>NC_079448.1:5170905-5210905 GCF_903798145.1 Danio aesculapii
GCTGCTGAAATCAATATTGTAAAATATCAGTGTCATTTTAAATATTCCATTTATTATATTTATGAAGTTTTCTAGTTTAGTATATTTTAAAATGCAATTTTCTTCATTTCGTATTATGTTTAATCCACCTAAAGTTAACTTAATCAATTTGTGTTGGGAGAAGATGAAGAAATTGTGTGGAACCCAGCTTTTTTACAGTGTATATTTATCAGGAATATTAAAAACAAACACATTTAGATTTCAAAGTACACTGAAAAACAAAAATTCATTGGATTTACCATTTTTTAAAGTAAGTGGTTGCAAACAATTTATGTGGGCTGAATTTAAACAAACAAGTTGAACATTACTAAATTTAATTTGTGTATATAAATTCAGCCCATTTCAATCGTTTGCAACCACTTACCTAAAAAGAAATGTAGTAAATCCAGTGAATCATTTGTTTCAGTGTAACTTTATGAGGCATCAGTCATCGTAAACACTGTACAGAGAGGCAGCTTGCTAGGTTAGGAACAGATTGGACCCTAGCTGTCCCAGAATGCACTTTTCAGTCACTGAAAGCACCTGAACACATTCACACAAACGAGGACAGGATGATCTCTCTCTCTCTCTCTCACTCCATCTCGGTGTGGAGGAGACATGATGAGGCTCTCGCTCCAGCAGAATACATTTACTCTGCTCATTCCTCTCCTCTGACAGCATCAGAAAAACAAGAGACACACTGTAAAACCTGATGAGTTTAGAGTACTCAAAACATTTGTGAAAACTTACTCAACTTACTTACTCAACTTACTTACTCAAACCATTTGAGCAAACTATTTTTAAGTTAGCTGAGCTTAATTTTATTTTGTTCTTCAAAAGCATGTTTGAGTTGAGTGGAGCAGCCCTCGGGTCTCTCTACTACTGAGGAAGGCATTGTGCCGAAACGTTTGTGTTTTTAAATCACCCGAAGAATGTACAAATAAAGAATAAAAACGGTACGAAGCAATTACTTGATGAGTGTGAATCATTCACTTTTTGAATAATAGCATTGACAAGATTGATGCACCAAAGAAGTTTCTTTAAAAACCGCAAGCGCGCAGGGCAAACTTCAGTGTCTCTCTACTACTCACAATAGCTGTTCCAATCCACCAAATTTATGCGCATTTTGAATAAGATGCACATAAATTTAAAAAATGCACATTAAAAACTTACACACAACTGAGTACACTGTAAAAAAATATATTCCTGCATATGTTTTACGGAGTGGATGTCCTTCCAGTACTGGGAAACGCGCATACACTCTTGCATTCACACTCATACACTATGGCTAATTTAGTTTACTCAATTCACCTATTAAGCAGAGCACCCAGAAGAAACCCACGCCAACACGGGGAGAACATGCAAACTCCACATAGAAATGCCAGCTGGCCCAGCCGGGACTCGAACCAGCGACTTTCTTGCTGTGAGGTGACAGCGCTAACCACTGAGCCACTATGCCACCTCATGAAACAATTAAGTTGCCCCCCAAAAATAGATTGTGCTGTATCAGCTGATTTTAAATAACAAACAGAAAAAGTCTTTTTCTCAGTGTAGTCCACTGTAAAAAATGCTGGGTTCCACATAATTGATTGTGTTGGGCCAACATGAAGGAATTAAGTTAACTTGTTAGCTTTTACAAATTTAAGTGGATCGAACATAGGACAATTTAGTTGTTCCCAAAACAAACAACAAATTACATTCTTTTTGGAGCGTAAGAACTTTTTTCCAATAAAAAAATATGTGCATAATCTACGATGGAAATAACTGGGTATCCTCCATCCATTCCATATCCGTTTTCAAACAAAAACAGGAAAACTAAGAAAACAGCTGTTTTTCGTTTTTTCTTTTGCTTAAAAAAACAAACAAACAAACAAACAAAAAAAAACACTATTTCAGCTCGATTTTCATTTTTTGGTTTTGGAAAACGGATAAACAACTTTAAAATTCATTATACACATGTAGGCGGTGCTGAAACGCACTTTTTCCTCTGATTGGTTAACCAAATCTGAGCTTGTGACACCACCCTCAAAAAAATTGTCATATATATATATAAATACAGTTGAAGTCAGAATTATTAGCCCGTTTGAATTTTTTTCCTTTTTTTAATATTTCCCAAATAATGTTTAACAGAGCAAGGAAATTTTCACAGTATGTCTGATAATATTTTTTCTTCTGGAGAAAGTCTGATTTGTTTTATTTCAGCTAGAATAAAAGTAGTTTTTTATTTTTTTAAAAACAATTTAAGGTCAAAATTATTCGCCCCTTTAAGCTATTTTTATTCCTGATAGGCTACAAAACAAACCATCGTTATAAATAACTTGTCTAATTACCCTAACCAACCTAGTTAACCTAATTAACCTAGTTAAGCTTTTAAATGTCACTTTAAGCTGTATAGAAGTGTCTTGAACAATATCTAGTCAAATATTATTTACTGTCATCATGGCAAAGATAAAATAAATCAGTTATTAGAGATGAGTTGTTAAAACTATTATGTTTACAAATGTGGTGAAAAAAATCTTCTCTCCGTTAAACAGAAATTGGGGAAAAATAAACAGGTGGGCTAATAATTCAGGGGGTTTAATTATTCTGACCTCAGTTGTATATATAATTAAAATAGGAGGAAATCAAATCAAATCAAATGGTACCCTTTGTTATAGCCCCAGGGCCCAATGTGTTCTTATTCTGGTCCTGCAAACAACTATTGAAAAAATTATTATTATTATTATTATTATTATTATTATTATTATTATTATTATTATTATTATTTAGGCCTAAAGTAGCTCTGAAACAATCATGTAAACCAGTTGCTGCTCGGAAATGGCTCACTTTGCTCAGCATCAGGTACATAGCAGCAAGAAGTTTGGTAGAAAACTATAGGCATAATATTATTATCATCATCATCATCATCATCATCATCATTATTATTATTATTATTATTATTATTATCATTATTATTATTATTATTATTATTATTATTATTATTATTATTATTATTATTATTATTATTATTATAAAGGTCTTATATAGTGCACAGCAGCAAGACGTTTGGCAGCCTTTTGGCTCATATAAAATTCATTATACACATGTAGGCGGTGCTGAGATGCCCTTTTTCCTCTGATTGGTCAACCAAATCTGAGATTGTGACACCACCCTCAAAAAATAGTCCTATAATACAGCTAATTGACATTTTGATTTAATTTATGCATACGCAATGAATGTAAGCCTGCGAACAGATCAAATGATAGAATATGTAAACTTGGTTTATATATATAATTAAATAATAATAATTAAAAGCCTGGGTTCTGAGGACTATTTTTTTGAGGGTGGCTCAGATTAGGTTGACCAATCAGAGAGAAAAAGGGTGTCTCAGCCACAATCCCAGTACTTTAGTTTTCCTTTTTTTTGTTTGAAAACAGATATGAAATGGACTGAAGATATCCTGATTCTGGAGGAACATTGCTTCGTTTCACTGTGTACTGCACTGTATATTGTTGAAATGACAATAAAGCCAACTTGACTTGACTTTAATTGACTTAACTTGGCTTGACATTCACACACTCATACACTACGACCAATTAAGCTTATTCAATTTACCTATAGCGCATGTGTTTGGACTGTGAGGGAAACCGGAGCACGCAGAGGAAACCCACGCCAACACAGGAGAACATGCAAACTCCACACAGAAATACCAATTGACCCAGCCGGGATTCAAACCAGCGACCTTCTTGCTGCGATGTGACAGTGCTAACTACTGAGCCACCATGCCGCCCTTGTTCAAACAACTTATTTATAATGAGCTGAGATTTGTTTTGGGATCACTTAACTGTTTTATGTTCAATCAACTTAAATTTGTAAAAACAATTAAGCAATCTTGATCGATTTGTTTTGGGACAACATGATGGAATTGTGTGGAACCCATATTTTACAGGGGGAAACATATACGCAGGACTTCTGAACAAACGATACACAATGTACATCCAATTAAACTCCTCAAACAATAATGCTGACACATAGCAGAAAGCACTCTTCGGTCAGAGTAAAGCCGGATAATACCAGAGAGGGTCAGCGCGGGACAATAACAGAGCTGTCAATCGGAGAAAATGAGCGAGCCAAAGAGAGGATAATTACTTTATTTGTGCAACCGCTCTGAAGTCGAAAGTTCGGCTCAAGTGTCAAGCGGGTCTTATGAATTATGAAGTTTTGACTATTAAAACCTTTCAGAAGAAGCAAGCGAGCGCGTCTTTGAGCAGTCGCACTTTAAATATTCATCTTTGTCATCAAATGATAAGAGTTCTTGGATTGTATTTATGGCTTTCAATTTTCCAAGAGTGCATTCATGCATGCTTTTTGGGGGTGAATGATAAAAACACAACCCTCTGCACAATTAATAAGGAGTTCGTGTTGCATATCTATTGAATTTAAATGTGAAGAAATGCCAGTTTGAAGCTGTTTTTTGTAATGTTTTTGTAATGTATAAATAAAGTATTAATTTAACGTCACATCACAGTTACAGTTGAAGTCAGAATTGTTAGCCCTTTTCAACTCATTTCTAATAACTGATTTCATTTATTTTTGTCATGATGACAGTACATAATATTTGACTATACATTTATTAAGATACTGGTATTAAGCTTAAAGTGACATTTAAAGGCTTAACTAGGTTAATTATGCATATTAGGGTAATTAGGAAAGTCATTGTATAACGATGGTTTGTTCTGTAGACAATCCAAAACAAATATTGCTTAAGAGGGCTAATAATGTTGACCTTTAAATGGTTTTAAAAATGTAAAACTGCTTTTATTCTAGCTGAAATAAAACAAATAAGACTTTCTCCAGAAGAAAAAATATTATAGGAAATACTGTGAAAAATTCCTGAATCTGTTCAACATTTAATAGAGGGCGAAAATTACAGGAGGGCGAATAATCTTGCCTTTAACTGTGTATACACTCACCGGCCACATTATTATTAGGTACACCTGTCTAACTGCTTGGTAATGCAAATTTCTAATCAGCCAATAACATGGCAGCAACTCAATGCATTTAGGCATGCAGACATGATCAAGACGATCTGCTGCAGTTCAAACCGAGCATCAAAATGGGGAAGAAAGGTGAGTTAAGTGACTTTGAACGTGGCATGGTTGTTGGTGCCAGACGGGCTGGTCTTAGTATTTCAGAAACTGCTGATCTACTGGGATTTTCACACACAACCATCTCTAGGGTTTACAGAGAATGGTCAGAAAAAGAGAAAATATCCAGTGAGCGGCAGTTCTGTGGGCGCAAATGCCTTGTTGATGCCAGAGCAGAATGGCCAGACTGGTTCCAGAAAGGCAACAGTAACTCAAATAATCACTCGTTACAACCGAGGTCTGCAGAAGAGCATCTCTGAACACACAACACGTCCAACCTTGAGGCGGATGGGCTACAGCAGCATAAGACCACACCGGGTGCCACTTCTGTCAGCTAAGAACAGGAAACTGAGGCTACGATTGGCACAGTCTTACCAAAATTGGACAATAGAAGATTGGGGAAACGTTGCCTGGTCTGATGAGTCTCCATTTCTGCTGTGACATTGAGATGGTCGGGTCAGAATTTGGCATCAGCAACATGAAAGTATGGATCCATCCTGCCTTGTATTAACGGTTCAGGGTGGTGGTGGTGGTGTAATGGTGTGGGGGATATTTTCTTGGCACACTTTGGGCCCATTAGTACCAATTGAGTATCGTGTCAACGCCACAGCCTACCTGAGTATTGTTGCTGACCAGGTCCATCCCTTTAAGACCACAGTGTACTTATCTTCTGATGGCTACTTCCAGCAGGATAACGCACCATGTTATAAAGCGTGAATCATCTCAGACTGGTTGCTTGAACATGACAATGAGTTCACTGTACTCAAATGGCCTCCACAGTTGCCACGAAGGATTAAGGCAGTTCTGAAGGCAAAAGGGGGTCCAACCCGGTTCTAGTAAAGTGTACATAATAAAGTGGCCAGTAAGTGTATGTATATAGTTGAAGTCAGAATTATTAGCCCCCCTTTGAATTCTTTTTTTCTTTTTTAAATATTTCCCAAATGATGTTTAACAGAGCAAGGAAATTTTCACAGTATGTCTGATAATATTTTTTCTTCTGGAGAAAGTCTTATTTGTTTTATTTAGGCTAGGATAAAAGCAGTTTTGAATTTGAATCATTTTAAGGTCAATATTATTAGCCCCTTTAAGCCATATATTTTTTCGACTGTCTAAAGAACAAACCATCGCTCTACAATAACTTGCCTAATTAACCTAACCTTCCTAGTTAACCTAATTAACCTAGTTAAGGCTTTAAATGTCACTTTAAGCTGTATAGAAGTGTCTTGAAAAATATCTAGTGAAATATTATTTACTGTCATCATAATAAAAGAGATAAAAGAGTTATTAGAAATGAGTTATTAAAACTATTATGTTTAGAAATGTGTTGAAAAAATCTTTTCTCCATTAAACAGAAATTGGGGAAAAAACAAACGCGGGGGGCCTAATAATTCTGACTTTAACTGTATGTAAAAATCAGTGATAACATCAAATATTACTACTATTTTAAATATATGTTTTTAAACTTGAATATATATTCAAATGCAGTTTATTCCTGACTTTCAATGTTGAATTTCCACCTTCATTACTCCAGTCTTCAGTGTATACATGACTCTTCAGGAATAATTCATGCAGATTTGATGCTCAAGAACAATTTATTATAATCAATGTTAAAAATAAAATGGTTGCACTGCTTAATATTTGATGAGCAGGAAGTTCAAAAGAAAAGCCTTTCTACAGTGTTTACTGACCCCAAACTTTTGCACAGCAGCGTACCGTGGATGCTATAAAAGCCTCGGTGAAAACAAGAGCAACAATCATTTTCAACCTTGAAGTAAAGTGTTCTTCACAGCTGTGCTCTATTTGCATTAGTAACAGATCTAAGCGGAAGGGGAAAAGGAAAAAAAGAGCAAGTGTTTCTCACAGAGATAATGCGGATTCTTCCCGAAGGGCCTGTTTCAGCCGGGTAATGAAATATTAATTAGTGCAAACTAAAACAATAATACCAACCACCAAATCTCAAACGCAGAAGCAGACATCTAAAAAGAAATAAATAAAGTGTAATAAAAAAGATCAAAGCATCAAAACAAGAATTAAAACTCTACTTTAATATTCCACTTTTCAAATCGATAACTTTTTTTTACATGCAGCCCAGTTAAACTTAGACTATAAATAAACAACTATAATAATAATAATAATAATATTATTATGTTTAATATTATTATTGATGTTATTATTATTATTATTATTATTATTATTATTATTATTATTATTATCATTGATGTTATTATTATTATTATTATTATTATTATTATTATTATTATTATTATCATTGATGTTATTATTATTATTATTATTATTATTATTATTATTATTATTATTATTATTATTGATGTTACTATTATTATTATTATTATTATTATTGATGTTATTATTATTATTATTATTATTATTATTATTATTATTATTATTATTGATATTATTATTATTATTAATGTTGTTATTATTATTATTATTATTATTATTATTATTATTATTATTATTATTATTATTATTTTATATTATTAATGTTATTATTGTTATTTATGTTATTATTATTATCAATAGTAGTACTAGTATTATTGTTATTAAAATTGATGGTATTATTATTATTATTTATTTTTATTTTTAATAATAATAATAATAATAATAATAATAATAATAATAATAATAATAATAATAATAATTGTTTATTATTATTATTTGTATCATTACTATTGTTGTTAATTATTATTACAAATAATAATAATAATAATAATAATAATAATAATAATAATAATAATAACAACAATAATAATAACGACAATGACAACGATGCTGATAATTATAATAATAATAATAATAATAATAATAATAATAATGATGATGATGATGATGATGATGATGATGATGATGATAATAATAATAATGAGGAGGAGGATAATAATAATTTTTGTTGTTGTTGTTGCTGTCGTTTATTGTTGTTGTTTGTTATTACTATTGATGATCTTAAATAAAAAAAATTACTTTTCCTTCAATATTCCACTTTTCACATTAATAACTTTTTTTAAAGCCTCGTTAAACTGAAACTATAAATAAAAACAAAAAAGGTGCAGAAAAAAGTTAAGTCCAAAAATAATTACAAAGTAAGTGATATTTGAAAGCAGAAAGACTGAAATAATGTAGTAAAAAATATTTCAATCCTTTTTTATTAACAGAGTGTTCTTATGGAAACAAATAAATTGCACAATAATTTAAATAAATCCAAGGAGGCGAGGCTTGGCTGAGATAGTGAGTATTAATAGTGTATTCTTCATGTATAAGGTATGTGTGGTTTCTTCCCAATTGTTTACATTATGTAAATATATTATGAGAATGTGTGTGTCTGTATTTGACAGCTGACGTAAGAAAGAACTTTAATTCTCATGAGACACACTGTCTGACAGCTGTCTGTAAACTCAGAAAACTGTAAATCAGGAGTTTAAACTGACAAGATGAAGTAGAAAGCTTTATTATCGGGCCAAATCATACACCCGGCGCAATCAGGTGCAAGACATGTTGGGCGCAATTTGTTTGTATTTTCAGACAAGCGCAATAGTAATTCTCATGTTTTGCGCCACGTTGTTAAAATAGCAAATCTATTTTGCGCCACTTTGTGGACTCATGGGGGTTTGGGTCTTTAAAAGAGGTGTGTGAAAAGTAGGAGCTGAAAGTGAGGTGTTAGCGCTTTGCTAATTTGAGGAACTGAAATATACTGCACCATTGACCAACTAAAAGCTGCTCTTAAGTCCAGCGCAGAGTGCGTTAGTTATGCGAGTATGCAGGTCCAAATGCTTACACATTTCTTAATACACACTGGATGTACAACAGTACACAAATATCTTTACATATGAAAAAATAAAGGATTAAAATGTTTCAAAAATGATAATTTTCTACATAAATATAAAAACCACTGCCTCCAAGCCTCTTTTTTCAGTTTATTCATGACAATTTGCAGTTGTGTTATTTTTTAATAGCAGTATTATTTATTATATGCATATTCATATTCATACAAGTTTAGATTTGTCAACCTGTCGGATTTTGGAGAAATCTGCATCACCATATGGGGCATAAGAATAGGACGTGTGTTTGGATATAACTCCAGGAAAGTAAAAGAGTAAAGTAAAGAGTAAAAGTAAAGTAAAGAGAAAATAAAGAGGCCGAATGGAGGAGGCTCGTTCTTTATCCTCGCGCTGCAGATGGTCTGTTTAACTGTTTTCTCACTAGTGAAGTATTAAATTTTCCCACTTACAAAGTCTGCCATGTAAATAGCAAATGCTCCATGGCACGACGCAACTGACTCTTGATTGAACTGATTGATTGCTTGAATGATTGATTGATTGAACTGATTAGTTTAACCTCTTAAGGCCCTTTCTCTTTGCTATTTGGGCTTATTGGAACCTAATTAGAATAAAAATCTAAGTATCATCTTTTGTTATGATGTACTTTTAGAGAAAAATGATGTCCATATATGTGGCCTTGTGGTCCGAATTTACATAAAACACTTTTCCCAGAATTTTTTTAATACATATATAACATAGAATTTTTTTCTTTGACTATCAGAGAGTAAAAAACAATATTTTTTCCCATTTTGGACAGTTAAAAATAGGGTTTGGGACATTTCATATGCTGCAAAACAGTTGCAGGATGACACTGTATGTCTGTAACAAAATATAAAATGTTCAAAGTATTTTAAATAGCCACTTAAGAGCTAAAATGTGCTGTCCACGTATGTAGACAACTCAAGCCCTAGGAGGTTAATGCACGTTATGCTCAAAACACACCCATAAGTCATTAAGAGAATAAGCACAACCCTGTTAGACCATGCGCCGGGGCACAGATAGTTTTTTTCCGTCCTTAAAATAGCAAAAGTGCATTCGGACACAGACTTAATGCTTTTGTTTGCGCTTAGATGGTTAAAATAGAACCCATTATTTCTGAAAACAAGACAATAGTTCTTGCTTGTCTAAAAAATGTTTCTTGATTTAAGATTTTTTTAAATATTTGGACTAGAAACGAGGCAAAAACTCCAAGTTAGAAAAGCAATTTATTGCAGCGTAAAACTATACTGTAAAAAAAATCCTGGTCACCTTAGATTTTTAAGCTGAATCAAATTACCTCATGAGTCTATTGAACTTATGTTAAACTGACTTAAAACAGCTTGCATAACTTATCAAATTAAGTTAGAACATGATTAACTTAGTTTAATAAGTTACAATGACCTAAAAACAAATGCTGTCAGGACTAATTGATCATCTAATTTTTTACAGTGTGCAATAGAATCATAATGTGTGTGATGATCTATCCTATGGAACAAATATTAAACAAAATAGTGAATTTTTGTACCAACATCTTTGCAAAAATAAAAACAAAAACACAATTCATGAAAATTAATAATACACACACACACACACACACACACACACACACACACACACACACACACACACACACACACACACACACACACACACACACACACACACACACTCATTAAGTAATGAAATCAGATTAGCCAAGGCCAAAAAAAAAATTTGTCCAAACATTTCACTGATGAAGGAAAGTCAAACGTTTTTTCCCCCAGTGACATGAGGCTTTTTACTCAGGATGAACTATTCCTTTAAGCCCAATTGGATTATGCGAAACGGTTCCCGCATCACTTCACTCGGTCTCATGCTTTAAACATAATCATAATGAAAGCTGTCCAAGCAGAGATTCATTACAGCACGTATAATTACCAGCTCCATATATGTAATGAGAAGTCCAGCGATGGACACTTCAAACCACAAGGATAAAAAAAAAAATCTCACTCTCCTTCCAGTAACCTCAGCGAATAGCTGTCAGAAACTGGCACATGTCCATTTCACCTATACAGTATGAATGATAAGAGATCTATGGCAACCGCAATCATTTTTCTTCATCAGAGCTAGCTGGTGGTTGAGAAAAAAAGAGAAAGAATATACAAAAACTAACTCTACACCGGTAACGATTTTTGTAAATGACACAGCATTTAACTGTAATATGAACTGTATTTACTGTAGGACAGTTATGCAGTATGTTACTGTATTTTAAAGTTGCATTGTGATAATGACTGTATATTTTACAGTAAAGATCTGCAATACTGTAAATACATATGCAGTAAGATAAATGGTGCTGTAAATGTTAATACAGTATTTTTGCTGTAATTGATTTACAGTAATTTACTGGCGAACTGCTGACCTGTTACTGCAGATTCTACAGAAAATTTGATTCAGTGGTTAAATTGTATGAATTTGCATGATCTTGTTCATATCATTTAGTACGATTTGCTCATCCCCCAATGATGATTGGGTTTAGGGGTGGGGTTTGGTGCCTCTTTTTAAAAAATCGTAAATTTTCATTCGACTATAAATTCATATACTGAAAAAAATGATTCATTGGATTTACTTAAGTTTTTTTAAGGTGAGTGGTTGCAAACAATTTATATGGGCTGTAATTAAACAAACAAATTAAGTTGAACATTACAAAACTTAAATTATTTGTTTAAATTAAGCTCATATAAATTGATTGCCAATACCTTAAAAAATTGAGTAAATGCATTGAATCATTTTTTCATTCATTCATTCATTTTCTTTTCGTCTAAGTCCCTTTATTAATCTGGGGTCGCCACAGCGGAATGAACCGCCAACTCATCCAGCATATGTTTTACGCAGTGGATGCCCTTCCAGCCGCAACCCATCTCTGGGAAACATCCATACACACTCATTCACACTCATACCGGAAACCGGAGCACCCGGAGGAAACCCATGCCAACACTGGGAGAACATGCAAACTCCACACAGAAACGCCAAATGACCCAGCTGAGGTTCAAACCAGCGATCTTCTTGCTGTGAGGCGAACGTGCCACTCACTGTGCCACCGTGGAGCCTGAATCATTTTTTCAGTGTATGAATTAGCCACTAAATTGACCAAACATAAATACACCACAAGAAAAAGATTTTAATATTTTATATAGTAAAATATAATATAATATTTTAATATTTCTATCCCCGATTGGATTGTTAAATAGTTAATTCTTTAATTTAAACGACTTACTATAAACTTTATTAAACTTCACTATATACAATCAAAAAATACCATTTGTTTTTTGTTCAAACTACTTATTTAAAATGAAGTGAAACAACACAATTCTTGAGTTTTTCTGAGACATCTTAATTGATTATACTCAATCCACTTAAAATAATAAGTTAATTCCTTCATGCTGTCCCAACACAAACAAATTGTAAGGAACCAAGCATTTTTTGCAGTGTTGTCGGAGAAAAGTAAACTGGTGTCTAAATATGGGTACAGCACATTCATTTGCCTTATTTAAATAATATACACTATAGTTTTTGTAATTATTATAAGTAATTTATAATAAATAAGAATAAGTAAATTATTGAAGGTATTATCTATTTTACTCATATTATTATTTTTCTTTCTGTTTTTTACTTTTTATTATATGTATATAATATTAATTTGATGATGTTAATATATTACATATTTAAGAGAGTGCAAGAAAGAGAGAGAAAAACAATTGCAAACCAATGTACAGTTGTGTACTTTATTTTAATTATATTTCAACAATCATTGTTTTTTTCTTGTATATATACAGTTGAAGTCAGAATTATTAGCCCCCCTGTTTAATTTTTTTCCCCAATTTCTGTTTAACGGAGAGAAGATTTCTTCAACACATTTGTAAACATAATAGTTTTAATAACTTATTTCTAATAACTGATTTATTTTATCTTTGCCATGATGACAGTAAATAATATTTGACTGGATATTTTTCAAGACACTTCTATACAGCTTAAAGTGACATTTAAAGGCTTAACTAGGTTAATTAGGCTAACTAGTCTAGTTGAGGTAATTAGGCAAGTTATTGTATAACGATGGTGTGTTTTGTAGACTATCAAAAAAATATAGCCTTAAGGGGCTTATAATTTTGACCTTAAAATTGATTTTAAAAAAATTAAAAACTGCTTTTATTCTAGCTGAAATAAAACTAATTTTGAGACAGACTTTCTCCAGAAGAAAAAATATTATCAGACATACTGTTTTTTTTTTTTTTTTTTTTTTTGTTAATTTCTGTGTTCTGTTAAACATCATTTGGGAAATATTTAAAAAGAAAAAAGAATTCAAAGGGGGGCTAATAATTCTGACTTCAACTGTATGTACATATATATATATATATGTACATATATATATAGAGTTTAGATGCAAAAACCTCTAAAAGCCATCTGCAAGTTTTCTCTAAAATGAGCATTTTTATCAGTAATGATCAGTAGTTTCACACTTAGGCAAAGAATAAGTCCTTTTCCTTATTATTATTATTATTATTGTTATTATTATTATTATTAACATCATTAAGACTTTTAAAACATTATCATTATTACATAATGTTCTCAAAACTCATGATTACATTTTAAAATGATAACACCAACTCAAAGGGAACAGTTCTATTAGATCCATTGTCAACAAAAGACTGTAAATTGTGTGTTAATTTATAATAGAAATACTCAATTCTGAGTCTAGCTTTTAACAATCAAAATAAATTCATTCATTCATTCATTCATTTTCTTTTCAGTTTAGTCCCTTTATTAATCCGGGGTCGCCACAGCGGAATGAACCACCAACTTCAAATTAATTCATTAATAAATAAACAATATATAGACCTCCTTTGATCTGTTATTCTGAATGTTGTATTTTCTTAAAATCCCAATGAAATTTTTAGCTACTCCAAAACCAAAATTCAGTATGACGGGTTTTTGTTTTATTTTGGACCAAAAATAAAACGAAAAGAAAAACATTCTGCCCATTTCAAAACCCATTGTTCTAATAGTACGAAAAGAGAGAGAAAACGCTGTATGTTTTGTACGCATGTGTGTGTACTGCAAACACTTGTGTGTGACTCCTCATTGCAGGAAAGCTTGAATAATCTCCACCACAAATACATGAAATAAACTTACTTGGTATTTTTGACTAATAAACTGGATCTCTGCTTCCTCTGTGTTTGTCTCTGTCACTGACTGCTGTTTATCTAACATAACGCAGTAAAAGCAGACACACACATAAGAATGGTGGGCGGGGACAACCAGCTCATTTGCATTTAAAGGCACAGGCTACAAAAACAGCTCTACTTTACTCTGAACTAAAAATGGGCATATTTTAAATTGTATAATGAATAATCTGGTGGGTATTTTGAGCTGAAACTTGACAGAAAACTTATTCTGGAGACACCAAAGACTTCTCTTGCATCTTGTAAATAGGGTAAAATAGGAGCTCTTTGAAATCCATATGGAATGGTTACTTATACTTCGAAAACAAAATTCAACAAGACATTTTTTTGTTTTTTGGAGTATGTTGGACCAAAAATAAATAAAGGACCATAAAGCATTCTCCCCATACCAAACTCCATTGTTCTAACAGATCAAAAAAGCACAAATATAAAGAGAGAAAACATCTTTATGTCCGGAACTGAAGGCTTTTTAGACGTTTTACGACAGGTGATGCACTTAAGAGATGCGGGCTATCGATCTGCAACATCATCTGAGAAGACACACAAAGAGGAAAAGCCCTGCGAGGGCAGATTAAATGTATCGTTTTTTGTGACCCATTTCTATAAACACTCCAGACGCAGTCTGAAAGGGCACAGATTACTTTCCTCCGGCTGTGAGGACGTAATATATAAAAGCAATATTGATTTCTGAACTGCTATTAAAGATGTAATAGTACAGACAGTAAGGTCATGGGTTCGAATCATAGGGCGAGCGGGAAATGATAAAATGTGTACACTGAATGAAGTGTGAACTGGATAAAAGGTTTGATCAAAGCATTGATGGAATGTAAAAGTTGTCATTGACGTTACACTTTATAAACAAAGATACTTGGAGGTTTTGGGGACGCAGTGGTGCAGTAGCCTCACAGCAAGATGGTCGCTAGTTCGAGCCTCGGCTGGGTCAGTTAGCGTTTCTGTTTGGAGTTTGCATGTTCTCCCTGCGTTCGTGTGGGTTTCCTCCGGGTGCTCTGGTTTCCCCCACAGTTCAAAGACATGTGGTACAGGTGAATTGGGTAAGCTAAATTGTCCGTAGTGTATGAGTGTGAATGAGTGTGTGTTGATGTTTCCCAGAGATGGGTTGTAGCTGGAAGGGCATTCGCTGCATAAAAACATGTGCTGGATAATTTGGCGGTTCATTCCGCTGTGGTGACCCCGGATTAATAAAGGAACTAAGCTGAAAAGAAAATTAATGAATAAGCTACAAAAACTTGGAGGTTTTATCTTGTTTCTAGTCCAGATGTTTAACAGTTCTTAAATAAAGAAGCATTTTCTTGACAAACAAAGAAAAAAAAGTCAAAATTAAGTGTGTTTTTACTTCAAACAAGGTAAAGCAAAAACATTCTGTTTCAAATAAATGATGCTTTCATTTTACTTTCTATTTATTGAAAAAAAATGACAGATTATTCTGCTTGTTTTAAGGCAGCTTTAAGTTGTTTTAAGGCTCACTTAATTTCGATGTATTATTTATGAAAATAGAATAAATAAAAAAATTCTTGATTACATTTTATTAGATATTTGGACTACAAACAAAACAAAAACTACAAAAGTAGAAGTAAGAAAAACATTATTATTGTTATTTAAATATTGTTATTTAAATATATATATTATATAAACAATATATGTTATATAAAAACCAGCAGACTGAGGAACAGCTTTTTCCCCGGAGCTGTCTTCCTTCTGAACTCTGCCCCTCACTGACTCTTTTGCCCCCCCCAATACACCCCCCACACTCCTCTAACTTATACTCTTCACAATCACTGCACTATTTAACATTTGCACATTTAAAGTTTGCACATATTCATTGCACTGATTCACTTATCTGAACTGTACACACCCACAGCACATGGACATTTGTAATTATGTTTATCTATCTGCACACTTCTGCTATTAATAGCATCCTGTACATATATTCATTTATTGTAAATCTGTTCATAGCTAATACAACCTGTATATAATGTTGATAGTACATCCATCTGTAAATATCACCATAGTTTTTCTATAACTGCACTTTATAACTTATACCTGTATCCTGCACTTGCTGCTATTGCACTGCTGGTTAGACCTAAGCTGCATTTCGTTGCCTTGTACTTGTACATGTGTAATGACAATAAAGTTAAGTTGAATCTAATCTAATCTAATCTAATCTAATCTAATGTAATTTTTTTGAAGTGTAGATTTCACATAAAATTTCATATATATATTTATTTTTTTTTATTATTTTAGTAATTTAGTAATTTAGTAAGGACGCACTGAACTGATCAAAAGCGACAGCAAAAACATTCTGTTTCAAATAACTGATGTTTTCTTTTTACTTTCTATTTATTAAAGAATCCTTTAAAAATACACAGGTTTCCTTAACAGCAAATACTCAAATTACTGTAGTATATTAAATTAATTGTTTGACAGCACTAACAACAATCCAAAATAACTGCTTTTTGTTTGCATATACTGTATATTAAAACGTAATATGCTCCACTGATTCATTCTACAGTAATATGAGTATTTACTGCTGGACGATTCTTAATCAGAGTATTGTCTTTCATTCATAAATTCATTATGAAATATTGTCGTCCATGTAAATGTACTGTACTGACAGTTTAATTAAACAGTTTTGTTTAAATGCAAGAATTGTCTATTTTTATTAAGACATGAATATTCAAAAGAGGGGGAGGTGCTTATGTCTGCTGAGCACTGTATATAGAAATTTACACAGGAATGAAGTTAATAAACATTGTAAAAAATGGCGAGTAAGGCTGCCCAGCATTGTTGGCAAATCCAGTCAGTTTATTTACTCGTGAGAGTTTTTGTGTGAGAGCAGGCTGGTTTCTGATTGGCTGACCAGTCGGGTACCAACTAATGGGGGAGAATAACACTGGCACAGACCAGCGCTGCTACCATCTGTCTGTACATGTGTGAGTGTGTGTCGGTTCCAGACTCACCGATCTCACACACAGGAGAGAATGAAGTTAATCGCCTGAGGTGAAGTGTGTTTAGATGAAGGAAGTTTGGGGGATATTTATCAAACAAACTAGAAGAAGGCATTTGGTTAGTTGAGGTGTAAATCTCTCATAAACAGAACTCTTATATAAGAGAAAGAGAAGCAGAGTTTTGTCATCGTTGACTTAAAGTCAATACACAAACACACACACACACACAAACAATGTATATATTAGTACAGTCAAAACATCAAACATTAAATCACATTCAAAAAACTAAAAGCTTGTGTTTATATAATATACAGTTTTAATTTATTTTGTGTCTATACATATGTATTTATATACAGTTGAAGTTGTTGCAGTTTCTGGCTGTTTTCTTAATGAATCAAGCTCAGACTGGGGTTATGAATATCAGGAGAATATACTTTATTGGAATATTTCCCAAAAAAGCAGAGACAGCCTGGAGCAGACCCATCTCAGTCTCTCCCCAGGACAAATCCAGTGTCCCTCAAATTTGCTATCCCCTTTATCCTTGCTTCCTCCCACCTTTTGTGTATTCACAGCTGTTTACTGGTTCAACAGGCCTCTTCCAGCTCCTACTCCTTTACGACCCCTATTTAAAGACCCCTTTTCTTGTTGGCCCTTATAACGTACAGATCTAATATAATCATCACCGTTTTTCCACATATAGATCACATTTGGTAATCATGACTATTATCTACAGTATGTTTCAAACATATAAACTGGACACTTCTCCCCCATACAGTGTGTGTCTTTTCAAATATACATGAAGGTTTCAACATATGTTGTATACATTTCATGCCTTTCTGACACAGATGGTTCTCAATGCACCCCCAAGTCCTCTCTCATGCTCTTTTATGACCCCTTTGCCTTAACCTATCACCTGTTTTCAAAGATATATAATGGCAGATACGTAGGGCCCTCCACTCACCCAATTAAAAGTGTCTTCATATAGGTTTAAATAAAAATCTTCTTCAAAGTCAGAATTATTAGCCCCCCTTTGACTTTTTTTTTCTTTTTTAAATATTTCCCAAATAATGTTTAACAGAGCAAGGAAATTTTCACAGTATGTCTGATAATATTTTTTCTTCTGGAAAAACTCTTAATTGTTTTATTTCGGCTAGAATAAAAGCAGTTTTAAATTTTTTAAAACCCATTTTTAGGTCAAAATTATTAGCCCCTTTAAGCTATATTTATTTTCGATAGTGTACAGAACAAACCATCATCATACAATAACTTGTCTAATTACCCTAACTGCCTAGTTAACCTAATTAACCTAGTTAAGCCTTTAAATGCCACTTTAAGCTGTATAGAAGTGTCTTGAAAAATATCTAGTCAAATATTATTTACTGTCATCATGGCAAAGATAAAATAAATCAGTTATTAGAAATCAGTTATTAAAACTATTATGTTTAGAAATGTGTTAAAAAAAATCTTCTCGTCGTTAAACAGAAATTAGGGAAAAAAATAAACAGGGGGGCTAATAATTCAGGAGGGCTAATAATTCCGACTTCTACTGTATATCCTTCTGTAAGCAGCAGCAGTCACTGCTTTCGTTTTGATCATTCTTTGAACAGATTATTAACAGGCCTAACATTAACCATGTGCACGTGATCATCCTTTCATTATCACTCACGGTATGTTTTTCACCTGCTTTCTTTTTGTCTACAGTTATTTTCGTAATATAGTTTAATTATATTTTTTTACAATAACATTGCTTTAATATGAGATTAACTACCTATTTACTCCCCAGCCAAGACACTGTGCATATTTTAGTTACATGACAATAGTTCTTTTTTTAAATGTCAAATTTTTATACATATATACATATACATATACATATATATATATATAAATATATTATAAGAAAAAAACACTACTATAACTAAACTAAATATATATTTTTACAGTAAATAATTCTCTATACCAACACAAAAATGTGTAACATTGTATTTTGAGGGTCTTTAAGCACTGCAGAGCTTCTTTCCCCAACAAGAAACTAAGCTTCATTTGATTTTTCTTAAGAAATCTGTATGTGTCTCTTCAGGGTCAAATGAAACTGAATGTATTATGAGGGTTAAATGGTCCTGCGGTGACAAAGGAATTTTTAAAAGAGCCTGAACAATTATTAAAATGCCAACTAATTACAATTCTTAATAAAAGGACTGAATACATTAAAACTCCTTTGCTGCGTAGCAATTAGTCCTCTTTTCATAAAACAATCTTTTCATTAGCCAAAAAGTCTGCAGGCGGTGTGAATATGAGCCCAAGAGAGTCCAGAGTCTTTCTCAGATATAAAAACCAAAGAGATTGAAAGAGTCAGAGCCAGATTCAGAGGTTGTGAACGTTAACTTCCTCCGTCTGACTGCAGTCATGTGATCGTTTTATTTAAAGTTGTTGTATTAAACTCTTTTTAACTCTACTAAGGCAGAAGTTTAGCTTCAGATGTTAGCAGAGGTTTAGAAAACATCCTTGTCTAGCAATTTAGCTGTTGGTGTCATCAATCTGGCAACCAATGTGCATCAAAAAGCTGAATGTGAAATATAATACCCAGTTCAATGCTGTTTAATGAGGAGAAAACATTTTTGACACCGTTTGAAATGTTGCTAACACGCTAGCAAGTTATAAGCATGTTTTAAATGTTTTAAATTGTGAAATTAATGTAAAACGTTTTTGATGTTAGTTTCAGTCTGTTAGTCTTAAGGATATCTATGAGCTAGTGTGCTCCAAAAGAGTCACAACATTTACGTTTAAAAGATATAAACCTGTATAAATATACAAAGCTTTCAGTTTGTCATTGCCGCCAAAAAGGATCAACGACCAATCAAATGTTCTCTAGTCTCTGACATGCCCCGCCCCCTTCAAGACGCTTCTCATTTGCTTTATATTTGATGCACTCGAGGTCAACCACTCTCACTGGCAGAGCTGTGATAAAACAAAACACTATTGGCTGTTTTATAAAAAGGGGAGGAGCTACTCTGTCCCACTCTCTCTTTATTTTTTCAGTTGTGATTTCGTCAAACATCGAATAAAAAAATGCACATTTAACACTCTTGGTGTGTGTTTTTTTTGGATGTGATTGATTTTTAATGAGAGCTGCTGACTTGAGCGACAGAAGCTGTTATTTGGGACAGTGTTGAGCAGAGTTGTAAATGCAGACGCAGCTGAACGTCGCAGTGAAGCAGGAACGCTACAAGCAGCCGACAGCGCAGAGAGCCACAGCCTGCGGTGATTTAATCGCTGTCAGTGAGAACGCACCATTACCTCTATATGCAGACACAGAGACTCTCACTGGGGTTCAGAGCGGAGCAACACGTCTTCAAAAATCACTCAAAGCATCCGTTAGAATTTTAGTTCAAGCCCAAATCAGAAAACGTTGAGACAAATGAAAAAAGAACGAAATGATTTATAAATTTACTTTGATTTGTATTTCACTGCAGACAATACAACAGCACATTATTTAATGCATTTCTCATGATTTATATTGTTTTTGTTTTGTTTTTTTTAAATAAACACGTATTCTAATTTTGGTTCTTGCAACACATTTCAAAAAAAGTTGGAACAGTGAAGTATGTACCACTTTGTAATGTTGCCATTTATTTTCACAACACTTAAAAGACATTTAGGGACTGAAGACATCAAGTAATAACGTGTTTCAGGTGTAATTTTGTCCCATTCTTCCTACAAACAAGTATTAAAGGGAACATAGTTTACCTCTTTTTTATGATTTAATATTAATATTCTGTTTCTTCTGAGTGTGCCAGTTTAGGTTCAGTTTAAAACACAATTCATATTTTTTTATTATAATGTGTTAAAAAGTGTCATGTTGGGGGCGTGTCCACAGTTCGCTGATTTATGGGTGTGTTGCTTCACATGTAGATTAGTTTCGGCTTCCCGCCAACGTAACAAGGGGGCGGGGCCATGAGCTCACTCGCTCTGTGTTTGCAACAGAGTCTGACAGGCAGACTGAGAAGGAGAGAGAGGATCACCATTCAGTCGTACATGTACGACTCTGACACAGACCAAGCAGAGAGTACAAAATCATATGTGTCTTTGTACAGTTTTACAGCCAACTGTGTGCTAGTTTCAAGTGCCGAGCTTGTACACAGAAACTAATAACCACGCACACTGAATTAACTTTGACTGAGGCACCGGATGCGCCGCTCGAAGCCGCGACACGGCACACCAGACACTCTCTGTGGCGCGGCAGAAACATGAAGTGTCCCGTATCGTCGGGCCATGCATTTTTGAATTCTAAACATAGGTTTCTGCAGCGGTCCGCGGCGCCCAGCCGTTGACTTGAGTGTACCCTGATAGAAACCTATGTTTAGAATTCTAAAACGCATGCTAGTTAAGATCACAGGGAGCTTCTGGGATCGTGAGAAATGCAAATGGCTGAAGTATAAGGTAGACTCGATGAGAAATACACATGTTTGCAAACCTACCTAAAGATACAACCAATAATTCCGATTAGAGCGATAATGTGGAGAATATTGCTCTTGTGTTGAGCCCAATGAGTCTTGCATCTAAAAATAGAGCTAGGGTGTTCCTTTAGTGATATCGCTTCGACTCACGCTGAAAATGGCGGACGTGAATTAACAAACTGATGATATGATGCCGCGCCTGTCAATCAATATTGGTGGGCGGGGGGACCGCACTGCTACGTAAAGTAGCGGTCGATTTGAAAACAGCTCCAATTGGTCCACCGTTTTTTATGTTGTTAAATTGGAAAAAAAGCACTGGGTGTGTTTATATCACCCCAATATGACAGTCTATACACCATACATGCACATATGTCTGTTCAAACAGCTTGAAAAGTAGATTTTTTACCATAGGTGCCCTTTAAAGAGCCCCTATTATGGGTTTTTGAAAATGAGCTAGCATGCAGTGTGTAACACAGCTCTACGTGAATGAAAACATCCAGCTGAGCTTTAAATCTAAAAGTGCAGCATGTTTAAAACTATTGATTCTTTAGCGAAATATTTGACTCCGAGTCGAAACCAGCTAAGACCAGGCTGGAAATGGCTGGAAACCAGCCTGGAAATCGCCAAAACCCCTCTAAAACCAGGCTGGTCAACCAGCTAAAACCAACCAACCAGCCTAGGCTGGTTTAAGCTGGATTTTTCAGCAGGGTAATTACTAGCCCTTAACTGCTCCTGTCCCAACTTATTTTAGAATCTGTTGCAGGTCTGATTGACAGAAAAGGATGTATATTTACAAATGAAATGAAGTTGTCTGCAATGAAATACGAGTCAAACAACATTTGGAAATCACAACTTTTTTTTATATCTGCGTTTTCTATACTGTCTCAACCTTTTCTGATTTTAAGTTGTACAATTTCTGCTTCCAGTTATAAAAACATTGTGCTGCACTCAGTTTAAATGTTTTACTGTTGTGTGGTTTTGATACTTTAGTCTTAGTGTTCTCACCTGTTAAGCCAGTGTCCAAAGTCGGGCAGATGTGCCCACTGCACCCCGGTCTGGTTGAGTGCCCTCAGCAGGCGACAGCAGGTCAGTGTGAGCAGCGGAGTCCCCAGTGCCAGCCACTTCTCTGAGCCTGCGCTCACGCCCAGCTCCAGCGCCGGGGAGAAGGACAGTCCTGCGTCGGCAGTGGAAGGCAGCAGCGGCCCCTCGTCTTCCTCCTCGCCTGGCTGTCTCTGCTCCCTGAAGTACCTCCGGCAGACGTCCTGGAAGACGGCCAGACACAGCGTGTTGAGCAGGAAGTACCAGGTCTGGTGTTCTTCCTCGATAAAGCTGCTGGAGCCCAAACTGAGGGTGTGAAACACTGTCCCGGTCAGCAGCAGAGCGTCCAGCTCCGACAGAGCCCAGCCTGAGCTCTAAAAGTAAAACAAGGAGAAGAAGAGTTATAATTCTAATATTTCTTAAGTGATGTTTGATGGACATAATTTTTTAACATGATGGCTTAGTGGTTAGCACTGTCGCATCACAGCAAGAAGGTCGCTGGTTTGAGTCCAGGGTCAGCATCTGGCCAGTTGGCATTTCTGTATGGAGTTTGCATGTTCTTCCCATGTGGGTTTCCTCCAGGTGCTCAGGTTCGTTTCCCCCACAGTCCAAGCACATGTCTTTAGGTGAATTGAATAGCTAAATTGACCTAGTGTATGAGTGTGTATGTAAAGGAGATTGTGTATGGGTGCTTCCCAGCACATTGGGTTCCCAAGTTAATGTACTCTCAGTTCTAGGATGCAGCTGAAAGGGCATCTGCAGCACAAAACCTATGCCAGACTAACTGGCAGTTCATTCCACTGTGGCGACCCCAGAGACTAAACCGATTGAACGTGAGTGAGTGTTTAAGACGTGAAACTTGGACAGAGATGGAAGAATGAGAGCTTTTGGCCTTCAGTGAAACACGCTGGAGGCTGTTTGAGCTGCAATTCTGTCAGTGCTGTTGACACTATTGTCAGAATTGACAGGACTGTGATCCCAGACACACTACCAATGATGCAACGAAATCTTTTTTGAAGAAAAAAAACCACTGACAGTCGTGAAATTACCTATATATACACTAATGAAACATCTTTAAAAACCGCTAAACTCCTCTTTTATCCCTGTAAGAATACTTTAACCGACGCCGTTCCACCAGTAGGATGCTTAAGTTTACTTCACTATATTTAGGTAAATAAAGGAATCATAGAGTAAAATTCAATCCCCTTCAAGACCCTTTAAAAACTTTAGCATACAGCTAGACACTGTATAATCAAAAATGATACTAAATGTAATACCTTGTAACATGGCGTAGTAACATGTAACATGGACACCCTGATATTGTAGTTGAATCGTAATCTAATCATGGCAAACTATATATAATTTAAAAGCTTAACATTTCTAGTTTCCATAGTTCATGACAGATCTTTGATACATATTACTGAGCAACAATTATTTATTTATTTACAACAATCAATACTATCAGAGTTGTAGAGCATTACTTTGCCACAGTAATCCATTTGTAAAAAATGTTTTTTGTGGGCTAAAAACAAATCAAATACAAAATACAATTTGAGGTTGTCATTAGAAATATTGTCAAAAGTATGAAGAAAATATGTTAATATCCCTCAAAACATATACAACAACAGGGGGGCGCCCTTGTATGGTCTCCTATGGAAACCAAATGGTGGTGAAGTTTGGTACTGCAGCCAAAAAATTCTTACTGAAAACTATTTTTTTTGGGATATCAACTTCAAAATTAGATTATTATTTGTTCAGACATTTCACTTCTTAGGGTAGAACATTTTAGACTTAAACGTATTTAGTAAAATATTTGTGTAAAAAATGTTGATGAAATCAAATCAAATACCACCAAAATGTCCATACTACTTTTGAATATGAGGTTGACTTTAGAAATATTGTCAAAAGTATGAAAAAAATATTTATGTTAATATCAATCAATACATACACAACAACAGGGGGCGCCACTGTATGTTCACCTATGGAAACTGAATATCAACTGGTGGTCATGTTTGGCACTGCGGCCAAACAAAATCTTACTGAAAGCTCATTTTTGTGAGATAACTTAAAAATTGCAATATAATTTGTTCAGGTATTTCGCTTCTGTCAATTTTAGGATAATTTTATGCAACCAAGGATACTCATCACAGTTGTAAAGCATTAGTTTGCTACAGCAATCCACATGAAAAAAAATGTTTTGGTGACTAAATACAAATCAAATACCACCAAAATGTCCACTACTTTAGATTTTAAGGTCGACTTTACAAATACTGTCAAAAGTATGAAAAAAATATGTTAATATCTCTCAAAACATACACCACAACAAGGAGGTGCCCTTGTATGGTCATCTACGGAAACGGAATGTCAACTGGTAGCCATGTTAGGTGCTGCAGCCAAACAAAATCCTAATGAAAGCTAATTTTTATGAAATATCAACTTCGAAATTGCAATATAATTTGTTCAGGTATTTCGCTTCTGTCAATTTTAGGAGAATTTAGGCAACAAAGGATACTCGTCAGAGTCGTAAAGCATTACTTTGCTGTGGAGGCCATTTGAGTACAGTGAACTCATTGTCATGTTCAAGGAACCAGTCTGAGATGATTTGCGCTTCATGACATGGTGCGTTAACCTGCTGGAGGTAGCCATCAGAAGATGGGTACACTGTGGTCATAAAGGGATTGACATGGTCAGCAACAATACTCAGGTAAGCTGTGGCGTTGGCATGATGCTCAATTGGTACTAATGAGGCCAAAGTGTGCCAAGAAAATATCCCCCACACCATTACACCACCACCACCAGCCTGAACCGTTAATACAAGGCAGGATGGATCAATGCTTTCATGTTGTTGACGCCAAATTTTGACCTGACCATCCGAATGTCGCAGCAGAAATCGAGACTCATCAGACCAGGCAACGTTTTTCCAATCTTCTATTGTCAAATTTTGGTGAGCCTGTGTGAACTGTAGCCTCAGTTTCCTGTTCTTATTTTCCATTGGTTTCAGTTTCAACAGCACCTTTATATCCATCATAAACATTCCAAGCACAGTCCTCTCTTCACATATGGTATTTTCATATAGAAAATAGTTTGCAGGAAACAAAATAAAAAATCAATACGAGCAGTCAGATGTGACTCACGGAGAGAGAAATGGAGTGGAAAAGGTGAAGTGGGGAGAGCTGAAAAGGGGGAAAAAAAAGCAGTGTGTGACAGTAAAGCGCTCCTGACACCAAAGTCGCCAGTGTCCAGCACGGTAAAACAGCTCTACACACACCACTTTGATGTGTCGAGCCCTGAGCTAACACTAGCTCTCTCTCTCTCTCATACACACACACACACACACACACACACACACACACACACACACACACACACACACACACACACACACACACACTATGGGACAATAATCGGTTTCAAGGTTTACAGTGGTTTGTAAAAATCAAGGTTTTAAAACCGGTAAAATTTCTGTTATACTATTCCTACAGTACAGTACCTGACTTAAGTCTTGTTGCCTATCCAAGTTTTAGTAACAACAAATAATTAACTTGACTTCTAGCTGATCATTTGGTATCAGAAGTGGCTTATATGAAAGGCAAAGGCCTCAAGAGTTCATCAACATTCTTTGGATTCATCTTCAATGCCTCCTCCATCTTACCAAAGACATGCTTAATAATGTTCATCTCTGGTCACTGGGTTGGCCAATCCTGGAGCACCTTGACCTTCTTTGCATTTAGGAACTTTGATGTGGAGACTGAAGTACGAGGAGCTCTATCCTGCTGAAGAATTTGCCCTCTCCTGTGGTTTGTAATGTAATGAACAACACAAATGTCTTGACACCTCAGGCTGCCATCCACTCTTCAGATCTCTCGCACGCCCCCATACTGAATGTAACCCCAAACCATGATTTTTCCTTCACCAAACTTGACTGATTTCTGTAAGAATCTTGGGTCCATGCAGGTTACAATAGGTCTTCTGCAGTATTTGTGATGATTGGGATGCAGTTCAACAGATGACCTTCTGCCAATTTTCCAGATGATCAATAAGAAGTCAAGTTATTATTTGCTGCTCTTACAACTGAGATCAACGACAAGACCTTTGTTAGGTAGTATATACTTGTCTTATAACTTTTTAATGCAACCTGCATTGACCTCTGTAGTTGCAAAAACAAATAGAAGTCAATGGTTACCGCTTTCTAACATTCTTCAAAATATCTTCTTTTGTCTTTAACACAAAGAAACTCATAAAGGTTTGAAACAAGTAAAGAGTGAGTAAATGATGACAGAATTTTCTATTTTTGGGTGAACTATCTCTTTAACGCCGCTTTCCATCCTTCATCCAGACAGCACCTGGGCGAACGTCGATGCATTGTGTGAACAACTTCTGTTCATGTAAACACCGTCTGGGTCGAACCTGCGCTCGCTTTTTCATTTCTTTGCAAACCGTTTCTCTCTTTACGTTCTCGTATTGCTTCTCTGCTCCCTGCAAAGGGAATATTTGGATCCACGAGTGTCTGGATCAAAAAGAAAAAAGCACAGGTTTGTTTTCTCGCAGCTTGTGTCTCTGATGGTTTCATCATTACAGGAGTGAGCATCAAGCTAACGTTAGGCCATGCACGCTAATCTATATGCTAATGCCAAAACAGTGTCTGACAGCAGCCGGTGTGCGTCCGTAATCTCACGTGTTACTAAACAGCCTGTTTGTCTTTTAAAAGTGGACACGTTGTACAGAATTTCATGTTTTCCCTGAAGTCCACTCAGGGTTTCTACACTGCAAATGAGTTTCTTCCACCCTTTCTCTGACCCTTACAATTAAACCGGTTGTACTTTTTGTTATACATATAATATAAATATGAAAACAGCATTTAGAGTCCATTTTCACTTCTGTAACGCGAGCAGAACGGCATATTCAATTAGGGAAATAGTGCTTTCATCCATCTGGAACTGATGTGAATGGGTACAGTGTGTTTCATATCAAGAATCGGAGTTGAATATGAATTCCCCCTCTTCATGTTTTGGTAGCACTTGCCTAAAACGATCATTATTGTTCACCCAGAAAAGGAAAAGTGCTGTTACATTTTGCATTTAGTCATTTAGCAGGCACTTTAGATTCACCAATTAGATTCACTTTATTTGGTAAACAAAAGAAAGTCTCTCATAATATATCAACTAAAAGACAGAAAATATTACTGTACAAACTGCATTGTACATAGGCATGTGCCGGTATCACATTTTCATGCTGCGATTAATTGATTGAGCTTTTATCACGGTATACGGTATTATCACGATATTGTAATTTTACTAGAGAAACAGGTAAAAAACTAAGTAACTTTAATAACTTTTTAATTAACTAAAAGTACTTTAAACATTTAAATACAAATAAATATAAATAAAACAACACACAATATAAAAGTAAACTTGAGCAATTATATCAAAGTGAATGTGCAAAGAGAAACCGTCTTCGATCAGCAATCCCTCTGCATTTTTTTGGAACCCAAAATATTTCCAAACCTCTGACTTTTTTTTTGAAGGGGGATAAATTGTCGGCAGCGTTCCTCTTTCCGCCATGCTTCTTCTTCGTGTGAGGATTAGAGAGCGGTGGCAGCGGCGGCGTGCACTGTGTGCCACAGTGCTTCTACATGCGGGGATTGTTTACATCAGAGTGCGCATCAGTTCTGCGCAGCATATACGCAGTGTTTCTTCAAGCGGTTGATGGAAAATAAGCTGAAGGGGGATAAATTGTCGGCAGCGTTCCTCCTTCCGCCATGCTTCTTTTTCGTGTGAGGATTATAGTGCGGTGGCAGCGGCGGCGCGCACTGCGCACACAGGGCTTCTACATGTGGGGATTGTTTACATCAGAGTGCGCATCAGTTCTGCGCAGCATATACGCAGTGTTTCTTCAAGCGGTTGATGGAAAATAAGCTAAGGCGCGTTCTAAGAATATAAATTCGGATCTATTATTTTTCACGGTATTTTGAAGTGCCCGCGATAACAATATCCTGCATATTCATTACCGTGATTTATCGCATTACCGAATACCGGCACAAGCCTAATTGTACATAAATCAGATGAACATTACCATATTAGTCAATAATATTACTGTAATTAATTTTAAAACTGAATAAATATAGATTTACACACATTTATTCAAGTAAATAAACAGAATTAATGATGGGTTAAAAATCTGCGGAAATCTGCGCGCGTAGATTCCGTGTGGGTCTAACTAATTAAGAGAATAAGCACAACCCTGTTAGACCATGTGCCGCGGCGCAGAGTGTATTTTTCTGTCTTTAAAATAGCCAAAGTGGATTTTGCGCCTTGTGCTTTAGACTTTGTGTCTGGATCGTTAAAATAGAGCCCTTTGTGCAGAGAGAATTAAGTGCTACACTTAGGGGGGAGTGTTTTTTTTGTTTTGTTTTTTTAAGAGAGAGACGAGTGTTTCTACAGGTGGTTTGTCAAGCCCAATCACCTGTGTGAATCTCACTTCATTAATATTAGAGATAAATGATGTTCAAACAGAACACGTCATTTACTTATGCTTCATAATTCTCACAGCAATAAGGTCTCTGGTTCGAGTCCAGGCTGGCCAGTTGGTATTTCTTTGTGGAGTTTACTTGTTCTTCCCATATTGGTGTAGGTTTCCTCCCGGTGCTCCAGTCTCCCCCACAGTCCAAACACACAAGCTAAAGGTGAATTGGATATACTAAATTGACTGTAGTGTATGTGTGTGTGTGGGAATGTGAGAGTGTATGGATGTTTCTCAGTGCTGGGTTGCGGCTGGAAGGGAACATTTGTCGGAATAGTAGACGGTACATTCCACTGTGGTGACCCCTGAAATATCAGTGACTAAGCCGAAGGAAAATGAATGAATGAATGAACCATAGATATTTACATTAGATGTGCCCTACGCTATTGTTGTCTATTGGAAGGAATGCGTCAATAGAGCCGCCATTTTAGTACAGGGTGGCACTCCTTTGAAATTAATGTGGGACCAAGGTGCAGTGGAGGACTGGCTTATCCAGAGCCAGAGATATATACACATATATACATTAATCTATGATCAGGAGTTTTCCTGGTGGTCAGTATGCAAATTCATTCATTCATTTTCTTTTCAACTTAGTCCCTTTATTAATCTGGGGTCGCCACAGCGGAATGAACTGCCAACTTCATTCATACATTAAATTTCTTTTCAGCTTAATCCCTTTATTAATCTGGGGTTACCACAGCGGAATGAACCACCAACTTATCCAGCATATGTTTTACACAGCGGATACCCTTCCAGACGCAACCCAACACTGGGAAACACCCATACAGTCTTCCACTTTACACACATACACTACGGACAATTTAACTTAATCAATTCACATATAGCGCATGTGTTTGGACTATGGGGGAAACCTGAGCACCCGGAGGAAACCCACGCCAACATGGGGAGAACATGCGGACTTCACACAGAAATGCCAACTGACCCAGCTGAGGCTCCAACCAGCGACCTTTTTGCTGTGAGGCGATCGTGCTGCCCACCGCGCCACCGTGACACCCTATGAATGACATGTTCAAGCAAATTAAGCCATTAATATGTGCTACAGAAGTACTGATAAACAGGAAATATGTGCGATCCCGTTTCTGAAGTGTTCCCAAAATATCTTGCGTTACAAAGACCAACAGTTAGTTTGCAGTGACATGAGGGTGAATAAATAATGACAGAATTCAGATTTCGGGGTGGGTTTTGATCTTCTAATTATGAAAAAGGGAAGCAGACTTATCAGAGAGAGACTTTTGATGTCACGGAGGAGGTTTAGATTATAATAAGAATCAAAACATCCTATGAAGTCTTGAGTAAACAGCTCTATTAACAAGCATGACAGCAGCACTAATTGATCAGGAGGCAATTAATGCGGAGTTATTAAACGCTGTGTCGGAAAGCACAACAGCAAGGGACAGGAAAAAATGAAACACAGACACAACACATGTCTGCTGGAAACAAGCACGTTTCAATAACATTGAGTATGAGCAATTCCAGCATCATGGATGTGACATTTGTAGTAAAAACTCAATTCACAGGAAAGTGTGTGTTATTATAACATTGAAACATCAGTATAATATATTCCATATATGAATTATGGGATGTGAAAAATATAAATCTGTAAATATTTTGTAGATTTTAAACGAGGGAAATAAACATGTGATATGGATGTGACCAAAATGGCAGTGAGTTTACAGTCTAAAACATACATTGTAGAAATTCTGTGAATTAAACTGCACAACCCAAAAGAAACAATGCTAATCACAAGGATAAGAGTCGCTTCACTATAGAACAAACATTCATTCATTCACTTTCTTTTCGACTTAGTCCCTTTATTAATCTGGGGTCGCCACAGCGGAATGAACTGCCAACTAATCCAGAATATGTTTTTACGCAGCGGATGCCCTTCCAGCTGCAACCCATCTCTGGGAAACACTCATTCACACTCATACACTACGGACAATTTAACCTACCCAATTCACCTGTACTGCATGTCTTTGGACTGTGGGGGAAACCGGAGCACCCGGGAGAAACCCTCGCGAACACTGGGAACACTACAATTGAATTACAAATGAATTTTGTTCCAATAATGAAAGTGATCAGAAAAATATTCAACAACAATGCCTTGTTGATAAGGACAACTCTTTGATAATGATGTATTTGTATACGTCAAGTTGTCATATCAAGGTGTTATCTTTGCATTTAAACTGAGCTAATGAGCTAATTTACCTGTGGGAAGCGCTGAAACCTCTTTGGTTTTCTTGTTTTTCCCCTACAAATATCCTTCAGTTGTTGCTGTTGTTCTTATTATAAAACAGGAGACTCCAAAAAAAGTGCTGCTATTGTCCCACCAATGGAGCCAGGAAAAATAATGATAGTAATACAGAAATAAAATCCTGTAATAGAAATGTGTCTCTTCTGACACGAGTCTAAGTATTAATCATCGATGCTTTTATAATTATAATGGTTTTATTATATACTACTGAGCACAGCAGGTCTATCAAACCTACAGTGAGCGAGGTTAATGTCAATCATGAGCAACTTTGCAGATGTGTGACGTCAATCCCACAATTCCCTTCACCACTGAATCACAAATATCGCTAAGGGGTCACTTTCAGTGACACGCTGTTTCTGTCAGATTGGCCAGGATCCTGGGGGAGCCTATTACCTTGAGAATAAATTGGAGCCAATTGTCTCCTGGATCTGAATCTGTTATTTAAGCGTCTGAGGTGGTGGTGAATTTCAAGGGCCAATAGACTATTTTATTTATTTTCCACAGCTCATCGAGGTAGTCAAGAGCCCTTGTGCTAAAAACACTATCAACATTTTCTAAATGAGCGACTAAATAAGTTTCGAAATGAGCAAGTTTACAGGTCACGGACACAAAAGCATCTGAATGACCTGTTTTTACGCTTGAAATTCCTGCGGCTCAGAAACACAGAAGCCAGCTGCATTTTAAAGGGCACCTATGGTAAAAAATCTACTTTTCAAGCTTTTTGGACAGACATATGTGCATGTATGGTGTATAGACTGTCATATTGGGATGATATAAACACACCCAGTGCTTATTTTTCAATTTAACAACATAAAAAACGGTGGACCAATTGGAGCTGTTTTCAAATCGACCGCTACCTGACGTAGGAGAGCGGTCCCCCCGCCCACCAATATTGATTGACAGGCGCGTCATCATATCCTCAGTTTGTTGATTCACGTCCGCCATTTTCAGCGTGAGTCGAAGCGATATCACTAAAGGAACACGCTAGCTCTATTTTTAGATGCAAGGCTCATTGGGCTCAACACAAGAGCAATATTCTCCACATTATCGCTCTAATCGGAATTATTGGTTGTATCTTTAGGTAGGTTTGCAAACATGTGTACTTCTCATTGAGTCTACCTTATACTTCAGCCGTTAGTATTTCTCGCGATCCCAGAAGCTCCCTGTGATCTTAACTAGCATGCGTTTTAGAATTCTAAACATAGGTTTCTATCAGGGTACACTCAAGTCGACGGCTGGGCGCCGCGGACTGCTGCAGAAACCTATGTTTAGAATTCAAAAATGCGTGGCACGACGATTCGGGACACTTCATGCTTCTGCCGCACCACAGAGAGTGTCTGGTGTGCCGTGTCGTGGCTTCGAGCGGCGCATCCGGTGCCTCAGTCAAAGTTAATTCAGTGTGCGTGGTTATTAGTTTCTGTGTACAAGCTCGGCACTTGAAACTAGCACACAGTTGGCTGTAAAACTGTACAAAGACATATATGATTTTGTACTCTCTGCTTGGTCTGTGTCCGAGTCGTACATGTACGACTGATTGCTGAACTTCTCACTCCTGCTCCTTCTCTCAGTCTGCCTGTCAGACTCTGTTGCAAACGCAGAGCGGATGAGCTTAATTCAAAACAATCTGAATTGTGTTTTAAACTGAACCTAAACTGGCACACTCAGAAGAACTATAATATTAATATTAAATCATAAAAAAGAGGTCAACTATGTGCCCTTTAATGCTTGTGTTTCAATCATTCCTGAGCCATACTTTTTTTATTATTCTTTCTTGAAATGTAGTTAACACAAGTTCAATATATTGTCATGATTTATTCTATAATGCCCTCAGAAAAATTATTTTGCTGCTTGTTCAAATGACATATTTCAAAATGAGTTGAAACAACAAAATTCTTGAGATTTTTTTTGAGACAACTTAATTTATTTAAGTTCATTCCACTTAAATGTGCCAAGTTATCCCAATTACAATGAGCAGATAAAAGGTCCAGAGTTCATTTCAAGTGTGCTATTTGCATTTGGAATCTGTTACTGACAACTCTCAAGATGAGATCCGAAGAGCTGCCACTATCTGTGAAGCAAGCCATCATTAGCCATCATTACTCTTTTATTCCTGTTTATGTAAAGCACTTTGAATTGCCACTGTGTATGAAATGTGCTATATAAATAAACTTGCCTTGCCTTGCCTTGAAAAACCAAAACAAGCCCATCAGAGAGAAAGCAAAAACATCAGGCGTGGCCAAAACAACTGTGTGGAACATTCTTAAAAAGAAAGAACGCACCAGTGAGCTCAGAAACACCAAAAGACCTGGAAGACCACGGAAACAACTGTGGTGGACAACTGAAGAATTCTTTCCCTGGTGGAAAAAAACACCCTTCGCAACAGTTGGCCAGATCAAGAACACTCTCCAGGAGGTAGGTGTATGTGTGTCAAAGTCAACAATCAAGAGAAGACTTCACCAGAGTGAATACAGAGGGTTTACCACAAGATGTAAACCATTGGTGAGCCTCAAAAACAGGAAGACCAGATTAGAATAATGCATTATAGCCTTTACATTATTGAGAGAAATAACAGATAAACCAAGACTGCAGTTCGGTCAGTTTTCCTAATGGATAAACGGCTCTCGTTAATAGTTCAGCATGCTTTCATTGTAGTATTTGACATGAAACGCATATCATAATTCTCTCTTCATATAGCCATATTTGACTAATACATATCTATAATACACTGTGATATGGCCAGCCTCGGATCGTTTTGCTTTCTAACTACAATCGATCCGCTCCAGAGTTCGTTTCAATCGAGCCGAGGCCACCTCATTCAGGCGATCTCAGACCGATTGATTTCGTGCGGATCCGAGTACGATTGCTGGTTTCACATAGGTCAAACGAACCGTGCTAACTGGGGAAACGAGACAGGTTCTGAAACAAAAGTCTAGGTGTGAAAGCACCCTCAATCTCCGCCTCGGCTGCATCAGATAAACAGCACAGTGACAGACATGAAGGAAGCAGATCTCACATAACGTTTGTGAGAAATACTACAGTAAGACCTTTCCCAATGATTATTTGATGTATTTGTTGAGGAGTTAATTCAAGTCTTTCTGTTTTTGCTTGGCAAATGTGACAGGATACACGTTAATCCACTGCTGTATGGATATCCGTTGTGTTAACGTACAAAATAAACCTGATTTAACGTCCACAATCTGGGATTGAAGCGTCTTCTTTATAATTGTACTGACATGCGGCTGCGGTGATAAAGACGGTAAAATCGCTGTAATTCATTACAAACATGCACTGAATTAAAAACGTTTTAAACTTGTTAAACTCACTCTTGATCACATTTGATGATGATTGATGATCACAGCGAGCTGAACAGATCTTTTAATCCCCGTTGCTTTGCGCATGTCCTGTCTTGTTGATATGACTATCCGTGTTACTATGGAGACATGTTAATATGCGGCTGTCAATCAATTCGGTGGGCGGGGAAACGCACTCCTTTGTCACGTTGTGGTCGGCCTTAAAATGGGAGGGATTTGGATCTGATTTTACATCAGGAAATTTTAAAAAAGAGACTTATTGTGTTTCTATCACTCCAATATGACTGTGGACACACTATACCTACACACAGTTCTGCCCAAACAGCTTACAAAACATTACTTTCACCAGTATCACCAGTTTTAAAGAAAAACAAAATAACTTTTAAGACTAGGCCTACAAAACTGCCATCACCGCAATGCTGTGTTAGATTTATTTCCAGGGAATGCATGAACCGATAAAAGCGCTGTCCTAACCCCAATATGCCATTGTCACCGATCACATAAATCATTACTGTGTTCTCATGAATGATCATTCTCCAGTGTGTGCACGCAGCACATCAAACCGGCTGGAAAAATCCTGTTTTCCATGAGACACGATGGGTTTGGATGATTTGTCTTTATTCAATCTGAATGCAGCTAAAAAAAAATCATGAAGCGTTTAATTTCAGCTCAACATATCCCCTGTGCATGAAACTGAGCTCTTGCCACCTGAGACAGAAGCTGGAGGGAAAAAAAAAACTCTCATTAAATATTGAACACGAGTGATGCTTCAAATGACAGACAGCCGTCTGGAAGGTGACAGGAACTCGAGTGGGAATGGAGGAGTGATGCTGCAAAACTCGTACAGTCACTTCCTGCCGCACTGCTCTCTCTCTAATGATCATTCTGTTTGTTCTCACCTCTGACTGTCAGCAATTTTCTCCCGCATGCCACAGAGTGAGAGAGAGGGAGAGAGAGAGAGAGAGAGCGAGAGAGAGAGATTTTCTTTCCTGTAAAAAAGTAATTAAAAGAGGTGTCCTCTTCTTATCTCATTAACTCTGGGAGCAAATTCTTTTTTTAATCTCCCTGAAAATTTTCCCGGTGTATCGCTGTTTGAAGAGGACAAAATCAGATATGCATTATAATGAGGAGTTATTACTAAGAGAGAAGTCTCTGTGAGGCCACAGCAGCTTTTGTAAAATTTTACTAGTACCACACAATATGATGTTTAAAAAACAAGGAAGGCATGTGAGGGATATAGATATATATATATATATAGGGTAGGGTAGAATTGGGATTGGGGCTTAAATATCAGAGTAATAGCATTATGGGTGTGTGTTACGGCCCAAAACTCAACACTGGCTCGAACAACAACAACCAAGGTTTTAGCTGAACATATGAAAGACACAGACGACTGAATTAATAAATTGACGTTCCGTCAATACTCTTTAATTCACAGAATTAATAAGCAAAACATAAACAAAACAAAAATCAAGTAGACAGGTAGGGCAGCTAAGGAAACAGGTCTCCGACTATACTGTTTTTAAATGGACAGATCTTACCTACAACTCCCGTAAAAGGAATAAAAAACAGGTGAGTCTTCCGGGCCACTGCTTTCCTTCACTAAACTAAATAAATACCAAAACGTGACTATGAAAAATAATCCACTACCTGCTATGAAAACAAAGTATCAAAATAAACAAACTAGTTAACATAAGGTTAACAATAACAAAATTCTAAGGAGAGCGGCATGTAGATGCATCGCCTGGCATGCGGAGCACCGCCAGCCAGACCGCCTGAGCGCAAGCCACCACCGAACTGCGGGAGAGCAAGAGTCAGAGAGAGAGACTGAACCGCCATTGCTGTCAGCCTTATATACTGGGAATCCCCCGTGACGTCACGGGCGTCATCCAATCCTAGACAAGCCGGGTAGGAAACTCCTCCTATAACTCAAGCGCAACAAGCACAAATCCGCTACAAATAAATATGAATGAAATAAAACACAGACCCACGTAACACGTAAATTGTTGGTTGCATTATTGTTGGTGCACATCTCGCTGGCACATCTGTGACCAAGACAGCAAGACTTGTGATGTATCAGGAGCCACAGTATCCATGCTAATGTTGGCATACCACCAAGAAGGACAAACCAAATCCAACAGGAGTAATTGTGGATACAAGAGAAAGCTGTCTGAAAGAGTTGTCCGGGTGCTAACCCCATTTGTATCCGAAAAAAAAAAATCATAAAACCAGAGTTCTCCAATTAACTGCTGAATTAAATGTGCACCTCAACTCTCCTATGCTAAATCTGTTCCCCGAGAGCTCCTTGTGGTCAATATACATGGCCGGCCTGCTATAGTCACTTGTGCCAATGATGAACGCTGGTTTTAATGGTGCCAGAAGCAAAAATCTTGGGCTGTGGACATTGTGAAACATGAATTGTTCTCAGATGAGTCCCCCTGAGTCTCTCCCACATCTGAGAGAGTTACGGTGTGGAGAAGCCCCAAAGAACCGTACCACCCAGACTGTTGCATGCACAGAATGAAGCATGGGGGTGGATCAGTGATGGTTTGGGCTGCAATATCATGGCATTCCCTAGGCCCAATACTTATGCTAGAAGGGCACGTGACTGCCAGGGACTACTGTACCATTCTGGAGGACTACCTAAAGGGTCAAACATTGTATCCTGAAGGCGGTGCCGTGTATCAAGATGACAATGCACAAATACACACAGAAAGACTGGTGATAGAGTGGTTTGGCGAACATGAAAGTGAAGTTAAACATCTCCCATGGCCTGCACAGTCACCCGACCTAAATGTTATTGAGCCACTTAGGGGTGTTTTGGAGGACAGAGTCAGGAAACATTTTCCTCCCCCATTAGGACTTGGTTTTTGGTGCTTAGAGCCTAATAAAAATCCCCCAAACTCTTTTAGGCCCTCCTAAAATGTAGAGTTGATTCTCCTGGTGTTAAAACACTTTCCTAATGTACAGTACAGAGATGAATACAAGACATTTACCAGCTGATAATGTCCCTGAACAGGGTAAACACAACAGCAAAACATGCCTCTGATTGTTTGCCAAATTCTGCTAGTGGTAATTTGCTATAACAATAAATATTCCTGTTTATTACACGACTGCTTGCCACATAAGCAAGTAATTACACAGGAAATATCGATTTGAGCCCAAATACATTATTAGCTCATTAAAGGGTTCTGCAAAGAAAAACAATTCCTAGCAAGCAGCTCTAAACAAACAAGACCAAACAAGACACGTTCAGGTGAAAAATTACAGCCGTATTGCTTATTGCACGGCTTTTCAACACCTAAATGAAGACAGCAACATAAAATATTGATATTAGAAGGGTGAGGTTTTTTAAGGTTTTGAAATGTCTTTAAAACTCTGTTTAATACCTCGTACTCCACTACTAATAAATCTAAAAACATCACAAACATGTCATCAACAAAGGCCTGTTGGTGACGTCCACCTGAAATGACGCTGAAAAGAAGATATTTTGAAGAATGTTTGAAACCTGTAACCATTGACTTCCATTATAGGAAAAGCAAGTCAATGGTTACAGGTTTTCAACATTTTTCAGAATAACTTTTTGTGTATTCAATAGAAAAAAAGACACTCAAACAGGTTTGTGATAAGAGGTGGGTAACTAAATGATGAAATAGGTGAAATATCCCTTTAATATCTCTTAGTTGTGCCCTAAAAATGACCAAATTTAGATTTTAAATATACACAACCGGTTAAATAATCACACTAGATGTGGATAAAGCATGAGTGATTTACATGCTAAGTCAATGCAAAAATGTGATTAGACATGAGGCGGCGTGAATTTTGACCATTTGACATACTACACATGATTTGCGTGAATCACAATCGAAATCTAAACTTTAACAGACATTCACGCCACATTAACCAATCAGGAGCTTTCTCTAGTAGGAGCATACTCATGACATAGCGCCTGTAGTTGGTTTCTGGAGGAGTTGATGAACTCACAAAGCTGGTGCACCTCTGAAAGGATCTAGTGGACTCGGACACGCCGCCGAACAAATCTATGCCATTTTTCAGCCTTCCTAAAGCACATAAAGCACAGCTACTATATCAATAAAATCTCTGTTAGCCATTTAGCAACAAAACTGGTGTCACTGGGCAGACAGAAGCCCCGCCCATAATGCAAATCTGTGTCTAGTGTAAAGTCAATGTCACTGGCAAATGAATTGAATTTGACATGCGATGAAGTGAGTTAACTCAAAATGTTCACGCGTCTAATTATGTGCGATCTATTCATGCAAGCCGTGTCTTGTGCAAATGCCCCATAAGATTTTTTTTTTTTAATTCTGATTGCAAAGCCTGCATTTATTTGATCCAAAGTACAGCAAAACAGTAACATTTTGAAATACTTTTGACTATTTAAAAATAACCTTCCTATTTACTTTTAAATAGAATTTTTAGCTTTCCAGTTAGATGATCCTTCAAAAATAATTCTAATATGGTGATTTAAGTAGGCTATAAAGTTTTTAGCATAGCATCTGCTGTGTGCATTCGACCGACATGTATAAGGGGCCAATCACACCGAATGGGGCCTTAGGTCTCATTCACACCAAAAACGTGAGACACAAATGAATGGTTTAAAAAAAAAACACAGCATAAAGTAAGAAGGTATCCGGACACAGCCACTGAGCGCCTGTAAACAGAAACATTCAATGGGTGTACCACTTCCGAGTTCTTCTGATTGGTCTACCGCTCTGGAACAGACAGTGATGAGCTGCGCTAATTGTGAAAGTTGAACTTCACATGGCGTCTAAAAAAAAAAGAGGCTTCAAAAACCCGAGCATAACAATTACTTAAGTTCGACAAGTTTGTTTACATTCAAAAACAATAGAAAAGTAGCACATTGGGGAGGAACATTCTTTGTGAACTGCCCCTTAATTAGCCTTAAAGTCCGCATGAACCGAAAGCTGTGACTGCTTTTGTATCTGCATTGTATCGCAGTTCTAATACAAACGGAATATTAAGTGAGAAAATAGTGGGCGTGGCTTGTTTTTCTACTGCGAGCTGATTGGATGTTGTAAAGTATGCTTTTAATTCAGGGTTTGGGGAGGGTTATTACAACCTAACAGACAATTCCTCGTCACCATTTTTGTTCGTTGTCAAAATTGACAGCTGGAGGGGCGTGGTTAAGTGTGCTAGCCACGCCCACTACATTAGACAGATGTAATCTGAGAATTCAACCGAAAACATGTTTAACCTCTGCATGTGGTAAATCAGAATCAA
>NC_079448.1:5213405-5244099 GCF_903798145.1 Danio aesculapii
CTAACGTGGTGCAAGCGATAGATCTGCGACAGAGAAACTACGCATTTTGGAAAACACTCGTCACTACATCGTTCTTTTCCCAAATGATGCATCGTACTATGATAGTTCAGCTGCAAGTTACGTCGTTGTATGGGAAACGCACCCCTGGTTCGTCAACCACACAGTGATGTTCTGAAACAGGTTGGAAATAAAATTTTCAGGACTGTAGGTCTTCAGGTGCAGTTTAAGACCTCTGAAATAGTGTAGTGATCACACACTGTAGTTATTTGATTCATTCATACTGGAAGCTAGAGGGCGCCCTCGCACATAAACTCCACATGTAGATTACTGAATAAAAAAAGCATCAGCTAAAAGCAGGACAGCAAAGAGGACACAGATGATAGAAACAGATAAATGGATCAAATATTGACACAATAAACAAATGCGAGTGACAAAATCTGGATTGTTCTTATTCTTCAAACCATCCTGGGTATATGATGAGCATAAAATATATTTATCATGCAATGCTAACTGACCTAGCCTTTATCATGTAATGGATACAATAAAACAGTATGATTTCTTCCCCATTCGGTGATATGAAACCAGATCTGCTCACAAAAAAATGGATTTACACAGACTTTGCTGCAATTTTACTGTTATTTACATCAAAAAAGCCCGGTAAAATAGCACACACATTCTTTACAGTTCACTACTGTAATATGCACTGCATTGTGGGTCATTTTAAAACTTTAACAGTAACTTACTGCATATTAGTAATTTGCGGTATTCTACTGTAATCAAAGTAATCAAGTACTGCTACTGTAGTTGAAGACAAAAATCGAGACAGATCTCTAAAACATTTGTCACTTCTTTGGAATTTATTCAATTCAATAGTAAATACTAAAAATAAATTTTTGCTAGTGTAAAATGTAAATAAATTACAGTAAAAGTCTGTAATAATTGTCATAATGTAAAATTAAAATGTGGTAAAAACAAATTCCCATTAAAAAAGGAGTTGCGGTAACGCTATTTTATAGTAAAATAAAGTTTTAGTAGGACTCTGCTATCGTAAAACACATTTACAAGTAAGTTACTGTAAAGGGCAGTTGCGCCAACTTGCCTGCAACAGTGCTGCCAGTAGGTTACTGCAAAAATTCAATAAAATGCCTAACAGTGTGTTACGTTCGCTTACAGAACGTATTCTGGATATGTGTGTGCGTTTGTTTGCATGTGGGTGTGTCGTTTCATGCGTGTGTTACAGGTACGAACGGCATTGGAGGATCCGCATTTCGTGCTGATGGCGTTGGCCGCTGATGCTGGGTTTGCGCCACCAATCGCTGGTCGGCGTAGAGTTTAAAAGCCGAGCCCAAACTGCAATGGCGATCTCCATCTCTCTCTCTAATCTCTTTCCATCTCTCGCTCCTTCTCACTCTTACTCTTTCTGTGGGTCTCTGTGAGGACAGTCTCTCTTGCGAGGGCTAGTCTGAGAGAATGTGTTTTGCTTGTGTTTAATTCTCTTGTCTAAAGTTTTGAGATCTGAAAGTGCAATGGGTTTGTTTGTGAACTTGTTCAGTTAACTGATGTATTTGAGTGATACCTCGGAGAGATTGTAGGAGTAAGTAAGTCGCGCGATATACATATACAACACTGAGATTCATCTGTGTATTAGTTCACTAGGTTCAGGAGAACGTGCTGCTTTGTGTGTGTTTTGTTTTTAGTTAGAGTAGTTTAGTTAAGACGTTTGGTACGTTGAAAATGTTTCTTTTCATGCTTTTCATATTTAGTTTAGTTTGTTGAAAACAGTCACTGAGTTTTGTTATATTTATTTCTTTGATTTAAGCACATCTAACTACTTCCTCTCCCCCCAGGTAATTAATCGTTTATTTTTTGTAAATATTTTTCTTTCACTGTATAATATATTTTCACTGGTTTCACTGGAAGCATGGGCAATAAACAATTGCAGTGATATTTGGTTCTTCAGTCGTTTCGTTCTCCCTCCATTTGTTACACACACACTCAACTATTATATGTTATGTCAAATACCCTTAGTTTAATATTAACATCTAAAAGGACGTAACACAGTGTATGTCAGAAGTCATTTCAGACACTCAACTGATGTCATGAAGTGAATATAAACTAAAAGTATGTCAGCAAATCTGTTTGTAAACAGGCCCAAAAATGCAAAACGGTAGTGCACATATGCTACTGTAATAAATCGTCGCACAGACTGATTGTAGGTTTTATTATTAGCATTACACTAAGTCTAGTTTTTTATTGTCTGCAGTGTGTTTTGACACAATCTGCATTGTAAAGCGCTCTAGAAATAAAGATGAAAGAGTTGAAATTACTGGATTTTTTTACCGTTATTTTGCAAACTATAAGATATATCGCCCATCCCTAACACACACATACACACACGTACACAAAGCCTCTGTTTACCGCTTGTGTTAACATCTGTCTTGGGTGATGCCATCACAAACAGCCATTCGAGAGCGAAAGCCCTTTATGGCTGGTATTAAAGCTGCTGTAAGTGATTTTCGGGGAATATGGCTCATAAAACGTCCCTGGCAAACATCAGTGAAAGCGGTGTCCTGAGAAATCACGCACATCTCAGGGAGAACACAAAGATCTGCACACAGCAACAAAAAAATTCAATGATCTGAAAGCTTTTGACCAATCAAAAACGCTCTCTTTGTGTCAATCAATTTGGACATCTGGGTGTGCTGACGTTGGAGTGCTTGACATCTTTTGGAAGTTTTGGGAGAAATTGGTCAGCAAAAATTACAGAAATTACTTTGCAGAACTTTATAAATTCTCCAGTGACCACTTTTGTTTTGGACAGAACTGAACTCTCCTCTGATTGGACCCTTTTGGATTGTGCTTGAGTAGATTTTCCAGAAATTGTCTCGATGTTTGAAATATACATGTGTAAACATTCACACAGTCATATCTATTAATATCACTCACTCACTTACTTATACACATACTTGTACAGCTATCTTTATGGGGACTAATGATTTTAATATCGTTTAAACTGTATTTTCAATCCCCCAAGCCCTAAAGCAACCCTCACAGGAAACAATCAGCATTTTTACAGTTTCAAAATACTTCATTCTGTGTGCAGTGAGTGCACTATTCTGTTCTTCTGAATGACTGTATTTAAATTTCTGTCATGTTTCTTCTGGTGCAAACAGCCAAATTGCTTATCGCTGCATATCTCATCACTTAGCGTGTTATTAGGACACAAGGTTACAGTGTAACCTGCTCACCTAATCTTTACATTCATAATATTTATATTATTTGCTAATTAATAACCTCATATGGAACTCTGAATCTGAGTCTCATTTTGGAGGCTGCTACTGTCCACCGGAGGTCGCATTTCAGTCACGGACGCATACTTTGAGAGCCTTTCTGAGTGAATGAATGAAATACGCTGTTTTCCACCAAGGCAACCTGAGGTGTTGAAATATAATTGGCTAAACTGGCAGTGGGTGGGTTAAATTCGGTGGCCGGGAAGTGCAAAACAATATTACAAAGTGTGAAACACTTTTAGAAAGCTCGAGACAAATTTACATTTTAAAAAACATTTTTACCAATCATAAGACACAATAACATAGGAAAAACAATTTTACCAGGGACGAAACAAATTTACATTTTAGAAAATAATTAACAAGACACAAACGATTTCACAAGTCCCAAAACAAATGTACAGATTCCTTACGGAAAGGGAATGTACCACACACCGGAAGTGACCCGGAATGTACCACACACCGGTCAATATCAGCTCGTGTGTGACTGTAGATACAGGTTAACATGAGTCTACAACTATAGAAATCATGGTTTGACCAACTGCAATAAAACATTAGAGCTATTCTGAGAAAATGTCAGCGTGAAAGTATGTAGAAACATGTAAACCTGAGTACATGTAAACTATCAGAACATGGCAAATGTTGACTGATAAAGATATCAAAACCGACATCCCCATTTAGACCTGGTTAGCTCAGTTTGGCTGCATTTACACTGCACTGTTCAAGTGACTCAATTCCGATTTTTTTCTCCCATGTGGCACAGATCGGATAAGGCCCATGTACATGTAAGCAGGAACAAATGGAGTCCGATTTACTCAAATCAGATTCAGGCCTTGTTCATGTGTGGAAATTTATCCGATATGAATCGGATCTGTTCCCTCGTGTTTGTAGTGTAAGCAGAGAGATCAAATTTTCACCTGTTAATGCGACTCACGCGTCATTAAAAACCATAGCGAATGACGTAAACGAATGACGTAAACTTTCATTTTAGAATAGACTTCAGCAGAGTCCCAAACCTTAAATCTCATACACGAGGACTTAAACAGCTTTTATATTGTCAAATAGCACAGGTATTTAAACATGTTAACGAGAGAAAGAGAAAGTGCAATGTCCGCCATGCAACCAATATAAACTAATATAAAACTGTTGCATACATCACGTGCATAAATCACGCCATAGACATTACATTAAGAAGCCTAAAGGTTTTTAAAAAAAAGCCTATATATTAAAAAAAAGAGGACAAATGAGAACCTTTCTGTCATAAACTATAGTAATACAGCTTGTCAAAAGCTGCGAACAGATTACATACAGGAATAGAGAAAAGAGCACTCTTTAATTATCAGCCGTTAGTCAGCACCCGCTCTTTTTTTCTGGTCCCGTTTGCAGTTTAAATGCAGACTATCAGACACAGGTCACTTTTAAAAGGTGATGTAAGCAGGTCATCAAAAAAAAAAATCGGATACAGTCACAAAATCGGAATTGACCATCAAGATCTGCAGTGTAAATGCACCCATAGATAGGATGCTTGATACTCCTTTTGATAAACCTTTTGACCTGGGTTCGAATCCCGTTGATGACATGCCAATTATAATTATTTCTTTACATTAATTTTGGTTATATACTGTTCTGCCACACAAATATTAAAATCAATAATGTTTACAATGGCACTGACACCAAGTGATAAGAATATTTATTTGGTATGGGCCTGTGTTGATGCTGTGAAAAAGTGACGAATCCTCCAATCTGCAAACGTGAATAGTTTACGTCTGAAAAGAGTCACCAGTTAACACGGACACCAGTTAAACTGTCCTTAAGCAGATATTTACACCATATAGACTTGACATCATGATCACGATTACAGCGTACGAGTGGCCCTCGTTAAAATATTGATGCAGTATATCTGGTGTTTCCGTCTGGTCTGCGTCCTTTACAAACTCCAAGGACCGACCACACGTAAAGCAAAGCCGCGTTAAGCTGCTCATGTGTTTGCCACAAAACGGGCAAAACAACCCTCGACTGCAGTCCACGTTCTGTCGCCATAAACTTTATTTACGCCATGTACTCCACAGCACGAATTTACCGCGCTCACCAACAACAACAACACTTCCTCGCGTCACTCCCGGTGTGTGGTACATTCCACGTCACATCCGATGTGTTGTACATTCCCTTTCCGTAAAGAATCTGTAATTGTACATTAGTTTAGGGACTTGTAAAAGTGTTTTGAGTTTTTTTAATTATTTTCTAAAATGTAAGTTTGTTTCGTCTTTGGTAAAATTGTGTCTTATGATAGGTAAAAATGTTTTTCAAAATGTAAAATTGTCACTTCCCGGCCACCGTAGTTAAATGACCAAAACAAAGACAGACGTTCTGGCATGTAACGCACATTTTCAAAGCAGAATATCTGACAGTATTGTTCTTCAGATAAACAAGAATGTTCCCTTGCATGTTTCTTAAATATCTGCAAACATATAATGGTATTTTTATGTTATGGTTTGTTTACACACTAGACATCAGGACATGCATTCAGAAACAACCTTATAGAAAGTCTAAGAAATTCAGATGTTATTTACTCCATAGCATAATCGTCAGAAGCCTCTTGCTAAAGCACAATCAGCTTTTTTTTTCTGGTAAAATCCGTCGACTGCAATGACATTACCGCACATTTCTCAAGCTCTGGGAGATTTCTGATAAAAGAGGACACATGCTGATGTGTCCTTGCCTGCGACTGGCAACAATGCAGCGGCAGTCAAACGTTTGCTTTGAAACGCTCTCGCTCTTTTCTTGTCCCCATCCGCTTCACTCGCTCACGGCTGTCTTGGCTGACATCTCGATGGGACGTTACTCTTGCGCTGTGAACGACGTTTGAAAAAAAGTGACATGAAAAACAAGAAACTTTTCGCTCAGAACTTGAGCTCGGAGGGTCAAAAAAAAAATGGCTCGGTTAATATTTAACAGAGCAAAGAAAGACACAAACTGCCGAGACTATCTGAGATGAAAGCTGGATGAGGAAGCTGGGTTTTTTTCAGAAAGGGCCAAAAGAATAAGTTGAACGGCTGGAGGCTGGAGCAATTTGTCGAAACTGAGAGAAGTTAGACAAAGGCATTATTTTGCTGCTTCGGACACCATGCTTTTACAGCTCTTTAAGGACCTGAACATTTTTATGAATAAACATACAATTGAAGTCAGAATTAATAGCCCTCCTGAATTATTAGCCCCCCTCTATATTTTTCCCCAGAAAGAAAGAAGATAACTCATTTCTAATAACTGATTTATTTTATCTTTGCCATGATGACAGTAAATAATATTTGACTAGACACTTCTATACAGCTTAAAGTGACATTTAAAGGTTTAACTAGGTTAATTAGGCAGGTAAGGGTAATTAGGCAAGGTATTGTATTACGATGGTTTGTTCTGTAGACAATCGAAAACAAATATTGCTTAAGGGGGCTAATAATATTGACCTTAAAATAATTTCAAAGCAATTAAAAACTGCATTTATTTGAGCTGAATTAAAACAAATAAGACTTTCTCCTGAAGAAAAAATATTATAGGAAATACTGTGAAAAATTCCTTGCTCTGTTAAACATCATTTGGGAAATATTTGGGGGAAAAAAAAACAAATAATTCACAGGAGGGCTAATCATTTTGACTTCAGCTGTTCTGTATATGTAGGAATCTAAACGCCTTTTGCTATCAGGTGCAAAAAAATGTTTAAAAACCACAAATTATTACTATTATTTTTATTTTAGTGTGTTTGTAAAAAACAAAACAAAATAAATTCAAAATAATGTGCTAACACAGGTTAAAAAGACATCATAAATTAACAATAAACAAGGCAAAGTATTAATGCTAAGCTAGAAATAATGTATAATACTAATCATTCAGTTTATATTTATGTTTATATAAAATTACGTTGCTAATATAACTTAAATGCTTTAACGGAGGGAAGATTTTTTCCAACACATTTCTGAACATAATAGTTTTAATAACTCATTTCTCATCACTGATTTATTTTATCTTTGCCATGATGACAGTAAATAATATTTGACTAGATATTTTTAAAGACACTTCTATACAGCTTAAAGTTACATTCAAAGGCTTAACTAGGTTAATTAGGTTATCTAGGCAGGTTAGAGTAATTAGGCAAGTTATTGTATAACAGTGGTTTGTTCTGTAGAAAGAAAATATAGCTTAAAGGGGCTAATAATATTTTGTGAAAATTTCCTTGCTCTGTTAAACATCATTTGGGAAATATTTAAAAAAGAAGAAGAAAAACATTCAAAGGGGGGCTAATAATTCTTCAACTGTATATATATATATATATATATATATATATATATATATATATATATATATATATATATATATATATATATATATATTATGAAACGTTTTGGTTGGGTTTAGGGAAGTGGGTGGGCGGGTCAATCGATAAAATTGGTTGGGTTTAGGGAAGGGGAGGGAGGGTCATCCGATCGTTCGCTCAGTCAGTCAGAAAGTCTGTCCAAAAGTGAGTCGACAGCGGCCTCTGGTGGGTTTACGCGAGAACAGCAGGCAAGAATAGCACTCGCGAGGGAAATTTGAGATCTCGAAAAGCGTATACGGCGAACTCTGGCGGTTCGCGAAAACAAAAACTGCAGAAAATGTGCCGCCAGAACGTATTTCGCGGTCTCCGGAAACGTCCGTGGTGGTACGTTTTCAGAATGAGTCTGGGTTGCGATTATTAGTTGAACTTGCATGGTTATAAATATTAAACTTATAATATTTATATGTTTTGGTATATTTACAGGATGAGCCCAAACATTTGAATGATAGTCTTGAAAATATCATTAAATAAATTTAAATGATGACCCTGATTATAATTATAAAATATGTTGGCTGAATTTAAAATAACCCTTAATTTAATGTTTAAAGTATTTTCTGGCTGAATTAATAAATGTTTTCTTAACTAAAACCAAACAAGATTATTATTGAACTCAGACATTTTAGAAACTTCTCATATTTATATATTTAGATTTTTAATGTTTATTATTTATTGGTAATCTAGTTCAGATGCAAAAACCTTTAAAAGCCATTCCATTCCAAATGAGCATTTTTATCAGGCTCCTGTCTGTAGCTTCAGTAACTTCAGTAGCTTCAAGTTTATGGCAAAGAATACCAACACAGGCTCATTGTGAAAACGTAGCCCTGCAGATGTTTCTGGAGACAGCGAATTACGTAGGCAGAGGTACGTATGGCTGCATTTCATTTTTTTTTAATGAACACTACGGGGCGGTGTGACGCCGTTCCTTTCCGCGCTTACCAGCTGACTGACCGCTTACCTCCATATGGACGGCAATCCAGCTGCAACCAGTTTGTTCCGTTAGTGTGCCATGTACGTTTGCGGATTTAAGATGCAGAGAGGAGTTGACCATGATGACGGGGGTTTGAGTCAGGTGAAGAGCGGTTCCAGAAAGCAGGTAAGACAAAAACAGTATCCAAAATATAAAACAAACAAGTGAATAGCAGGGTGAGAATGTGGTAAAATCTGAGAACGTGGTAAAAAATTAAATAAAATCAGACGAGGGCTTTTATTTTTTTGGATTGCTTTTAAAACGTGTTGGTTGGGTTTATGGAAGTGGGTGCGCAGGACAATCGATAAAATTGGTTGGGTTTAGGGAAGGTGGAGGGTGGGTCAGCCGATCGTTCGCTCAGTCAGTCAGAAAGTCTGTCAAAAAGTCGACAGCGGCCTCTGGTGGGTTTCCGCGAGAACAGCAGGCGCGAATGGCTGCAGAAAAAACTGCAGAAAAACGTGCCGCCGAGACGTATTTCGCGGTCTCCAGAAACGTCCGTGGTGGTACGTTTTCAGAATGAGCCTGGGTTGAAGAATACACTCTTTTAAAGGTCTTTAAAATGAAATAATTCAGCAAAAACATAGGAGTCGGAGGAAAGATTCTCATTTCCAATGGAAATTTCAGATGGCACTTAGAGGTTTTTGCATCTGAACTCTTCAAATAATGTTAACCAATATGAATAATTTTTTTTCCCTCAGAGATTGGTTGCAGCTGTGCATGTGCTGTGTAAGTTGGTGGTTGATTTCGCTGTAGCGACCCCAGATTAACAAAGGGACTAAGCCGACACGAAAATGAATGAATCAATCGATCAATTTTTCAAGTTGCAAGTTCCTGCTAGCCATTTCATTGGATAATACTGGCATATTGTATATCCTTACTGTAAATAATGGTTAAGGAAAATACACAATTTTCTGATATCAACTCTATTTCTGCAATTCTCTTTTGCCTTCAGATTATGACATCGTGTTCGTCTTTCTGCGCTGTTTCTGAACAGGACTAGTTTTTTCAGGTCAGTGTGTTTCACGGCGGTATTTTCTGATTTCAAACCAATCCAAATTGAACAGGTCTCTGTTTTTCCCCTCAAAGCCTCTGTAAAAATTACACAGCAAATTACCTGCTTTTTTTTGGCAGCCTCTGGAGTCCTCTAAAGCTGTTCAGACTATTGTGCTACTTTTTTTCACAGCTCTGCTCCTCGTTTATTTTGACCTTTTGTCCAACAGCGTGACTAAAGCTAATTGGTGCACTTCATTACAGTGAAGACCTTTTGCCGGCTTGCTGGATAAAGTTGGCAAATCTGTTGTTCGATTCATCAAGCCTGTACTGTAGTCAGCAGCACCTTTGCTGTCTTGTTAACAACTTGCTTTTCTCAGTGTCGGAAACAAGTTGTAGGTCACAATAAGCTGTATGTTTACATCCAATGTTTCCAATTTAAATAAAAAATTGCAACGGCAACGTAAATCTCATTCAGGTTTCTAAAGGACACTTGCAGTCTCAGCGATTGATGCAGGAAGTGTGTCCAGACCTTTTCCTGCCACAGTTCAACAGTTGTATTTGCAAAGTGCATGCGATCCATTACTGAAGTACTGGAGTCTTCAAACAGTCGATTCCTCCTGCGGTCAATGAGATCTAAAGGACAGCGGGTCCAGCGGGATCGCAGGAATGGAGCATGTGGAAGGTTTGAGGTTGAGTGGAGGGTCATGGGAGATGGAGAAACCCCGCTTCTGCTTTCCTCAGATGGGACTTGATGACATGTTCATTTGCTGTGGGTCAAGCCAATGGTATTTTGGGCTGCATTAGATGCCAAGACCTCCACAGGGATTCGACTACTTTAAGTATCTAACATCAGCTAATATCGTTGATATTTTTTTTGAAAGCAATCTTAAGCAATCTTATTCAGAAATGATAACAATAAATACAAAAAAACGGTCATATTACAATATATAAACTATAACTTTTTTCTTTGTTTAAGGTGCTGTATGTAAGTTTTCAATCCAGGCTCATTCTGAGAACGTAGTCCCGGGGATGTTTCTGGAGACCGCGAAATAGGTAGCCGGGGGTACGTGAGGCTGCATTTAATTTTTTTAAGTGAACACTGCGGGGCGGTATGACGCCGTTCCTTTCGGCGCTTGCCGGCCGGCCAGCCGCCCGCTCGCCTCTGAGTGGAGGGCTTTCCCGCTGCAACCAGTTTGTCCGGTTAGCTCTTCGTGTACTCTGGCGGACTCGAGGCGCAGAGAGGGGCTGACCACGACGACGACCGGGTTCGAGTTCGGGGAAGAGCGGTTCCAGAAATCAGGTAAGAAAACAAAAACAAAATCCAAAAAATGAAGCGAACAAGTTCGACACAGGGTGAGAATGTGGTCAAAATCCGAAAACGTGGTAAAAAATCAGACGAGGGCTTTTCTTTTTCTGGACGGCTTTTGTGAATCGTCGTTGGTTGGGTTTAGGGACAGAGGAGGGTGGGTCAGCCGATTGGCCGGTCGCACAGTCAATCATTCTGTCATCCAGGCAGACAGGCGGAAGGTCGTTCGACAGCGGCCTCTAGCGGGTTTACGCGAGAACGGCGTGGGAAAAAGCGCGCACAGCGGCCTCTCGTGGATTCGCAAAAACAAAAACTGCAAAAATACGTACCTCCCGGGACGTATTTCGCGGTCTTCAGAAACGTCCCTGGGACTACGTTCTCAGAATGAGCCTGGGTTGTAAGTTTTTGACTTATCTAAAGCATAAAAAAACCATAATATGTTTGCAGATATTTAAGCAACATGCCAAGTGAACATTCTTGTTTATCTGAAAAACAATACTGTCAGATATTCTGCTTTGAAAATGTGCGCTATATGCCGGAAAGCCTGTCTTTGTTTTGGTCATTTAACCCGCCCAATACCAGTTTAGCCAATTATATTTCAGCACACCTAGTTTCCTTGGTGGAAAACAGCATATTTCATTCATTCAGTCAAAAAGATTTTTAAAGTACGCATCTGTGACCGAAATGCTTCTGGTGGACAGTAGCAGCCTTCAAAATGAGACTCAGATTCAGAGTTCTACTTAAAGTGGTTATTAATTAGCAAATAATACAAATATTACGAATGTAAAGATTAGGTGAGCAGGTTAGATTGTAACCCTGTGTTCTAACAACACGCTATGTTACAAGATATGCAGTGATAAGCAATTTGTCACGTTGGGGTATTACAAAAACAAAGGATAGATCCAAATGCAGCAAAATATTGTTTATTAAGTAAACAAAGAAGATCCAAATAACAGGCAAGGTGCAAAAACTAAAAGTACTAAGGTGACAAACAAAATCTAAACAGGAATCCAAAAACAAAGAGACAATACTAAAAGTGAACAAACAAACCGAACCGAACATGAGGAACCGGAGCACAAAATAAAGCAGGGCAGAGCAAAACAAGACAGAGCAAAGCAAAATCCAAAGGCAAACTAAACACAACATAACAGGGCTTATATAAGACAGAACCAATTAGACAACAAGGAACAGCTGAAAACAAGGAGTGATCATGTGAGCAGGCATACAGGAAATGAAAACAAAAACCTAAACAAGAGCTAGTGCCCTCAAGAGTCCACATGAGGGCACTGCAGCAGGTGTGACACAATTTGTCTGTTTGAACCCGACAAAACATGGCAGAAATTTAAATACAGCCATTTAAAAGCACAGAATAGTGCACTCACTGCACTCCAACGAAATGGTAAGGTTTATAATTAAATTGATAGATATTAAACATCTTTACAATTATTAAATGTAGATGCTGAATCACTGATATGTGTTGGTTCGCACTGAGTCAGTTTTGATGTTCAATTTCAAAGGGTTTATTTTATTTTCAAGATCTGAGGTGAACTATCTGCTGCTGCTTTCAGTAGTATGGCAATAAATGTCATGTAAAACGGCATTCAAACTCACATTATTAGCATTTAACACTGAATAAAGCACACTTGAAAATGTAATTAATATCTGTGATGGTGAAGAATTTTTTCAGCAGCTATTCTATAACACTCTTTTTTCTTTTTACTTCAGTTTATTTTTTACAATGCTTTTGAAAGCAATATAATATTCCCACAATTTCAGCATTTATTGCATTGAATCAGTGATTAAAGAATACAGGAAAAATAGTAAAATTACATACATAAATGATCAACTTTTTTAATGTAAATAAATTTGCAAATGTCATTTATTTCTGTCATGGTGAATATTTTTAACAGCTGTTCGAGAACAATTTTTTATTATTGTTTTGTAAAGCAATCTTTTATTCTGCTGCATTTAGTGCATTGAATCAGCAATGCAAATTACAAGGGAAATTGTAACATTACAATTTATAAACAACAATATAAATTTTTCCATTCAAATAAAATTGAAAATGCAATTTATTTCTGTGATTGCAAAGCAAACGTTTTAACAGCTATTCTAGAACAAATTTGTACTCTTTTTTATTTATTTATTTTTAACCTATTATTAACACAATTACTACAATTATTGCGATAGAAATACAAGACATTAAAGTGTAAAATAACAACATTTAACATTTAGCAGCTTTTAATTTTTTAAAAGCAATATTTTATTCACAATGTTGCTGCATTTATTCCATTAAAACAACAATAATATTATAAAAAATACAGAAAAATGTTAGGAAAGTACAAACATAAATAATTTCTTGAAAATCTCTTTGAATAAATTTGAAAAAAATAATTTATTTCAGGGATGGAATTTTTTTAGCAGCTATTATATACAGTGATTACAATTAATTCTGTTAATATCAGAGTTATTAGCCTCCCTGTTTATTTTTTTCCCAATTTCTGTTTAACAGAGATTTTTTCAGCACATTTCTAAACATAATAGTTTTAATAACTCATTTCTAATAACTGATTTATTTTATCTTGGCCATGATGATGTTATGAAGCGGACAGGAGACAGAGGTAAGGAAACGTTAGGGTGTTTATTAAATGACAACAAGGAGCACATGAAGGATAGCCAGGAGGATCAAGAATGATGTTGGGGTCTTTTCCTCCGTGGCTGGGTAACAGGAATACACGAGGATGGACAGCACACACCAGATACAGCTGACAGAGGATGACACAGACTTGGAAGGACTGGAAGACAGGGACGATTCGGGAGGACCAGGAAGACTAGGAGGAATACAAAGAGAACAGGTAAGTAAATCGTTTGTTTTAGCTGAGGATGACTACGCTGAGTGGTCGCTCAGTTGTCCGCTTTCGTCGAGACGAGCCCGGACAATGAGCGACTGGAGTGCTGTGCTTTTATCTGGTGCTCGTGAATGTGATGCAGCTGTGTGCTCATTAGAAGTCAGGTGATGGTGATCTTCGTGAGTGGGGGTCGTGAGAGCCTGACCAATCCATGACAGTACCCCCCTCCCCAGGGCCCGCTCCTGAGGGCCGACACCTCCGACGCCGTGGTGGTCTCCCTCTGCCTCTAGGCGCTGGGAACTCAGGGTGGCTCTCATGAAACTCCACCATGAGACTAGGATCGAGAATATCCGCTCTGGGAACCCATGTCCTTTCTTCGGGGCCGTACCCTTCCCAGTCCACCAGGTACTCCAACTGGCCACCACGACGTCGGGAACGCAAGATCTCCTTCACTGCGTAGACGGCTCCTTCTTCTAGGAGCAGTGGAGGAGGGGGTTCCTCTTCGTGGTCAGGCTCTGTGGAGGGAAGAACAGGATCGTGATAGGGTTTCAGGAGTGATACGTGGAATGTAGGGTGAATACGGTAGTGAGAGGGTAATTGTAGTTTGTAGGTGACGGGGTTAACCTGTTCCACGATGGTGAAGGGACCAACAAATCGGGGACTTAACTTGCGAGAGGGCAGTCGCATGCGTATGTCCCGGGTGGATAGCCACACCTTTTGTCCGGGTGTGTATCTGGGTTCTTCAGACCTTCTCCTATCGGCGGTTACCTTGCTTCGACGGACTGCCCTCTGCAGATGTTGATGAGCCTCGTCCCAGACTCTCTCGCTCTCCCGGAACCAGTGATCCACTGCGGGGACATCAGATGGTTCGCCATCCCAGGGAAAGAGCGGTGGTTGGAAGCCCAGGACGCACTGGAATGGCGTGAGTCCGGTGGAGGGTTGCCGCAGTGAATTTTGGGCATATTCTGCCCAGCCCAAATACTGGCTCCAGGAGTTCTGGTGACCACTGCAGAAGGTCCTCAGGAACCGTCCCACCTCCTGAATCTTCCTCTCTGTCTGCCCGTTGGTTTGGGGATGATATCCAGAAGAGAGGCTGACGGCCACACCTAGGAGCTTGAAGAAGGCTTTCCATAGACGTGAGATGAACTGTGGACCTCTGTCCGACACAATATCTTCTGGAATACCAAATGACCTGAAGACTTGATTAAAGATATTGTCGGCAGTTTCAAAGGCTGTGGGAAGACCTTTCAGAGGGATTAGTTTGACAAACTTTGAGAATCTATCTACTATGACTAGAATACAGGTATTACCTTCTGACGAAGGGAGGTCAGTGATAAAGTCCACTCCTAGGTGTGACCAGGGACGGTTCGGAATCGGCAAGGGATGGAGCTTTCCAGCGGGTAGATGACGTGGGCTCTTGGATTGGGCACAGTCCTTACAGCCCTGAACATATTGCCTCACATCCCTTGCCATGTTTGGCCACCAGAATCGTTGGGATACTAGCGAGAGAGTATTGTTGATCCCTGGATGTCCAGTGCCTAGCGAGGTATGTAAGGAGTGGATCAGATCTACCCGGTGTTCAGGTGGTATGAACTGCCGATGAGGAGGGCATCCCGGCGGAGCAGGGGCTTCCGGAGTGGCAACGACTGGAGGAGCGTTCCAGGTGATCGGACAAATGGAGATGTGTTCGGGAAGAATCTTCGTTGGGAGTTCTTCATGATCGTGATGCTCGTGTAAACGAGAGAGAGCGTCTGCTCTTAGATTCTTGGGTCCTGGACGATAGGAAATGGAGAAATCAAAACGTGAGAAGAAAAGTGACCATCTGGCTTGACGTGGACATAGTCTCTTGGCCTCTTTGATGTATTGGAGGTTTTTGTGATCTGTGATCACCTGGAACGGATGTTTGGCTCCCTCCAACCAGTGACGCCACTCCTCCAAGGCTAGCTTGATTGCTAGAAGCTCCCTGTCTCCTATGCTGTAATTCTGCTCCGCCGGGCTCAACTTCCGAGAGAAATAGGCACAGGGATGCAGTCGGGGCGGTGTATCATGATGTTGAGATAATACTGCCCCGACGCCGGTGGTGGATGCGTCCACTTCCACCACGAAAGGAAGATTTGGGTCAGGATGAGTCAGGAGTGGGGCCCTTGTGAACTCCTTCTTAAGAAGGCGGAAGGCTGCGGCTGCTTCTTTGGTCCACTCCAGTCCTTTGGGTTTACCCTTGAGGAGATTAGTGAGAGGTGATGTAATCCTGCTGTAGTCCTTGATAAACCGTCTATAAAAGTTAGCAAACCCAAGAAACCTCTGGAGCTCCTTAATGGAAGTGGGTTCTGACCAGGATAGAACAGCCTCAATTTTCTTCCCATCCATACGTATACCGGTTTGGTCAATGATGTATCCCAAGAAATGAATCGACTTCTGGTGGAATGAGCATTTCTCCGCTTTGAGGTAGAGGTGATGTTCTCTCAATGTGTGTAGGACCTCCGCAACGTGTTGGCGATGTTCGGCCTCACTCCGGAGTAAATGAGGATGTCATCTATGTACACTATTACACAGTGGTGAAGAAACTCCCGGAGGACTTCATGAATGAAGTTTTGGAATACGGAGGGGGCGTTGACCAGACCGTAAGGCATGACCTCATATTCATAGTGGCCAGTAGGGGTCACGAATGCTGTCTTCCATTGGTCCCCCTCACGTATTCTTATCAGATTATACGCGCTGCGGAGGTCCAATTTAGTGAAGACTTTAGCTTCTCGGAGCTGTTCCAAAGCGGCTGGTACCAGAGGAAGGGGATATCGGTATTTTACTGTACCGTTATTTAGGACCCTGTAGTCGATGCATGGACGCAGCCCTCCGTCCTTCTTGGCCACAAAGAAGAAGCTTGAGGCGGCTGGTGATTTTGAGTGACGTATGTACCCCTGACTCAGAGCCTCCCTTATGTAATCTTCCATTGCCTGATTCTCTGGAAGCGAGAGCGGGTAGATCCTACCTCTTGGCAACTGGGCATCTGGAACTAGGTCGATCGCGCAGTCCCATGGCCGATGCGGCGGTAGCTGGGAAGCTCTCTTGGGGCAGAAGACATCATGAAAGGAGCTGTACTCCTTAGGAATGTGGATAGACTGCTTCTCAGGAGGGCTCTCGACCGATGTTGCAAACAAAGAAATGGGGGTTCCGACCTTGAAGAGGGAGATTTGGAAAACAGGCAGGTGTACATCCAGATCCCCATTTCTTTATCTCTCCTGTGCCCCAAGAGATGATGGGATCGTGCTTCACCAGCCACGGGCGCCCTAGAATGATGTCCATATTTGCACCCTCCAGAACCAGAAATTGAATCCTCTCTTGATGTAACAACCCCACTTGAAGAAGGATGTCTTCGCATTGTCGATGGATACGGGTCGAAGATCGAGTGCACTGGGTTATCGGTTGTATCTGGTATATATGCGAGGACGCCTCAGTACGGAGGTGGAGTTGACGACAGAGGGATTGGGAGATGAAGTTCCCTGCTGACCCGGAGTCGATGAGGGCTGTGACAAGGAGAGAAATAGAGGCAGTAGTTATTTGTACGGTGGTAGTAAGTGGTTTACATTGTTCAATATTCGTACTGAATACACTCACTGAAGTCCGAATGGGACGAAGGGGACACTCCATACGGGTGTGTCCACTGACACCGCAGTATAGACACAGACCCCGGGTCAGCCTCCTCTGTCGTTCCGCTGATGTCAGTCTTCCAGACTCTATTATCATGGGTTCTGGTTCTGGAGAGGCTGTTGACTCAGGCGATTGGAGGAGTGCAGACGAGGGGGGTGATGGTGTCCTGTTGATAGGAACGGAGACGATCGGAACATCGGAGAGAATGTTGGATGAATCTCTCCAGACCCATTGTATCATCTAATGTGGCCAGTTGGATTCGGAGAGTGGGTTCCAAGCCGAGCCGGTACGTGGTCAACAACGATCTCTCATTCCATCCACTTGCAGCTGCTAGAGTGCGAAACCGGAGAGCATATTCCTGTGTAGATAGAGTACCTTGCTTTAGATGATACAGCTGCTCTCCAGCGGCTACTTCCCCATCAGAACGTCCAAACACCTCTTTGAAATACTCCGTGAAGGTAGTGATGGAATTCATGACCGGCCCGGCTTGGTTCCAGATCGTCTCAGCCCATTTAAGTGCAGGTCCAGAGAGTAGAGATACGATGTAGGCGATCTTCGACTTATCTGTGGGATATAGAGAAGGTTGCATTTCGAATATGAGGGAACATTGTAACAGAAAACCATTGCACTCCCCCGCTCCGCCTGAGTAGGGCGCTGGTCGGGCCATGGGACTGGAAGGAAGGGCCGAAGAAGAAACTGTGGAGGCGGAAGTGCTCGGTGCTGGTGGTGCGTTGGAAAGTGGAGCTGGTGGCTGTAGAATCCGCTTCAACTGGTCCACCAGCTCTTGAAGGTGATCGGGGGTGCTCATGTTGTCGTCGTTAATGGTCCGGGCTTCTGTTATGAAGCGGACAGGAGACAGAGGTAAGGAAACGTTAGGGTGTTTATTAAATGACAACAAGGAGCACATGAAGGATAGCCAGGAGGATCAAGAATGATGTTGGGGTCTTTTCCTCCGTGGCTGGGTAACAGGAATACACGAGGATGGACAGCACACACCAGATACAGCTGACAGAGGATGACACAGACTTGGAAGGACTGGAAGACAGGACGATTCGGGAGGACCAGGAAGACTAGGAGGAATACAAAGAGAACAGGTAAGTAAATCGTTTGTTTTAGCTGAGGATGACTACGCTGAGTGGTCGCTCAGTTGTCCGCTTTCGTCGAGACGAGCCCGGACAATGAGCGACTGGAGTGCTGTGCTTTTATCTGGTGCTCGTGAATGTGATGCAGCTGTGTGCTCATTAGAAGTCAGGTGATGGTGATCTTCGTGAGTGGGGGTCGTGAGAGCCTGACCAATCCATGACAGATGACAGTAAATAATATTTGACTAGATATTTTTAAGATGCTAGTATTCACCTTAAAGTGACATTTAAAGGCTTAACTAGGTTAGGGTAATTAGGCAAGTTATTGTATAATGATGGTCTGTTAGAAGAGCTAATAATTTTGTCCTTAAAATGGTGCTTAAAAATGTAAACTGCTGAAATAAAACAAATAAGACTTTCTTCAGAAGAAAAAATATTATCAGACATACTGTGAAAATTTCCTTCCTCTGTTAAACATCTTTGGGAAATATTTAAAAAAGGAAAAAAAAATCAAAGGGGGGCTAATAATTCTGACTTCAGCTGTATACACATGGCTTTAGGTTCAAATAAATATTTTTTTTTTTTCAAGATTCTGCAATGAATATAAAGTCTGAAAGCCTTGAAATAAAATGTGTTTACAACACTATAAATATTTTCGTCACTTTGGAATAATTTAATGTTAATTAAAATAAAAGTATTGCTGAATAAGGGCTGTCACGGTGGCGCAGTGGGTAGCACGATCGCCTCACAGCAAGAAGGTCGCTGGTTTGAGCCCCGACTGGGTCAGTTGGCATTTCTGTGTGGAGTTTGCATGTTCTGGGTTTTCTTTCGGGTGCTCCGGTTTCCCCCACAGTTCAAAGACAAGCGCTTTAGGTGAATTGAATAAACTAAAATTGTATGTGTGTGAACGCAAGAGATCATGGGGGTTTCCCAGTGAATGGGTGTTTCCCACTGCTGGAAGGGCATCCGCTGTGTAAAACATTTGCTAGATAAGTTGGCGGTTCATTCCACTGTAGCGATCCCTGATTAATAAAGGGACTAATCCGAAAAAAAAATTATGAATGAATGAATTGCTGTATAAACACTTGTTTTCAGTATAAAACTAAATTACAAAATGATTTTGTGTGTGTGCGTGTGCGTGTGCGTGTGTGTGTGTGCGTGTGTGAGTCAGATGCATTTTCTTTCCAAAAGAACATCCTTGATTTTAAATAGAAATGTTTGTAACATTATTAATGTATTTCCTGCTAATTCAATTGCTGAATCCACAGTTTCATAAAATTAAAATTAAATATTTTTGTGGAGTCTTTTGTGGATTTTTTTTTCAGAATTTTTCTTGTTTTCAAAATACAAGGCCAGAATTTCTTCATAACCAGGATCTCTTGTAACATTATGAACATGTCATTTTGATTATTTAACGCATCAATAAAAGACAAAGACAAAAATGTATTGAGCCCAAACCCTTGAACAGCAAGTCAAGCGCAGTCATTTAATACAATATGTGACAGAGATTGAACGAATAAACTGGCTAAATAACTACAGTAAGTAAATAACTATAATAACTCATTGCGCAAAACTATTGGAGTCTCAGCAAATACACTGCGCGCTATGGATTGTGAATAATAAGGAGAACATCGCTCACGGCAGATCTGACGTCTGACAGTAATTGTGTTTATTCTTGAACGTGGGGAATTTGTTTCTAAAGTGCTGCTTTGATGGCTTTGGGGAGATAAATTTAGAGATGCGTCTTCTCTGAGAGGGTTTTAGTGCTGAAAGTCCACGCTGCAGACGGGAAATATGTGGCCTGGTGAAAAGACAAAGTCCTCTACACCTGTTTTAAAGGAGACCTATTATTATTATTATTATTATTATTATTATTATTATTATTATTATTATTATTATTATTATTATTATTATTACAAGACGTACAATAGGTCTCTGATGTCCCTAGAGTGTATATGTGAAGCTTCAGCTCAAAATACCACACGAATAATGTTTTATACCTGTTTTAAACTGTGTTTTAAATTGTGCTGTTTTGGTGACTGTCGCTTTAAATTCAAATGAGCTCTTTTCAAAAGAGGGTGGAGCTACAAATGCCTGCGTGTCAGCATAGTGGCAGATTCAAAACTCTAATAGCAGATGGTTGCTTCTCACTTAGGACTTTCTATGAAGGACAGATGGTCATTAGTGGGCGGGGCTTTCCCCTTCTGATGACACGTACAACGGGAGAATGTCAATCAAAGTGTTTCTCCAGACTTTTTTTATCAAGTGTGATTATAAAAAATTTAATTAATATATTTTTACCATCAGAATGTGGCTATAATACGCACTGCTGCCTCACGACTGTCTTTAAATCCCTTATAAAAGTGATTTTTTGCATAATAGGCCCCCTTTAACTGCCCAACAGATGCTGTAAATATATTTGCTAATTACAGGTGACTATATCTCTTGTTTTACTTCTAAAATGCGCTATGTGAGCTTGATCTCTGCTTCAATAACTGTTGATGTTGAACATGTAACTGCGAAGTTTAAGTGTTTTACTGACATTTAATAGTTTAAAATGATATACTGGATGAGAAATAACACACACCCCCCACACATGATATTCATTCATTTTCTAGTAGGCTTAGTCCCTTTATTAATCTGGGATTGCCACACTGGAATGAACCGCCAAGTTATCCAGCACATGTTTTACGCAGCGAATGCCCTTCCAATTTAGCTTACCCAATTCACCTATAGCGCATGTGTTTGGAGTGTGGGGGAACGCGGAGCACCGCAAGGAAACCCATGCGAACACGGGGAGAATATGCAAACTCCACACAGAAATGCTAGCTGTCCCAGCCGAGGCTCAAACCTTCTTGCTGTGAGGCGAGAGCGCTACCCACTGCGCCACCGTGCTGCCCACACATGATATTAATATATATGAATGGTAAAACTTTACTTATTATGGATGTTTTGGAAAGGTTAATCTGAGATTATAGATAGATATCAATTTAAAGGCGCAATTCGTCATTTACTCCACTAGAGGGCGCATATTCACAACAAACAAAAATGAAGATAACAGCATGACTGAGTGTGGAATCATGGGAGTTGTAGTCTTTATTACATCCTACAGGACTCTTGCAGAAATCATGTTCATAGATGAGATAATTAATAAGTAACACTAATTATCATGCTGGTAAGAACCATAGACTGTAAAAGATATGGACGTAGTATCTCTGACGTCACACATAGGCTTCTGAAGAAGCTACCAGTAGGCGTGGCCAACCATCGCCATTTTGTTCACGTGTCATCGCACCTACCGGGGGATACCAAACAAGGGCAAAGAGGCGGAGCGTGAGCAGAGCTACAGACGCCTGCTTAGATGGCCTTTTCTTGGGGAGAAACGCCTAATACTTCATTACCTGCGACTCGTTTGTGTTTTGACCACATGTGCTTGGTTGTACACTATATCAATAAAGTGTTTGGTCTTTTAAAAACACTGTTGTAACACATTGAGTCACTAAATTTCAGCATTTATTGCATTGAATCAGTGATTAAAAAATACAGGAAAGTCAGATTCTCCCTACAGAACAGGTTGAGTGTTTTACTAGTTGTTCAGCATATACTGATGAAACATTATGAAATATAAAAACAAACACTTTCACATCAATAACCCGTACTGATGAATAATGATGTACAAATGCTCCAGGAAACACCAGGGAGGTTCTGTTTTGATTTCATGTTGACTTCAGGAGAAAGCGTAGAAATAAAATAAAATAAAATAAAATAAAATAAAATAAAATAAAATAAAATAAAATAAAATAAAATAAAATAAAATAAAATAAAATAAAATAAAATAAAATAAAATAAAATAAATAAAATAAAATAAAATAAAAATAAAATAAAATAAAATATAAAATAAAATAAAATAAAATAAAATAAAATAAATACATTTTAGTTCAGGTAGCCAAAGAAATATATTTATATTAAGCAATTAATATAAATAAATAAATAAATAAATAAAATATATATATATTTTTTTTTTAAATGACAAATAAATAAACTATATAAGCAAACAAAGAAATAAATGTACAATATTATATTAAGTTATAAAATGAAGTAATATAAACTATATATAAATAAATAAATAAATAAATGACGAATAAATAAACTATATAGGCAAACAAAGGAATAAACGCACAATATTATATTGAGTAATAAAAGGAAGTAATATAAACTAAATACATAAATAAATAAATAAATAAATAAATAAATAAATAAATAAATAAATAAATAAATAAATATGAATATACTAGTATTTATTGTAATATTTAATTCAATATTAGTACTGATGATTTGTAAAATTGATTTAATCTGTACACAGAAGGTCAGATTCACCCTACAGAACAGGTTGAGTGTTTTACTAGTTGTTCAGCATATACTGATGAAACATTATGAAATATAAAAACAAACACTTTCACATCTATAACCCGTACTGATGAATAATGATGCACAAATGCTCCAGGAAACACCAGGGAATTTCAGGTTTGATTCCATGTTGACTTAAAAATAAGACCTAATATAAAGCAGTGAAGGCTGAAGAACTGCAGTGGTGAAGAAGGCTGAAGCTGATCTGAAGTCTGCTGAGAGCCTGGCCTGATCTTTATTGTTAATTAGAGAGGCGAGAGGGACTAATTAAGCTCATAATGAGTTGGCAGGGTCAGGCCAGAGATATTGATCCTCCTTCACTGTAAGACCTGTGTGTGTCCGCCGGACACCTCATTGCAGCCAAACACTCATATATACAGAAAACAACGCTTGTGTGTCACAATCACATCTAACATTTATATTTATTATAAATGGAGCAAAATAAAAATAAAAAAGACAAATAAAGCTGATCACAAATACCAAAATCAATGAGAAAACCACTCGAGTCTTCACACACACTTTCAACACTCTCTTTTTCATCTAAAACTAGCTGTACTCATATATTTTTAACTGAAAATACTAGTATAATTAATGACGGCAAATATAACACGCACTACTGTTATATTTTGGAATCGTATATTATATATGATTCTTGAAGTAAATTAATATTTTTATTAAGCAGGAACGCATTAAATTAATCAACAGTGACAGTAATAGAGACAAAAGACTTATTTTTCACATAAATGATGCTTATTGAACTTTCTATTCATACAAGAATGCTGAGAAATGCATCAGTTTTCTAAATATATTAATCAGCACAACCGTTTTCAACATTAATCAGAAGAATTGTGTGCTTTGATTTGAACTGAATGCGATTTTATTCAACAAGGATGCAATAAATTGATGAAAAGTGACAGTGAGGATGTTTAGAATGTTAAATAAGCTTCTCTATAAATCAAAGATAATATCTTTTGTGGTTATTCATTCATTCATTCATTTTCCTTTATTAATCAGGGGTCGCCTCAGCGGAATAAACCGTCAACTTATCCAGCATATGTTTTATACAGCGGATGCCCTTCCAGCTGCAACCCAACACTGGGATACACCTACACTCTTGCAGTCACACACATACACTACGGACAATTTAGCTTACCCAATTCACCTACAGCACATGTGTTTGGACAGTGGGGGACACCGGAGCACCAACACAAGGAGAACATGCAAATCCACACAGATATATATATATATATATATATTTCCAACATTAATAATGAGAAATGTTGACAGATTAACAAATCATCATCATATAGGAATGATTTCTAAAGGGTCATGTGACACTGAAGACTATAGTAATGATGTTGAAATATTGGCTTTGAATAATTTAAAATATATTCAGGTATAAAAATTATATATATTATAAACTGTAATGCAAAAAAAGTGATAATATAATGATAATAACAAAATAAAACTTTTGAACAAATAATAATTATTTAAATAATAATTATATAATTACATATTGTGAATACATTTTGGACTTTATGTATGATCTGATTTAAGAAAAAAATTAGATTCAAATGGCAAAATCCATTACAAATTGCAGTACATTGTGTAAATAAAATAATAAATAATAAAATAAAAAAATAAAAATAAAATAATAAAATAAAAAAAATAAAAATAAAATAAAATAAAATAAAATAAAATAAAATAAAATAAAATAGTTCATTATAAAATTATAAATTCTATTATAAAAATAAAACAAATTAAAATATATATTTTTTAAATAAATGAAATAAATAGAAAACAAGATATAAAAGAACATAATTAAATAATATATAATATTTAATAATATTTACAATAGATAAATAGAATGAAATAAAATAAATAAAAAATAAACTTTATATGTTTATATATATATATATATATATATATATATATATATATATATATATATATATATATATATATATATATATATATATATATATATATATATATATATATATATGGTAAAATTATCATTATTAATTTTATGTGCAATTGTTTTGTCTTGAGCATAATTAACTTTAGATGATGGATAGTAAAGCCTAAAGTGTGTTCTTTCCAAAAATACATGAACTGTGAATGTAGACCAAATTATTCAGCAACTGCTCCTATTTTAGTTTAGGATGGTCAGTTTTGAGAAAGTGCCACTGACGGTGAGGGAAAGAAGGACACCAATATAGTCTCTGAAAACTTTTAACAGAAATCTTATTTTGCATGCTATCTTCATCAAATTTAAAATATAAACTCATGAAACCCTTGGCTTTCAAGGTAAATTTTTGTCTAGTTTATTACATTCTTTTTTTCCTGTGTTTCTATGGGGAAAAAAATATTGAACACAGTCCAATTTTTCTTTCTCATTACTTCATAATGTATAACTTTTTATATTTTTTAGCATGAAACTAAACAGATTCCAGATGGACCATAGTAAAGCTCAAAATGTCTTCTTTCCAGTGATATCCAATGTATGTTTATAGCTCATTGGGGTCAAGAACTGTTACGATTGAAAGTTAGGTAAGTGTAAATCTCCAAAAGTGAGTGCGGCTAACAGGTTAAAAAAAAAACTATATTATATTATGAATTATATTACATTATAAAACTATATTAAATAAGTGTATTAGTTCATTATATGAACAGTTTTTCAAAACAAAAAACCTGTAGACCTGTAATATAACCCTTCCATAAATAACTAATTTCCTTAAAATTTGTTAAACCTGCTTTCACTCATAATTCTGCAACCAACTGTACACCTCCTAAATTAACTTTGCACCACGAAATGAGTTTCACGAAGTGTTAAATGCTTCGTTTCTGCCATGACTGTGTGATAGACTTGGAGAAACACGTGTTGAAATCAGACGAGATCTGCTAAAACCTGCCTGAATATAGATGTGAAATTACGCTAGATGAAGCAAATGCTGCCCGTGAAATATGTGAATTTCCTGAGAATGAGTCAGGCTGACCTTTGCAGCCTTGAATAAAGTTGAGCTTGAGGAGACGCATACTTGATTTAATGTGAGCCAAAGCCAGTCTGAGCAACGCAAATACAGCCTGATTTTGTCCAGCGCGGCATGACATGTGACTTGTGGACTAGGGATGCCAACTATTAAATGACGATCCATTATCTCTTGACAATTCTTTAAATCTTTACACCTTGGTATATTCAGGAGGGTGTCATTAACATGCATAGTCTCATAGTTAGACAGGTTAAAGAGGACCTATTATGCAAAAATCAGTTTTATAAGAGGTTTAAACGCAGTTGTGTGAGAACAGTCTGTGACTATAACCAGCATGTAATAGTAAAAATTGATTAATTTTATTATTTATAATCACACTTCTTAAAAACGGTCTGCAGAAACATTTCGATTGATGTTCTCCCTTGTACGTATCATCAGAGAGGGAAAACCCCACCCACTAGTGACTATGTCTCCCTTATTAGAATAGGATGTTAGTCTTGTTTTTGAATCTGCCACTATCCTGACACATAGGCATTTGTAACTCTGCCCTCTTTTGAAAGTAAACACTTCTATTACTAAAGGCAAAGACTGGCGCATTTGTATCACATTCCTTTATCAGCACCCCAAAGAACAATAGCAGAACTCTCCCTATTTGTTTAATAATTTTTGTTACTTAATGAAGTAAGTATAAGAAAAAAAAATAGTCCAAAAAACAGAAATAGCTGATCACCATCCATGTTAGATAAAACTTATATCACCCAAGGCAACGACTGGCGCATTTGTATTACATTCCTTTATCAGGATCAATGTGGACAATAAGCAGGACTCTCACTATGTATTTAATACTTTTTTGTTACTTAATGAAGTAAATATCAGACAAAAATAAGTCCCAAAAACAGAAATATCTGATCATTGTCCATATTGCACACTTAGGTTACCCAAGGCAATGACTGGCGCATTTGTATAACATTCCTTTATCAGCACCACAGTGGAAAAGAGGCCAGACTCTCAATATTTGATACTTTTTTGTTAATTAATGACGTAAATATAAAAAAAAAATTGTCCTAAAAACATAACTATCTGATCAGAATCCATATGCCCTAACACTTACAAAGGCAACAACTGGCACATTTGTATTTCATTCCTTTATCAGGACCACAGTAAAAAATAGGCAGGACTCTCGTTATTTATTTAATACTTTGTTGTTACTTAATGAAGTAAATGAAAAAAAGAGTCCCAAAAAGAGAAATGTCTGATCACTGTCCATAATACATAATACTTATCTTATCAAAGGCAATGACTGGTGCATTTGTATTACATTCCTTTATCAGCACCACAGTGGAAAATAGGCCTCTCGCTATTTATTTTATACTTTTTTGTCTTTAATGAAGTAAATATAAAAAAGAGTCTTAAAAACAGAAATATCTGACTACCGTCCATATTGCATAACACTTACGTTACCCAAGGCAATGACTGGAGCATTTGTATTACATTCCTTTATCAAGACCACAGTTGAAAATAGGCAGGGTTTTCATTATGTATTTATTTTATTTTTTTAACTTAATGAATTAAATATGAGAAAAAAAAGTCCAAAAAACAGAAATACCTGATCACCGTCCATATTACATAACACTTATATTACCAAAGGCAATGACTGGCGCATTTGTATTACATTTCTTTATCAAGACCACTGTGGAAAATAGGCAGGGTTTTCGTTATATATTTATTTTATTTTTTTACTTAATAAATTAAATATGAGAAAAAAAAGTCCAAAAAACAGAAATACCTGATCACCGTCCATATTACATAAAACTTATATCACCCAAGGCAACGACTGATGCATTTGTATTGCATTCCTTTATCACCACCACAGTTGAAAATAGGCAGGACTCTTGCTATGTATTTAATACTTTTTTGCTACTTAATGAAGTAAATATCAGACAAAAAAGTGCCAAAAGCAGAAATATCTGATCACCATCCATATTACACAAAATTTACATTACCAAAGGCAACTATTGCCACATTTGTATTACATTCCATTATCAGCACCACATTGTAAAATTAAATCGTTTGCATGTGGACTGGACCAGATTGGTACGGAATGCAAGGTTAAGTAAACAAAACAGTTTGTCCAGATAGTGCAAAGCCACAATTTACATTAATGCTGATTGATCAGTGGAATTTGTAGAAAGTTGAGCGTGGGCCTTACCTGCAGTATGAAGGTCATGGCGATGATCATGGAGTACAGGTCATATTTGCCCATCTGTTTGCTCAGAGCTGAACTCATGGCCTTCAGTGCATCCAGATATTGCTTTCTGACTTTCTTGCCCATGTTACTCAAAACCTCAGACTTGTTTCCATCCACATAGAGCTTCACCCAGCTGCCATGAGCCTTTTCCGCCACACGAAACTGCTCATAGCCATCCTCTGTTGAAGATAGAGGGAAAATATGGGAATAACTAGAACAAAATAATAATAATAATAATAATAATAATAATAATAATAATAATAATAATAATAATAATAATAATAATAATAATAATAAACTAAAAATATACTGTCTACCTAAATGCCAGCACTGTAGACATGCTAACTGACTTGATTTGACCTTTTAAGAGATTTAAAACACTCTACATGACTCCACTGACAAACAGCACAATTAAAGTATGGGTTATGAATGGTTACATATTTTAGTTTTGGCTGTCCCCAAAAACAGGTTGGTCAAAAACATGTTCATTGTTTGAGAATTTGCCTTTTTTTTCTTATTTCTCAACGAATACCAAACAAGTTGGTAAAAGTAACATTTTTCCAAACTCCTTCTTTGCCTGAAACTAATCTGTAATGATTAGTCAATTGACCCAGTCTGCTGTGTCTAATCACCATTACTGGATTACTGCTTACTACATGTTAAAGATTTTGTAGGGTACATGAACATAATTGCCCAGAATTGGCAGGGAAAGCAGAAAGATTTTCCCAGGTCAACATGCACAATTAGACAAGCACTGTAATGTTTCATGTTGACGTCAACATCAAACGGCTTGGAATCCATTTTGTAAATTACTCGTTTAATGACTCAGAGACTTTTTCCATTCACTTAAAGCTGTATTACACACTGCATAAAAGGAACATCCCAAAAACCATAATAGGGGCACTTTAATGAAAGAAATATAGAAAAAGTAAAAAAAAAAAAAAAGCACAGAAAAAAGGAATGAATCATTTATGATGAGCAAACTTTATTATTATTGTTATTATTATTATTTTATATTTATATAATTATTGTAGGGTGACGCAGTGCCGCAGTAGGTAGTGCTGTCGCCTCATAGCAAGAAGGTCGCTGGTTCGAGCCTCGGCTGGGTCAGTCGGCGTTTCTGTGTGGAGTTTGCATGTTCTCCCTGCGGTCGCGTGGGTTTCCTCCGGGTGCTCCGGTTTCCCCCACAGTCCAAAGACATGCAGTACAGGTGAATTGGGTGGGCTAACCTGTCCATAGTGTATGAGTGTGAATGAGTGTGTATGGATGTTTCACAGTAATGGGTTGTGGCTGGAAGGGTATCCGCTGCGTAAAACATGTGCTGGATAAGTGGGTGGTTTCATTCCACTGTGGCGAACCCGGATTAATAAAGGGACTAAACTGAAAAGAAAATGAATGAATAAATAATTATTATATATTATATTGTATTATATTATAATTATATATATTATATTATTATATAATTATTATAATATATTTTATATTATATAATTTTGGAAGTTATAATCTGTACATGTGTAAATAAAATAAAATATGAATAAACAAATAAAATAAAATATGAATAATAAAATAATACAAAACAAAAAACTAAATAAAATAAGACAAAACAAAACATGAACAAATAAATAAATAATAATAATACATGAACAAATAAACAAATAAAAAAATAAACAAATAAAAATACATAAAAATATGAAAAACAAAACAAAACAAAAACAAAATACAATAAAAAAGAAAAAGAAACTAAATTAAATTAAACTAAATGAAAAACAAAGCAAAGCAAAACAAAACATGCATAAAAAACAAATACATAAAAAATATGAAAAATAAAACAAAACAAAAAAAACTAAATACAATAAAAAAACAACAAACAAAAAAATGAAACGAAGCAAAGCAAAGCAAAACATGAATAAAGAAATAAAATAATAAATACATAAACAAATAAACAAATACATAAAAATATGAAAAATAAAACAAAACAAAAAAACAAAATACAGTAAAAAAACATCAAACAAAAAATGAAATGAAGCAAAGCAAAGCAAAGCAAAGCAAAGCAAAACTAAACAAAACATGAATAAGTAAATAAAAAGTAATGAATAAATAAATAAACAAATAAATAAATGCATTAATACACACAAAATATGAAAAACAAAACAAAAAACAAAATGCAATAAAAAAATAAAACCAAAGAAACAAAATGAAACTAAATGAAACTAAACAAAACGAAGCAAAGCAAAAAAAAAGCAAAAGCAAAAAATAAAAATAAAAAAACCCTGGCAATGCATCATGAGATTGCAATATATAGAAAAATTATTCTGGGCTAATTATGGTGCTATATACACATATGATGCCTTGAAAATCTCAGTAGGTTTTGAAAGTGTTCTTCAGTGATATGAAGACACACAAGGAAGCTGTTGCATAAGAAACAGAGGTCTGTTTTCAGCTGATACCCAGGGTCTCCACAGCGGGGTTTCTAAGCGAGCTAACAGACATATTTAACACACACTACGCCACCCAGACGCTTCACTACAGGACACTCCATCGCTGAGCT
>NC_079448.1:5244199-5251699 GCF_903798145.1 Danio aesculapii
CTCAGAGCTGAACTCATGGCCTTCAGTGCATCCAGATATTGCTTTCTGACTTTCTTGCCCATGTTACTCAAAACCTCAGACTTGTTTCCATCCACATAGAGCTTCACCCAGCTGCCATGAGCCTTTTCCGCCACACGAAACTGCTCATAGCCATCCTCTGTTGAAGATAGAGGGAAAATATGGGAATAACTAGAACAAAATAATAATAATAATAATAATAATAATAATAATAATAATAATAATAATAATAATAATAATAATAATAATAATAAACTAAAAATATACTGTCTACCTAAATGCCAGCACTGTAGACATGCTAACTGACTTGATTTGACCTTTTAAGAGATTTAAAACACTCTACATGACTCCACTGACAAACAGCACAATTAAAGTATGGGTTATGAATGGTTACATATTTTAGTTTTGGCTGTCCCCAAAAACAGGTTGGTCAAAAACATGTTCATTGTTTGAGAATTTGCCTTTTTTTTCTTATTTCTCAACGAATACCAAACAAGTTGGTAAAAGTAACATTTTTCCAAACTCCTTCTTTGCCTGAAACTAATCTGTAATGATTAGTCAATTGACCCAGTCTGCTGTGTCTAATCACCATTACTGGATTACTGCTTACTACATGTTAAAGATTTTGTAGGGTACATGAACATAATTGCCCAGAATTGGCAGGGAAAGCAGAAAGATTTTCCCAGGTCAACATGCACAATTAGACAAGCACTGTAATGTTTCATGTTGACGTCAACATCAAACGGCTTGGAATCCATTTTGTAAATTACTCGTTTAATGACTCAGAGACTTTTTCCATTCACTTAAAGCTGTATTACACACTGCATAAAAGGAACATCCCAAAAACCATAATAGGGGCACTTTAATGAAAGAAATATAGAAAAAGTAAAAAAAAAAAAAAAGCACAGAAAAAAGGAATGAATCATTTATGATGAGCAAACTTTATTATTATTGTTATTATTATTATTTTATATTTATATAATTATTGTAGGGTGACGCAGTGCCGCAGTAGGTAGTGCTGTCGCCTCATAGCAAGAAGGTCGCTGGTTCGAGCCTCGGCTGGGTCAGTCGGCGTTTCTGTGTGGAGTTTGCATGTTCTCCCTGCGGTCGCGTGGGTTTCCTCCGGGTGCTCCGGTTTCCCCCACAGTCCAAAGACATGCAGTACAGGTGAATTGGGTGGGCTAACCTGTCCATAGTGTATGAGTGTGAATGAGTGTGTATGGATGTTTCACAGTAATGGGTTGTGGCTGGAAGGGTATCCGCTGCGTAAAACATGTGCTGGATAAGTGGGTGGTTCATTCCACTGTGGCGAACCCGGATTAATAAAGGGACTAAACTGAAAAGAAAATGAATGAATAAATAATTATTATATATTATATTGTATTATATTATAATTATATATATTATATTATTATATAATTATTATAATATATTTTATATTATATAATTTTGGAAGTTATAATCTGTACATGTGTAAATAAAATAAAATATGAATAAACAAATAAAATAAAATATGAATAATAAAATAATACAAAACAAAAAACTAAATAAAATAAGACAAAACAAAACATGAACAAATAAATAAATAATAATAATACATGAACAAATAAACAAATAAAAAAATAAACAAATAAAAATACATAAAAATATGAAAAACAAAACAAAACAAAAACAAAATACAATAAAAAAGAAAAAGAAACTAAATTAAATTAAACTAAATGAAAAACAAAGCAAAGCAAAACAAAACATGCATAAAAAACAAATACATAAAAAATATGAAAAATAAAACAAAACAAAAAAACTAAATACAATAAAAAAACAACAAACAAAAAAATGAAACGAAGCAAAGCAAAGCAAAACATGAATAAAGAAATAAAATAATAAATACATAAACAAATAAACAAATACATAAAAATATGAAAAATAAAACAAAACAAAAAAACAAATACAGTAAAAAAACATCAAACAAAAAATGAAATGAAGCAAAGCAAAGCAAAGCAAAGCAAAGCAAAACTAAACAAAACATGAATAAGTAAATAAAAAGTAATGAATAAATAAATAAACAAATAAATAAATGCATTAATACACACAAAATATGAAAAACAAAACAAAAAACAAAATGCAATAAAAAAATAAAACCAAAGAAACAAAATGAAACTAAATGAAACTAAACAAAACGAAGCAAAGCAAAAAAAAAGCAAAAGCAAAAAATAAAAATAAAAAAACCCTGGCAATGCATCATGAGATTGCAATATATAGAAAAATTATTCTGGGCTAATTATGGTGCTATATACACATATGATGCCTTGAAAATCTCAGTAGGTTTTGAAAGTGTTCTTCAGTGATATGAAGACACACAAGGAAGCTGTTGCATAAGAAACAGAGGTCTGTTTTCAGCTGATACCCAGGGTCTCCACAGCGGGGTTTCTAAGCGAGCTAACAGACATATTTAACACACACTACGCCACCCAGACGCTTCACTACAGGACACTCCATCGCTGAGCTCTGATTTTCCGCACAGCTGATATGTGTACAACAGAAATACACTTGACCCAACAACGTGGCATGTGGTTTTCTGAATTGTGTCAGAGCATAATTCAAAAGTATTTTGCATTAATGAGGATCTTCTATATTTTTACAGCTCAACTAGAGACAAAGAAAAATTGTTTGTTATGCAAGTTAGGCCATGTCCACTCTAATACATTTTCATTTAAAACACATCATTTTTTTTCCATTTTGGGGTTTCATCCACATGGCATTGAAATGTATCTTTTTGAAAATACTCTTCAAAGTGGATGGAATTCGATTGGAATGGTATTGGATTTGGTTGAATTGAGGTTGGATTTGAATTTGTTTGGGTTTGGATTGGGATTGAACTGGGATTGGATGGATACAGTGGATGGATGGATGGATAGATGGAGGGATGGATGGATGGATGGATGGATGGATGAATGGATGAATGGATGGATGGATGGATTGATGGATGGATGGATGGAGGGATGGATGGAGGGATGGAGGGATGGAGGGATGGACTGGATTGCATGGTGGATAGGTGGATGGGTGGAAGGAATTGGATGTATGGATAGATGAATGGAAGGAATGAGAGAGGTTGGATAGATGGATGGATGGTTGGATGAATGGATGGATTCGATGAACTGGATTAAATTGAATGGATTAGATTGGAATGGATGGATAGATGGATGGATGGATGGACGGATGGATGGATGGATGGAGGGATGGATGGATGGATGGATAGATGGACTGGATTGAATGGATTAGATTGGATGGATGGATGGATGGATGGATGGATGGACTGGATTGAATGGATTAGATTGGATGGATGGATAGATGGATAGGTAGATGGAGGGATGGGGGGATGGATGGATGAATGGATGGACTGAATTGCATGGTGGATGGGTGAAAGGAATTGGATGTATGGATAGATGAATGGAAGGAATGAGAGAGGTTGGAAAGATGAATGGATGGTTGGATGAATGGATGGACTCTATGAACTGGATTAAATTGAATGGATTAGATTGGAATGGATGGATGGATGGATGAATGGATGGATGGATGGGAATGAATTGAAAGGGATTTAATTGATGGATGAGAGGGAGGATGGATGGATGGATGGATGGATGGACTGGATTGAATGGATTAGATTGGATGGATGGATGGATGGATGGATGGATGGATGGATGGAAGGATGGATGAATGGATGGACTGGATTGAATGGATTAGATTGGATGGATGGATGGATGGATGGATGGATGGATGGATGGATGGATGGATGGATGGATGGATGGATGGATGGATGGATGAATCGATGGATGGATGAATGGATGGATGGATGGATGGATGGATGATGGATGGGTGGATGAATGGATGGATGGATAAACTGGACTGGACTAAACTGGCGATGGATGGGAATGAAATTAAATGGATTCAATTGATGGATGGATGGATGGATGGATGGGTGGATGGATAGACGGGATTGAATGGATTAGATTGGATTAGATAGATGGATGGATGGATGGACTAACTGGATTGGATTGAAGAATTCCACAAAGCTTGTTAACAAGTTTTTAATGATCAAAAAAGGAATTATAATGCTTGGTTTCATTGTTTATCTTCATCTTTGTTTCATTGTTTATCTTTATCTTGTAATCAAATTAAATTTACAACCAGAGATATAGTCCACTGCCAGGACATTAACATTTTGCCTAGTTTGCAATAGAAATTAAGTTATGCTCAGATTTCAGTGGCTAGATTTTCATGTGAAGGACTTATTGATGCAACATATGCCTTATAATGTTCAGGATAATGCAAAAAGAGCTTTTTGTGCTGTTAATGTGCCATGCAAAGAGATTAATTCAGTCTGACAAACTCAGATCAATATAGTCTATCCACAGTTCAATTAAACTATCATAACAATGTCATTTTAACGAGCTCAACTGTTGACATTTATTTTTTATGTATAAAGGGCAATTAACAATCATGTATCTTTAATTTATATGACAGTAAACATACTAATGTAGTGAAGAATGAAAGTCAAAGTAGCTAACATGATTTCTCTTATTATCCTGTGTATTTAGCGTAGTACAGATTTGTATGATGCAGACTGATGATGATGCATGAACAGAACGGCAAAGGATAAATCTCAGATATTAATTTAAATCATGCATGATACTTATAACACGTCCACATTCCTCCAGGCCACGGAGAAGCTATGAATCTTTAACATTTCTTTCCCTGACGTCTTTGTTTTCCCCCCAGCATCTCTGAAGCATCTTAATCGGTCTCCCTGCGTGAACCCCAGAGACATAAAGGTGATAAACCGAGACGGGATTTGCAGACGGAGATCATGTTACCCCAGAGAAAAAGTGATGAATAGGGCAATTACCGAGTGTTATCGGCGAAAACGGAACATTAGATGCATTTTCCCATGAATCTGTTTTATTGTGAATGAATGCACTCCACTGGAACGTTCATGTATTGCCACAACACAAATAAGCAAGGGCATGATTGGTCAATTATATGATTATGCTAAATTAGCTCATGAATTCACGTCAGCCGTTACGCAGTGCTATGACAATGAAACACTGCATTATTTCCACAGGATCAGCTAACAGTCGTGCATGTTCCAACTGTGAGATGGATAACGGTGGTCGAGCGGTGAGAAAGCTAGAGCTGTGATTCTCAGAAACCAGCCTTTCCTCTTTCAGACACAGTGGCGTCTGCTTCATAATGAAAGTTTAATTCACAGCATTGATCAGAGAGCAGCAGAGCACGAGAAAAGCCAAACGCGACGTCCTCTGAGACCAGGATCCCTCTGCTCCAGAATAATGCAGATTACTCATGAATATTTACTGAGAAAATCACTGAGAAAATAAGGAAAGAAAAGATGGATGCGTGGATGGGTGGATAGGAATAGAATGAATGGGATTTGGATGGATGGATGGATGGATGGATGATGGAATTGGATGGATGGATGGATGGACGATGGAATTTGATTAGATGGATGGATGGATGGATGGATGGATGGATGGATGGATGGATGGATGGATGGATGGATGGATGGATGGATTGATAGATGAGAATATAATGAATGGGACTTGATTTGATTGGATGGATGGATGGATGGATGGATGGATGGATGGATGGATGGATGATTGGGAATGGAATGAATAGGATTTAATTTGATTGGATGGATTGATTGATAGATTGATGGGAATAGAATTAATCAGATTTAATTGGTGAATGGAAGGATGGATGGATGGATAGAAAGATGGATAGGAATAGTATAGAACGAATGGGCTTTGATTGGATGGATGGATTGATGGATGGATGGATGAATGATTGGATGGAATTAATGAGATTTGATTGAATGGATGGATGGATGGATAGATGGATGGATGGATGGATGGATGGATGGATGGGAATATAATGAATAGGATTTGATTGGATGGATAGATGGATGGATGCATGGATGGATGGATGGATGGGGATATAATGAATAGGATTTGATTGGATGGATGGATGGATGGATGGATGGAATTTGATTGGATGGATGGATAGATAAGAATAGAATGAATGGGATTTGATTGGATGGATGGATGGATGGATGGATAGATGGATAGATGGATAGATAGATAGATAGATAGATAGATAGATAGATAGATAGATAGATAGATAGATAGATAGATAGATAGATAGATAGATAGATAGATCAATCGATGGATGGATGACTAGATGGAGGTCAGCATGTCCCTTTCATACAAACTGTGGCAAGACTGTGTGTGTGTGGGGGGGAGGGGGGGTCAGCATCTCAGCATCTGTCCAGCTCAGGACTCTTGAGTTGCTGTCATGATGACAGATGTATCCTCACACTGCAGCCACTCTCAGATCCTCCTCAGCAGATCTGCTTCATCCTCCATCAAAATGTCTCAATAAACACTCAGCTATTCTGATGCTGATTCATCACTCGCTTATACTGATCATGGCGTGTGTGTGTGTGTGTGTGTGTGTGTGCGTGCGTGCGTGTGTGCATATGCGTGTGTGCAGGTGGTGCAATGGAACACTATTATACCATTTTTATAGCATCAACTAATATTTTTATCTGTATGTATTATGTATTCTATTATTATATCTATTTATTTTCTAAATATCATTTAGATAAATATAAATCACTAAGAGATGACACGGGAATGCCTAGTGATGTCTATGAGTCAGAATTATTAGCCCTCCTGTAATTTTTTTCCACAATTTCTGTTTAACAGAGAGAAGATTTTTTTCAACACATTTGTAATCATAATAGTTTTAATAACTCATTTCTAATAACTGATTATTTTATCTTTGTCATGATGACAGTAAATAATATTTTACTAGATATTGTTCAAGACACTTCTATACAGCTTAAAGTGACATTTAAAGGCTTAACTAGGTTAATTAGGCTAGTCAGTGTATAATGATGTCTTGTTCTGTACACAGTTAAAAAAAATCCTTAAGGGTGCTAATAATCCAGTGAGCGGCAGTTCTGTGAGCGCAAATTCCTTGTTGATGCCAGAGGTCAGAGGAGAATGGCCAGACTGGTTCAAGCTGATAGAAAGGCAACAATAACTCAAATAACCACTGAGGTCTGCAGACGAGCATCTCTGAACGCACAACACATCCAAGCTTGAGGCAGATGGGCTACAGCAGCAGAAGACCACACCGGGTGCCACTCCTGTCAGCTAAGAACAGGAAACTGAGGCTACAATTCACACAGGCTCACCAAAATATGACAATAGAAGATTGGAGAAACGTTGCCTGGGCTGATGAGTCTCGATTTCTGCGGCGAAATTCGGATGGTTGAGTCAGAATTTGGCGTCAACATCATGAAAGCATGGATCCATCCTGCCTTGTATTAACGGTTCAGCCTGGTGGTGGTGGTGTAATGGTGTGGGGATATTTTCTTGGAGCACTTTGGGCCCATTAGTACCA
>NC_079448.1:5256699-5259199 GCF_903798145.1 Danio aesculapii
TGTGAGCCTATGCGTAAGTGCAGGCTGGCAGTCTGATGGATCGAGATGCATGAAGTGTAAAATAGGCCCGTGAGATTTCCCCCTTCATTATCCTGTAGTTTGTGGTTGAACTAAAGCACTCTAATATTATCTCACAGCAAAACAATGGAGTCTGGATGTGTCTAGATGAATGGAAGGTCACTATCTTGTGTATCTATGAGAATGGTGTTTCTTTCTTTCTTGCTTGTTTGTTTATTTGGTTATCTATTTATTTAAATCTTAATTTTTTTGGTTAAAATCTTTAATGGTTAACCAATTAAATATAATGGTTAGCCAACTAAATAAAACATGAAACGAAACAAAACAAAACAAAAGAAAGCAGAATACAAAACAAAGCGAAAAACAAGCTAAATGAAAGACAAAACTAAATTAAAAAGAAAACAAAATGAAACAAAAAACTAAACAAAACAAAGCAGAAAACTAAACGAAAGGTGAAACAAATCAAAGCGAAGTGACACAAAGCAAAAGATTAGATTAGATTAGATTCAACTTTATTGTCATTACACATGTACAAGTACAAGGCAACGAAATGCAGTTGAAAACGAAAAAAACGAAACTATAAACAAGCAAAATGAAAAACAAAACAAGTGAAACAAAGCAAAATGAAATTAAATGAAGCTAAACAAAATTTAACAAAACAAAAAGCAAAATGAGAAACAAAACACCACAACATAATGCAAAACAAAACAACAAAACAAAACTAAACTAAACTAAAAACTAAACTAAAAAATGAAGCCAAGTGAAGCAAAACAAAACAAAACAAAACCTTAATTAAATTAAACTTTACAAAATTAAACAAAACAAGCGAAATGAGAAACAAAACAAAACAAAGCAAAGCAAAGCAAAACAAAAAGTGAAACAAAACAAAACAAAACAAAGCAAAGCAAAGCAAAACAAAGCAAAGCAAAACAAAAAGTGAAACAAAACAAAACAAAACAAAACAAAGTGAAATCAAAGAAACAAAACACAAAACAAAGCGAAAAAAATAAACTAAACTAAAAGCGATGAAAAGAAAAGAAAAGCAAACCAACGCAAAATGAAACGAAGCGAAGCGATGCAAAGTAAAAAAAGTTAAACGAATCTAATATGTATAAATTAAATATGCCACTTCTGCCACCAGAGGAAAAAAATCCCTTTGCATACAGAGTTCAAACTGCTCTTCTAGTTTGTGATATAAAGTTGAAGTCAGAATTATTAGCCCCCCTTTCAATTTTTTTTCTTTTTTAAATATTTACCAAATGATGTTTAACAAAGCAAAGAAGTTTTCACATTGTATCTGATAATATTTTCTTCTTCTGGAGAAAGTCTTTTTTGCTTATTTTGGTAGAATAAAAGCAGTTAAAAAAATGTAAAAGCCATTTTAAGATCAAAATTCAACGTTATACAATAACTTTCCTAATTAACCTAACTTGCTTAATTAACCTAATTAACCTAGTTAAGCCTTAAAATGTCACTTTGAGCTGTATAGAAGTGTCTTATCTAGTATTATTTACTGTCATCATGGGAAAGATAAAATAAATCAATTAGAAATGAGTTATTAAAACTATTACGTTTAGAAATGTGTTGTAAAAATCTTCACTCCGTTAAACAGAAATTGGGGAAAAAATTAAACACGGGGGCTAATAATTCTGACTTCAACTGTACATCAATAGTATGTTGTCTGCTTTTATAAAGTATGACTGGCCATGTGCTGCAGCAGCTGAACTCACCCTTATGGAAGACAGGATTGCTGTCTTGCAGGAGTCGGCTGAGCTGATGTCCATTGATCTGTAGCATCCGGAGCTGTTCTCTCATCGATAACTCCTCAAACACGGCCGGGATCAGACGCCCCACGCTATTCTGTGAGATGGGCAACCCCAGACCCAGGGCCAGGGTGGGCGCCAGATCTACCTGCTCCACCACAGCCGGACGCTCCAGTCCCACTGAAACAACCAGACAAGAGGCATTAACCACTCACTGATGGGCCTGTCACCATAAATATTACTTATTGCGCAATATATTGCCACAGAAATGATTGTGATAAGTGATAATATTGCGATTTTAAAGGTCCCATGAAATTAAAATAAACTTTTTTCAGATGAAAGTATCAGTATTGTTAGATTTTAGGATATCTATAAGCTAGTGTCACTTCTTTGGCACTTCTGCCTAAACAGATCAATGGTTTTATACATGTCACCTCAAGGATATCGCACACCGGATGCGCCGCCACACGGCACACACATGACATTTGGAAGTATCGCACACCAGACACTCACATTCGCATGCTAGAAGATATATAGAAGATATAAACATCCAAAGTTTGCAACTAAACTAAAAGCAAAGCAAAGTAAAGCGATGCAAAACAAAACAAGTGAAATAAAGAAAACAAAAATGAAACAAAACAAACTAACTAAACTAAAAGTGAAACAAAGCGAAGTGACGCAAATCCAAACAAAACAAAGGAAACAAAAAACTAACTAAA
>NC_079448.1:5266699-5316699 GCF_903798145.1 Danio aesculapii
ATACAAAACAAGCTAAACAAAACAAAAACAAAACAAGTGAAGCAAAAACAAAAGCAAAACAAAACAATAACATTTCTAGTTAACCTAGTTAAACCTTTAAATTGCATTTTAAGCTATATACTTTACACCTCCAAGCATATTGCAAAATAACAAAAAAAGTAGTAATAAAAACAAATATTTAAAGAAATTAAACTTAAAAAAATGAATAAAAACAAAAAAAACATAAAAAATATTAAATAAAACTGCATCCCAACTTTAGTCAACTTTCACAACATTACTCAAATTGACTAAGATATTAGTTAAAACTGTATAATATCAAATATTAAGTTAAAACTATTAAGTTAGGGTAACATAAAACATTTGTTGTCATGACTCATCAAAAAAGTCACTAGCCTTTGATTCTGCAGCTTCCCATTTATTGTGCATTGGTAAAGAAAAAGAAAGGAAAAAGTGTAAATAGCATCATTAAGTGCTGCATCAGCTCCAGTAAAGACACATTCAGCCTCAAACACATCCGTTCTCTTAAATGCATCTGTGCATAATGCTGCTTGTTATCTGTCAGTCGGATTTAAAGCGAGATAAAGAAGACAAATCATCACTTCAAGTCACGCCAACTCAGTCTGGGGAGCGATTTACAGAATGGTTATTGTGCTAAAGCTTCTTTGCAGGGACTATTAGAGGCCTTTTTAGCTGGGATATCTGTCATGCGGCAATTATTGGACAAGGCTTAGCAATTGTGGGAGGAATTTTTTTGTGTATGGGTTGCACTAAGTCCGTCCGATATGCTTTACTGAAAAGCGTGGATTTCAAATATACAGCCTCAGGCTTAAAATAACTCCAGCTTCGCACAAAAGAAAGTGTGCCGTTTGAAAGATCGATGGAAAATCCTCCAAAACGCTTCTCTTGAAGTTCAGTATAAAGATGCTGAGCCTTTATGTTTGGAACTTTTTTAAAAAACATGGGTGTGGATATGAGAATGTATAAAATGTGTTTTATTCCAGACACAAAAAAAATGACTTTTGGTGCTTTTTCAGACTACTTATTTGAAATAAATTGAAACAACAATATTAGGTTTTTTGAAGGGTCAACTTAATTGTTTTATTTTCAATCTATTTAAATTTGTTAAAACAAGTAAGTTAACCTAATAGATTTGTGTTGGGACAACATGAAGGAATTGTATGGAATCCTGATAGAAAAAGAAAACAAAACTAGTGAAACAAAACTAGTGAAACAAAAGTGAAACAAGCCAAAACAAAACAAGTGAAATGAAAAAAGCAAAACAAAACAGGTAAAAACATAACAAGCCAAACAAAACAAACATAACAAAAGTAAAACAACAGTGAAACAAAAGCAAAGTAAAACAAAACAAAAGAGAAACAAAACAATCGAAACAAAACAAAACAAAACTGAAACAAGACAAAAGTGAAACAAAGCAAAGCAAAGCAAAACAAAACAAAACAAAAGAGAAACATAATAATCGAAACAAAACAAAACTAAACTGAAACAAGACTAAACAAAAGCAGAACAAACAAAAGCAAAGTAAAACAAAAGCAAAACAAAAGCAAAGCAAAGTAAAACAAAAAACAAAAGCGAAACAAAACAAACATGAACCAATACAAACAAAACAAAAGCAAAGCAAAGCAAAGCAAAGCAAAATTAAATAAATGAGAAACAAAAGAGAAACAAAACAAAACAAGTGAAACGAAAACAAAAGTGAAATAAGACAAAACAAAAGCGAAACAAAACAAGTGAAATGAAATAAGCAAAACAAAACAATTGGAACAAAACAACCTAAGCAAAACAAAACAAGCAAAACGAAGCAAGCAAAACAAAACAAAAACAAAGTAAAGCAAAGAAAAACAAAAGCAAAACAAAACAAAAAATATATATTTCTTTTTTTTTGTTTCAAAAGCTACAGAACAAACCACTGTTGTCCAATGACCAATCACTGCTCACCTTTCCTCCTGAAGGCGGGGCTAATGAGTACAAGCGCAGTGTTGATCTCCTGTTCTGATGATCCTCCATGGCTGCCGGTTTCAGACATGCCGTGATCTCCACACAAAACTAGTAAGTTGGGCAGCGTCCCTTCAGATTCCTGACAAATGACACAATGGAAAATGAAAAATTAAGGACGTAAATGGAAGAAAGGAGTTTACAGAATAAAACAAAATGTTATATTGTTCTAAAAACAAAACTAAATCCTCAATCCAAAGAAATTGAGAATTTTCAAGTGGTCTTTCATTTAAGTACATAGCTATATAATACATTGGCTCTGCTCATAATTACATCTACCGATTCAAATCCTAAATAAATAAAAATGTTTATTTAATTTATTATTTGATATCGTGTCATATTAAAGGCACTTTTGACAATATTGCCATGAAAACAAATGTAACAACCACCATAAAAAAGGGACCATATCTTTGCTGATCTTTTTTTTTTTTATGACAAGCGCCACAAATAAAGGCAATTAAAAATGCTGAGTCACTTGCAGCCTGCAATCTGCCAGCAGTGTACTAAAATAATAGCAAAGCCTGACAGATGTGTCTTAAGTCAAGGTGACAGGAAGAGCAAATCATAAATCAGCTTCAAAAAATTCTAATATGTTGTGACGGACCAACAAATCACTGTTGAGCTAAACCGCCTCTCATGTTATTGCTAAGAAATTATAATGACCAGCAGCTTTTAGTGCTCTAAAACTAGACTCTAAAAGACATCTGCACCCTTTATGTTGAGGAAAATAACAATAAAATAAAAGAAACAGCTGAAAGTGCTTTGGTGGTATCAGCATTTTTTTAAGTTGATGCTCAAACTCACTACAAACGTTATAAGTGTAGTATTTTGTCTGTTATGAATTGCAATGGAATGACTAATTAAGTTAAATGAGTAATATACAAAACAAAACAAAACAAGTGAAACAAAACAAATGCAAAACGAATGCAAAACAAATGCAAAACAAAACAAAATTAAACAAAACAAAAACGAAACAAAGCAAAATTAAACAAAACAAATCCAAAACAAAACAGATACAAAACAAAACAAACAGCGAAACAAAACAAAATTAAACAAAACAAAACAAATGCAAAAGAAAACAAAATTAAACAAAACAAAACAAATGCAAACCAAAACAAAAAAGAAACAAAGCAAAATTAAACAAAACAAATGCAAAACAAAACAAATGCAAACCAAAACAAAGAAAGAAACAAAACAAAATTAAACAAAACAAAACAAAAAGCGAAACAAAACAAATTAAACAAAACAAAACAAATGCAAAACAAAAAACAAACAAAGCAAAATTAAACAAAACAAATGCAAACCAAAACAAATGCAAACCAAAACAAAGAAAGAAACAAAGCAAAATTAAACAAAACAAATGCAAAACAAATGCAAAACAAAACAAACAGCGAAACAAAACAAAATTAAACAAAACAAAATGCAAAAGAAAACAAAATTAAACAAAACAAAACAAATGCAAAACAAATGCAAACCAAAACAAAAAAGAAACAAAACAAAATTAAACAAAACAAATGCAAAACAAAACAAATGCAAAACAAAACAAACAGCGAAACAAAACAGAATTAAACAAAACAAAATGCGAAAGAAAACAAAATTAAACAAAACAAAACAAATGCAAAACAAACCAGAATTAAACAAAATAAAACAAATGCAAAACAAATGCAAACCAAAATAAAAAAGAAACAAAGCAAAATTAAACAAAACAAATGCAAAACAAAACAAATGCAAAACAAAACAAACAGCGAAACAAAACAAAATTAAACAAAACAAAATGCAAAAGAAAACAAAATTAAACAAAACAAAACAAATGCAAAACAAATGCAAAACAAAACAAAAAAGAAACAAAACAAAATTAAACAAAACAAATGCAAAACAAAACAAATGCAAAACAAAACAAACAGCGAAACAAAACAGAATTAAACAAAACAAAATGCAAAAGAAAACAAAATTAAACAAAACAAAACAAATGCAAAACAAACCAAAATTAAACAAAACAAAACAAATGCAAAACAAATGCAAACCAAAATAAAAAAGAAACAAAGCAAAATGAAACAAAACAAATGCAAAAAAGCAAAAAGCGAAACAAAACAAAATTAAACAAAACAAAACAAATGCATAAAAAACAAAAACAAAACAGAGCGAATTGAAACAAAATAAAAGCAAAACAAAAGAAAAAATTTAAACAAAACAAAACAAAAAGTGAAACAAAACAATGAACAAAACAAAACCAACAAAATGAAACTAAATAAAACAAACAAGCAAAACAAAACAAAACAAGATCTAGACAAAACAAAACAAAAAACACGAAACAAAACAAATTATAATTGTCAACATGAGAATGTCGTGCAAAAGACTGATAGATAGAATTGACATTTAGCTGATATTTGACATTTTTTAATTACCCTCATTGTGGCTGATATCCCAGAAATGACACATATTCATATGCTGTGTGAGATTTTTAATTTAGACAGCAGTGAGAACTATCAGCCAACTTTAAATTCTTGGCTGTATCAAAAATCTCCCCATAAACACCCCATAAATCATTTATTACTTAAAAACTTACACTCTATGTGCTGTAAATGACACCTTGTGGTCAGATGTGGAAATTGATTTACCGCAAAATCTCTCAATCACTCACGATTTGGGTTTTCTAGCTGTTGAGTGTACGTCGGTTGTACACTCATTATTGTGATGCATTGTGGGATTGATTGAGTACACTTCAAAACGACCATCATGGTTTTGGACACCATTACACTTTTTAAGGGTGTAGGGGAGATTTTGGATACAGCCCATGATTTTGAAGCGACATTTAGTGCACTTTACAATGCAAATATATAATTAATCACATAATTTTTCAGATGCTGAATTTCAATATTTTTGAACAGGTTTTTGTACTCAAACTACTAGTGTGTGTGGGACTAATTTCCTCCACACCTCATTCAAAGCCTTCTCTTTTGCTTTAAACAGGTTTTTGGACTGTTGTATAGACTTTGGTGCAGTAATGTGGTTAATTCACACCTTAGAATGTTCATCAGCCAATCAGAATCAAGCATTCAACAGCCACATCCTATAAATAATCATATTTTTTAATTGTCAGTTTTTGTCAGTTCTGCTGAGTGTTTGTGTGTATCATTTGTTTCTTTTTCAGGCAGTGGAAGAGATGCTGGATTGCTCTCCTCTCCACTGGAGCAAATCACTAAGGTTTTAACGCTAAGCCGCAGGGACGTTTGCAAGTGTGTGCGTGTGTGTCTCCGTCTCTCTGCCATCAGGGACACAGGGACGATCAGCTCTGTTTCACATCAAAGAGTCCGTGAGTGTGTCGGGCCACTTGATTCCCTCTGCGTTCACTCAGGGACGTACACACACACACACACACACACACACACACACACACACTCCAAACACTCACTCCTGCGCCTCATACCGACACACAGCTGGCTGGCCATCGCACCGAATGCTCACACCGCGACTAACACCATGGTAATGATGCTACGCTAACAACAAGTCCTCAGCTCGCAGCGGTTCAAATATGCATGAGGCCACTAAACGTATGCTAATGACTCCCCTTCCCTCCCGCCCGAGTTAATGCATGCTAATAACAAGCCGTGTGAATAAAGCCATTTAAAACCCCGCCTCACTCATGGCCTATTATCCCTCCAGCGGTGTGTGGAAATAATAGCATGCGTTGACAGGTGTGATTAAAGTCATGGCGGCGGGAAAACGCAAACCGTAAATTAGCTAATACGAAAATCACAATCTGGCCAAACACATCATCATCTAGAAAAGGCACGCATTAAGATTGATATAATAGTACTGAATAAAGTTACAAGTTAACATACAAAAGCTAATATACACTGCTATATGAATATTCATTACGCTACTGTCCAAAATAAACCTGATTTAGCATTCGTAAACTGGGACTCCTGTTGTGTGTTTGAAGCATCCTCGTATAGTTGTACTGACACTATGGGCCCTATCTTACACTCGGCGCAATAAGGAGCAAGACGTGTTTGCCCCAACGTGTTGCTATTTTCAGATTAACGCAACCTTAATTTCCCCGTTTTCCAACACGTTGTTTAAATAGCAAATCCATTTGTGCCATTTTGTGGATGTTTCGGTCTAGAAAAAATGTGTTTTAAGGCGTATTGTTGGCGCGTTGCTCTTTTGCGGAACTAAAATAGAGCTGAGAGCAGGTCTACAGTCCAGTGCAGCGTGTTAGTTGTGCGCCTCGCTTGCACATTGGCTGCATCCGAAACCGCCTACTATTCATTAGGTACTGCATTTGAATTTAAACGTACTACTCGGCCATTAGAGAAGTATGTTATATACGGTATGAATGTGAAAAGTATGAAAGGAATTCGGACGTACTACATCCGCCATTTTGTCACGGTCACGTGACCTACCTGCGTCAGTTGCGTCGCTTTACTCCCATTCATAAATTCGCTCGCGGGGCATCATGAGATAGCGCAGCATGCATGGGATGCGCACTTCAGAATCTCGCCGGAAGTAGTAAGTCATTCCAGCCTGATCTCACGAGAAAACGTAAGTATTTTACGTTTTGACAGTTTAGTGGCTAATTCGTATGAATTCGTACGAGTTCAGTCGTACGAAATTGTACAATTTTAAAAAGGAGGCGTGGCACCTAACCCCACCCCTAAACCCAACCATCATTGGCGGATGAGCAAATCGTACTAAATTGTAAGAATTAGATCGTACGAATTCGTACGAATTAGCCACTAAATCAAAAAGTTACAAATTGCCGTGAGATTGTGTTGGTCATTCGGGTACTTCTCGCATACTGATTTTCGAATTCTACGAATTCAGACATACTACTTGGCTAACATACTGATTTTAGCGTACTGTATAGTATGGAAGTATGCGGTTTCGGACACAGCCATTGCTTAATACACGCAATACACAAATAAAAAAGAATTAAAGGATTAAAATATTACAAAAATGATTATTGACCACACTTCGTTATTATTGTTCATTTATTCGTTTGCTGGAAATTAGAACCGAATTTAGAAATAGTTTTGAAACAAATCTTTCCGCTTAAACAAAATTAATTATGTAGGCTAATGGATGTCTTCAGTGGAGAGCATACAATGTTGTTTCCTTTTCCACAAAAGAGAGAAAGTGAAAGTGAAGGCCGTATGGGAGAAACGCAATTTTAGTCTGCTGTGTAATGTACTGTTGCATGGTTTGATTGACAATAAAGTTGACTTGACTTAACTTGAATGGAGGAGGCTCATTCTTTATCCTGGCACTGCAGATGGTCTGTTTAGTGAAGTGTTCAGTTTTTCCACTTACACAGTCCGCCTTGTAAATAGCAAATGCCCCATAGCGTGACGCAACTGACTCTTAAAGGGAATGGGAGATAAGACTCAAAACACACCCAGAACTCATTAAGAGAATAAGCTCAACCCTGTTACACCATGTGCTGTGGCGCACAGCGTTTCTTTCTATCCTTAAAATAGCAAAAGTGGATTCAGACCTGCCATTAACAGTTTTGCACCATGCGCTTTAGACTTTGTGCCTAGATCTTTAAAATAGAGCCCTATGTGAGTCTAGCGGTCAGGAATTACGTATCAATTTACTGTCTTTTGTTTATTACAAACATGCACAGTTTATAAATGTTTAAAATTTGTAAAACTCTTGAGGTGCAGATGATCAAAGAGAGTTGGAACAGATCTTTTAATCTCAGTTTCTTTGCAAATGCTGTTTTGTGGACATGTGTACTCTAGCTGACAACAGTCTTGTCGCCTATCCAAGTTTTAGGAACAACAAATAATAACTTGACTTCTAGTTGATCATTTGGTCTCAGAAGTGAAGACACATCTCAAAGACACGTCCTATAGGGGAACGGAGTAGTGTTTGTGTGTGAATGAGTGTGTATGGATGTTCCCAGTACTGGGTTGCAGCTGGAAGATCATCCGCTGTGTAAAACATATGCTGGATAAGTTGGTGGTTCATTCCGCTGTGGCGACCGCTGATGAATAAAGGGACTAAGCCGAAGGAAAATGAATGAATGAAGAAGGAGGTTAAGATGCGCAGAAATGTACACAGCGGCCTCTGGTGGTTTCACCAGAAATGGTAAAATTTCTGTTAAAAATAAGTAAACAATAGCATTTAAACAATATTAAAATATCACTGACAAGTCTAAAGGAAGCATTGTGATGAAAAAGATGAAAAAATTAAGTAGAGGAAAAAATAATTAAATATAAATCTCTGTATTACAGAGCTCCCAAATTGTCAAATCCTGCCACAATGTCTATTCAATAAAGGCACAAGTACAGCCACCTATAAAGGGCATGTTGGAGGTCCCACAATGCCTGTTAGTTTGTGCCATTTTTAGGGCACTCAGTTTTCTGCAACGAGCCTGAAATAAACATCACATCGAGCTACAATAATGGAGACGGATGAGACAGTTACATAGTGTTTATATCACAGAGTTAAGGAGGATAAACAACAGCCAACAAAGCAAAGAAAATAAATAATGTGATATAAGCACATTCCCTCCTTTCATAAGGCGATTTACTGTTATCCCTGGTGTCTTATGATAAAATGCATTGAAAACAAAGCATTTGCCCTTGTGATTTAATAGCAGAAAGCTTAAAGCAAAACAAAACTAATAAAGAAAGGTGACACCAAAAGCAGGTTTGAAAAAATAATAATAATTCAACCTCAAGCCGCCACTGGGAGCTCTTTTTAAACAGCAGAGAGATTCAGACTTCATTGCGGAAATGAGCGCAATAAAATAGAAATGCGTATGAATTTATCAGTGTGATTTGTAGAGAGAAGAGTGTGAATCAAACCCGCTGTTAATGGAGAAGCTGAACGTTACGTAAAAGCACAGAATTGATTTCTGACTTCAGGATCGAGTGATTTGGTTCGAGGAGCAAGCTGAGAGAAAAATGAATAAAATGTGGAAATGGGAGAAAAAAAAAGGTAGAAGAATAACAGATGCCACCTGCCATTTTAATAGCACCGCGGGCAGCTTTCATAAGAAAACCTGAGGAATTACACACGGCTTAAATGAATAGTTGAGCCAAAGTGAGTCATTATTTATTCAATCCTCATGCCGATCTGAACTGTATGACTCTTTCTTTCTTCTGTGGGAAATAACAGGAGGAACACTCCTTTCTAATTGTAATCTTTTCCATCTAAATAGCATTTGTGTACGCACATATTCAAAAAGTGGCCAGCCAAGATGCAATAGAAAGGGCTTATTGTTAATGACCGAGACATTTTAAGTTTTTATTTTTAAGAACTGCTGTGCACAGACCTCGTTTGACTTCATATAGTTGTCAAGTTGCCATCTCTAAGATTTAAACATGTTTTCAGTACAAAACAAAACAAGCAAACCAAAGCAAAGCAAAATAAAATGAAATTAAATGAAATGAAACAAAAAGAACCAAAACAAAAAAGAAAGAAAAAAACGACCGAAGCGAAACAAAAAACAAAACAATCAAAGTAAAACGAAACAAGGAAAACAAAAGAAAAAGAAAAAAGAAAAACAACTCATACAAAACAAAACAGAGTGAAGCAAAGCACAACAAAATGAAACTAATAGAAACAAAACAAAAGCAAAACGAGTGAAGAGAAACAAAAATCAATCAAAGTGAAACAAAACAAGTGAAACAAAACAAAATAAAAAACAAAACAACCAAAACGAAAAGAAACAAAAAACAGTACAATACAAAACAAAACAAGCAAAGTGAAACAAAACAAGCAAAACAAAACAAAACAAAACAATAAAAAATAAAATAAAAACTGATACAAAACAAAACAAAAAACAAATCCTTAAAGTGAACCAAAACAAGTGAAACAAAACAAAAGAAAAAAGAAAATCAAAACTCATACAAAACAAAACACGAAACAAAAAGAAAGAAAAAACAAGTCAAACGAAATGAAAAGAAACAAAAAAATACAATACATAACAAAACAAACAAAACAAAAAGAAGCGAAAAAACAAAAAGACAAGCGAAGCTAAGCGACACAAAAGCAAAACAAGCAAAGTGAAATGAAAACACAAAACAAGACAAGAAAAGACAAGACAAGACAAGACAAGACAAGACAAGACAAGACAAGACAAGACAAGACAAGACAAGACAAGACAAAACAAAACAAGGGAAGTGAAGCAAAAACAAAAACCAAACAAGCAAAATGAAACAAAACAAAACAAAAAAAAAAAGAAAACATTAAAATTCCAATAAAATAAAATAAAATGCAACCCAGGTTTATTCTGAAAGCATAGTCCTATATACATTTCTGGAGAGTGCCCAATACATCCCAGGAGCTACGTTTTTTTGCAGTTTTTGTTTTTGCGAATCCACCAGAGGCCGCTGTGTACGTTTTTTCAGATCTCAAATTTGTCTTGCGAGTGCCATACGAGCCTGCTGTTCTCCCGTAAATCCACTAGAGACCGCTATCAACTGACTGACTGACTGACTGATCGAGTGTTCCACCCTCCTCCCTCCCAACCCAACCGATAGTGTTTTCAAAAACACAGATTGACCCGCCCACCACGTCGTAGTGATCAACTCCTCTCTGCATCTTAAGTCCGCCGATGAAAACTGAGCTAACTGGACAAACTGGTAACAGTGGGAAAGCCGACTACATGGAGGTAATCGGTCAGCTGTTAAGCGCAAAAAAAAGGAACTCCGTCATACTGCCCCCTAGTGTTCGTTTTAAAGATGAAATGCAGCCATACGTACTTTTGGCTACATAATTCGTGATCTCCAGAAACAAATATAGGGCTACGTTTTCAGAATGAGCCTGTGTTAATAAAATGAGACTTCCCTTAAAGAAATCAACTTAAATAAATAAAAACGTTTGCAACTTACTGAAATAAGGTAAAATTACTAAAGCTAACACTGAAAAATCAAGCTATAGAGACATCTTAAAAATAATAAGTATTCATAATAAAAGCAATAAAAAACAGATATAAATGATCTATTTATGCACTAAAATTTACCTTATGAAACTCAATTTTAAAAACCAAATAAACACATAAATAAACACATAAAAATGAAACTTGTAGCTTTTAAAGCAATAAGTTGACTTCTCTTTTAAAAAGCAGGTAAACCCTTTACAGTACATTAACCTGAAGTAAATAACTATACAATTAAGTTCAATTAAGTCAACTTAACAGTTCAGCGGGTTTGCTCACTTTTTTAAGTAAAGTCAACTTGTCCCTTTTAAATCAATGGCTTTCCTCAATTTTTTGTAAATAACTAATCACTTTTTCCAGTGTTGATTTTATGATGTGTTTGTTCCTTCTTCACATTATCTTTGTGTGTAGGCATCAGGATTTAAAAAACATGTGCTTGTAGAAAATCTGTATGAGCTTCTACATTGTATGGCAACCTGTTTTATGAAAACGAGCAGCATGAACGTTCTTTTAAACATCTCCTTTTGTGCATGGCAGAAGAAAGAATCTCACATGTGGATTTAGACCAACAAACACACGCAGTTTTAAATCCTGATGCTTTCACACAAGCGTAATGAATTCCAGACAAGTAGAGTGGAAAAGATAAAAATACCAAAAAAAAAAAAGTAAGAGATAAAATAGGCGAAGAGAGTGAGAAATAACAGAGCAGGGATGCAGGGAATAGGTTTAGGAGAGAAAAAATAAATAAATAAAAGCTGTAAATCTGTGAGGAGTTTTCACAGGCACAGACAGCAAACCCTAAACGCTCCAGTGTTCAGTTCGGCGGCTCTTTTACCACGTACAGCGATTCCCTGCACAGCAGCTGAGAGAAACGCTCCAGAACCGTCCCTTAAATATGCAGGAGCCGGTTAGGAGATTTCCTCAGGAGATTCTTTAATACAGGCCCTGTTTTAATTGAAGAGGAGAACAGGGGACGATAGTGTGATCTGAGAGAGAGAACTTGTGGAGTCTTTGAAAGGTTCAACAGTAAAATTCACACATCCTTCATGTACTTCATGTTCCAAACTAGAGATATATTTTATTGTGAAAATGATATTAATGCTATTATTCATATCCATCCACTGAGAGACCAAAAAATCCTAGGAGAACAGGAGACGATAGTGTGATCTGTGAGGAAGAACTTGAGCATTTGAAAGGTTCAACAGTAAAATTAGCACATCCTTTATGTATTTCATGTTCCAAACTAGAGATATATTTTATTGTGAAAATGATAGTAATGTTATTATTCATATCCATCCACTGAGAGACCAAGAAATTCCTGGGACAACAGGAGATGATGTGATCTGTGAAGACCCAGCAGACAGACAACGCCATAAGATGTTAATATTAGGTTAGATTTAAGTCGTCAGCATATAAGGACATGGTTATGTTGATGTCCAATAATGACGTTGATCTTTAGTTGATTTTATGTTGTGTTGGAAAGTGACCAAAATTCAACGTCAAGCCAACATCTTAAACCAACGTCATATTGACATCAAATACTGACATTTATTTGTCAGATGTAGACTGATTTCATGCGGCCGCCATTTTAAACAGCGAAATCGAGGCTGCGGCTGGAAGAAACCCGGAAGGGTCACACAGGACTGTTGTGTACCTAGCTCAGGGATGGGCAAACTCGATCCTGGAGGGCCGGTGTCCATGCATAGTTTTGCACCAACCCTAATCAAACACACCTGCTTGTAGCTTTCTAGTGATCTTGAAGACACTAATTAGGGTGTTCAGGTGTGTTTGATTAGTGATGGAGCAAAACTCTGCAGGGACACCGGCCCTCGAGGATCGAGTTTGCCCATGCCTGACCTAGCTGTATATCTTATCAGTAGGGCCAGACGGAATCGGCAGACGTTTTTTGCTATTTCTGCTGAGAATTTTGGTAAAAATCTGCGGATTTGTGCGGAATTATTTTGGGGGTATCATAACTAAAACCTTAATATGTGAAATAAAAAATAATATCTTTTTAACTTTTATTTAATTAATTAAAAAACTGAAGAAATATAGATTTACACACATTTACTCAAGTAAATAAACAGAAATAACGATGGGCTATTAATCTGCGGAATTCTGCGCGTGGAGATTTCGTGTCGGCCTACTTATCAGCAAAGAGAAAGTGACACAAATTTATCATTTCTCCGCCTTCAGAGTTACCTGAAGGTCCGTTTTGAATGAATAGTGAAAGTTTTCTTTCTTTTTTTTAGATCCCATTCATCAAACTTAAGTTCATGAACTGATTCTTTCACTATATTAGACTTGTCACAATACAAAATTTCAGTTCTGAAATGTAAAAAAACGTCCATTTCCCGTTAAAATTTAAGCACTGTAGATGGCATTCTTAAACAGCGCTGGCTTGCCATTGTGTTCACGTGCTCAACAGAAATGACTGTGATTGGCAGTGGAGGTCATCAGTTCACCGTTCTTCACTGATGTTTACCGAGTGCAAACACAATCGAGCGATCTGCTGATGAATCGACTGATCTTCACGGCTTTAAAACGCTCCAATGTCCGTCTATCTGTGTATATGCGATCTGTGAAGAATGGTGAACTGATGACCTTCACAGTCATTTCTGTTGAGCACTGGTGAGTCCTATGGCAAATCAGGGGTTTTTAAGAGCGCGCTCAGCGGTGCTTAAATGTTAGTGGGAAATGGACGTTTTTAAAACTTCATTACTAGGACAACACTATTACAGACAATTTTTTTTAAACAAAATTCCTACATTTTGGAACAAGACTGTAAAAATGTCTGAAAAAGTGAAGCGCTAATACTTTCCGGATGAACTGTATATGCATAAACTAAAATAAACCTCGTAATAACTATTGCATTTCATTGCTCATCAGTACTCTAATTAGTCAATCTAATGCCAATGAATTGACCGCACAGCAGGATCAACACAACTCCGCATGTCGATTAATCATTCCTGTAGCCTTTCATTCCAGTGAAATGCACAAGTCCTGTCCTTGAGCCAGGAGCTTTACCCATAATGCTCGAGGCCACAGATCTCACGTAAAGAGAAAGTTGCACCTGCTAAGAGCTTCTTTAGAGAGAATCTAAACTGAAGGCTTCTGAGAGAGTCACGCAGCCTGAAGAGGAACCACAGGTCATGGCAAATGCTCAATCATTTAAATAACTCCCTTTCAAAGGCATCGATTAATATGCCATTTAATATAAACAGAGTAAAAGTGTTCAAGGTCTGTGCAGAGCGGCGGTGTTGACACAGAAGAAAAGGCAGATCAGAAGGACCCTGTAAAATACATCTTATTTTGCCATTTCTGGATTTTTTTCTCAGACTAGACATTTTAAAGGGCCACAAAGTAAAATAAAGTCTGTCTTTAAAAACTGAAAGAGTACTGCTGACGATACAAACTAACTTTGCCATCTGAATAAACAAAGACCACTGATCGCTTACTTACCAAATCTGTAGAGACAGGACAATCAACACCAACTGAAGCCGCGTCTTTATTAAAAGGAGACAAATCGGGATTTCACCATTTCCAGATGTGAAAAGCTCTCGGGTAAAAAATGATCTCTACAACCATATTTTTGTGGCGTGTGGTGTGTCACTGTAATCCACACGTGAGTCCAGCTGCGCTCTCATAGCAGGGAAATGAAAACAAAACCTTCATTGCAGCACATTTAAAAACGCAACACTGACGACCCATGTCTCCAAACAATTCTTCTTCTTCTACTTGTTTTGACAACACAACGTGGCGTCTCTCTGCCTTCTGAACACTGTAACAGGTCTTTGAAGCTATCATGCATATTACCGAAGTTGCACCGCATACACAATGGAGCGTGCTGATTGGTTTAAACCAAGTCTTTCTCATGAATTAATGCTGCACACTTAAAGACGTCACAATACACTCGCAGGAACAGACGTCCACTCTTCACGCTGGAATTCACGCAAGTCTCTAACCGCCGTGACGCAGCTTCAAAAATTTGTTTCAATCCGGACAAACGAATTTGCTCAAAGTAACGCAAAAACAACCAATTTTCACTTTTTTGTGAAATATATGTGTCCTAATAGTGTTTTAGCAGCGTGGGACACATATATGACTGTCAACAGCTCAAAAAAAGGGGTTTTGTGACCCTTTAAACATAAATTCCCCTTCTGGATCATTAAACAATGTGTTTTGCCATATTCTATCATTCTATAGTCTGTTATTTTAATTTGACAACTGTTATTTGAAACAATAAAATAGAGAGTTGTATTTAGTGTTTTCATTGTGCATAAAATCACTTCTGTAAATGCAATTGGATGCAAACATCAATAAGGAACATCCCCAATATATATTCAATTCAATTCAATTCACCTTTATTTGTATAGCGCTTATACAATGTAGATTGTGTCAAAGCAGCTTCACATAAAAGGTCAGTAAATTGGAACAGTGTAGTTCAGTTGGGCAAGATCATTTTAATTTCTCTGCTGGCCATATATATATATAGTATGTCTCTGTTATGTAAGGAATCAAGTCATTGATATTAGATTTTGTGTTTTTCTCTTGCTCTATATACTGTATATGTGTTTGTATACTCTGTATAAATCAAAGGAATTTTGTTTTGTTGTAAATAGCATGAGTGCAGTTGTGATACTAATTATAATTTTTTTTCAATGACTATATTACCAATAAAGGCCCAGCAGAACTGTTGTGCATCTCTACACTGCAGTGTTTTGTTTTTCTGAATGAAATCTCTTGTGTGTTTGTCCTTTTGTCTGATGTGACATGTACCACGATGCACTCGCAGGAACAGACGTCCACTCTCCACGCTGGAATACACGCAAATATCTAATCGCCGTGACGCAGCTTCAAAAATAAGTTTCAAACCGGAAGAATGAATTTGCTCGAAGTAATGCAAAAACAACCAATTTTTACTTTTTTGTGAAATATATGTGTCCTAATAGTGTTTATAGCAGCGTGGGACACATATATGACTGTCAACAGCTCAAAAAATGTGTTTTGGTGTTTCGTGACCCTTTAAAGGGTTAGTTCACCTAAAAAAAGTAATTCTCTAATTACTCACTCATGTCCTTGCAAATCTCAGACACTTTCATTCATCTTTTTCCATATTTTAGATTAAACCCATTGACCTTATTCTTGATTTATGGAATCATTTTTGGCTCGATACTTCCGGTCTCATTCGCTTTCATTGATTTTTAGAGGTTAAAACCAGCTTGTTATGTTGCTTGATGTTGCAAACTGACATTTACTTATTACATTATCCTCCTTTTTATGTATGGTCATGAACAAACTTGTTTGTAGAGCAAGCAGTTTGACTGTTTTCTGATGTCTATTATTCCTAGGCATTTCTAACATAGCTGACTGATTCGGCAGTTCAAGGGCAAAAACAAGCTCACTGTCGCATTGTAGAATAAGGTTAATATGAGCCCTCTATGAAACCTATATACTACTTCACAGTTAGTTTGTTTGTTTTGTTAATGGTGGGTGGTACACCGGTTTGGTTTGGGCACTGTTGATTGGACAGAACGAGAGTGTGCTTATTTAATTGGCTAGCAAGCCTGTCACACAAAGATGCATTTAATATATTGCATTGTAGCTTTTTGCTAATCACCCGACAGTGGAAACGCGACATGATTTTGGCCTCACTGCTCAAAGCCCTGGCTCCGTTAGTGGCTAGATCACTCGATGCATGATACTAACAGTCGGTCGGCGAGTAAACAAATATAATGAATTAAAATACGTAGGCCTGTGCGTATAGACATATAATGTAATGCTATACAGTATCGTGTCATTTGTTTGTTTTGGTTGTCTTCATTTTAATCGTTTCATGATGATGCAATGGTGAGCTTTATCTGCCTGCCTTATTCTCGCTGAACTGGGCGGATTGTGTGATGTTTGACTCGGGGGACGTTCTGGGGGCGGGGTTTGTGTGACGCGCTGCGAGCTACTAGCCCGACAGAGGAAACGCGACATGATTTCGGCCTCACAGCTCAATCTCCCGGGTGACTGGCCCGGCCAAATAAAACCCCTGGCTCGCACTGGCTCGACAATGGATATGCGGCTACTGACAGGCTGACGGATGCCGACTCGCTGTATCTCTGAAATTATTAATATTTAAAATAGGCACTATCCTTGTAAATAAACTGCATAGTTGCAATCTAAACAACTACATTCTCAACTAAAAAGCCTCAAAAGTACATTATGTTGTCCAACAGCTGAAATATTTGTCAAACTGTAGTGAGTTTATTGATCTGCTGTCACTCTATGTGAGCGGAGTAATACACAAGGGTGAGGAGGCTGTACGAGTGCTGTTATTACAGGAAAATCACATGGCTATCAGCCAATCAGATTCACACGTGTATATCACATTTACATAATAATAATAATAATAATAATAATAATAATAATAATATATATATATATATATATATATATATATATATATATATATATATATATATATATATATATATATATATATATATATATATAATACACAAATATTATGTCTAAACATTTATTTTGGATGAGATTAACTGTGATTCATCTTTGCCTAGCAAAGTATTTACGTAATGATCCTACAAAAATAAACCAGTAAAAATTTGTGTTTTACTGCATCTAATTATTTACAAATTTAGACACTTTTGAATGAAAACCAGGGCAGATATTCAGATATTCTTATTGGCTGTTGTCATCTCTACTTGCGTCATTACTGTCGACTCTATTACTGTCAAATCTGTTACTTACAACTCTGTTTCTGTCAACTCTGTTACTGCCAACTCTGTTGAGGTCGACTCTGTTAAGGTTGACCTTGTTACTGTCGACCCTGTTATTGTCGACCCTGTTACTGTTAACCCTGTTACGGTCGACACTGTTACGGTCGACTAATGAATGAAAACCAGGGCAGATATTGAGATATTCTTATTGGCTGCTGTCATCTCTACTTGCGTCATTGGTATTTAATTTCAGCTTTAGGTTCACCTTCTAGCCAATAACAAAACAGCACCTACTGGGCAGGCAGGTAAAATTTATTAAATTATTAGTAAGTATTTTATTACACCTCTCTGTGATATAAATATTGCATTACTATTATCGTGATGATGATACTTTTTCGTTACATTGTGCAGCTTTAGGAAGTGAACTGTAGAACATCACCACTTCATCTCCACACACACACACACACGCACACACACACACTGTCCTGAAATGAGGCAAATGACAGATTTGCATGTAATTAGAGAAAACAGACAGGAAAAAACTCAAAGTGGGTGAATGTATAAAAGCGTGGCCCAATTTACAGCCTGAAATCTCGTCTTCACAGGAGGGAGAGCGCCCGGGAAAAGGAGGACAAGAAATCCGAGCGTACCATTATATTCAGACTCTCCGAAGTCTTGTAATTTATATGACATGAGTGGGAATAACGGGATATAATCCGAAACTCCCACTTCAGGCGAGAAACTTGAGCGCTGAGAGCCAGAGAGCGAAGGCCAGCGGCTGGAGAGCACATCTCCTATTGTGTCCAGGCTCAAATCCACAGCTTGCTTTATGGGATTTGTCTGTATGGACACAAAGGGATGGAGCAATCGTTCTGCAGGAGGAGAGAAATGAATCAATGTGTTCATCTCTGACGCCGGCCAGAGGAGCGAGGGAATACGAGAGAAGAGAGATACAGAGAGAATGATGTAGTATTGCTGGAAGAAGAAAAAGGAAATGCAGGAAAGTAGAGCAAAGCTCAATCAGGAGAACGTGAGCATGTTGAAAGAAGCTGTTGTAGATGAGTCTGAATGAAACATAAAAAATGATGAAGATGATGATGATGAAGAAGGTGTTGTACAGTCAAATGCAAACAATAGTCATATTTATGAATGAACAAGGACTCTTATGGGGCTGTTTTTTTAATGAATCTGTCAGAAAGATTTGAGAACCTATCTATTACTTTTAAAGATATGGATAAATATTAAAACATAATTAATAACAAGGCAGTAATAACAGAATAAATGAATGTGATAATAATTTAATAATAATAATAATAATATACATTTTATGTCATGATATACTTAAAGCATTAACCAGTATTATTTTATTATTACAGAAAATATTATTATAGTTAATTTAATATATTGTGAAATATTATTTGAATTTAATTTAAATTTAAGTCCTTTTTAATGATCTTGATTTCTTTTTTTAAGCATTTGCTCAGTTTCAGGTTTTACTTATTTATAGTATTTCCATTTCAGTGTTTAATTCAATACTTTTTAATTTTTCCTTTGTCGTTCACTTTCTATTTAATATACATTTTATTTATCTATTTCTAGATAAGTTTCAGATTCAGTTTTAGCTTGTTAACCATAATAACTAAGACATTAATGAATGTTAATTAATAAGCACATTTTTTGGATGGATGGATGGATGGATGGATGGAAGAAAGGAATGGGATGGATGGATGGATGGATAGATGGAAGAAAGGGATGGATGGATGATACGATGAATAGATGGATGGATGGAAGAATGTAGGGATTGATGGATGGATGGAATGAGATGGATGGATGGTAGGATGGATACTATAAATGGATGGGTGGAATGAGATGGATGGATGGTAGGATGGATACTATAAATGGATGGATGGATGGATGGATGGATGGATATGATGAATATATGGATGGAAGGAATAGGGTTGATGGATGGATGGATGGATGGATGGATGGATGGAGAGTTAGAAAGATGGATGGAAGGATACTATAGATAGATGGATGTAGGGATGGTGGATGGAAGAATGTAAGGATGGAGGTAGGGATAGATGGATGGATGGAGGCAAGGAATGAGATGGACGGATGGATGTAGGGAAGGAATGGATGGATAGAATGCGAAAGATGGATTAATGGATGGAGAGTTAGAAAGATGGATGGATGGATGGATGAATAGATGGATAGATACTATATATGGATGTGTGTAGGGATAGAGGTAAAGATGGATGGATGGATGGATGGATGGATGAATGGATTGATGGATGGATGGATGTATATATGGATGGATGGATGGATGGATGGATGGATGGATGGATACTATATATGGATGTGTGTAGGGATGGAGGTAAAGATGGATGGATGGATGGATGGATGGATGGATGGATGGATGGATGGATGGATGGATGGATGGATGGATGGTTGGATGAATATATGGATGGATGGATGGATGGATGGATAGATACTATAGATGGATGTATGTAGGGATGGAGGTAAAGATGGATAGATGGATGGATGTATATATGGATGGATGGATGCATGGATGTATATATGGATGGATTAATGGATTGATGGATGGATGGATGGATGGATGGATGGATGGATGGATGGATGGATGGATGGAGAGTAAGAAAAATGGATGGACTGATGGATGGATAGATTAATCTCATATTCTGAAAATTTTTCTAAACAACCAGTAATAAAATCATGTAAAAAAAATTCGCAAAAAAAGATCTGAAAATGAAAAAACAGTGTACAAAAGAAAAAGAGATGTGAGAAATCTCATTAGCTGTGATGGCTTCTTCACCGTGAGACTGTAAGAGCCGTCAGCAAATGAAAAAAAACATCTCATCACAACACAAGCCAGGCAAACAGGAAGTCAGAGAATGAAGATGTTAAAGTGAAGCTGGTGTGTCCAGAGGCATCAGAGCAGCATGTAGTTGTTGGGAAGACTGTCAAACAGAGAGATTGGCTCTGAAACACCTCGCTGTGTGTAATGAGTGGTGTCTGAATACTCAGTGACAGTTGAGGGGCTTTTAGAGACCGCTGCTCATTCACCTCAATGTGAAAAATGACGCACATCTGAATTACACTTTCTGTCTTCTCACTTACAAACACCTGGAAGACGTCCACATCAAGACCATCTAATCAAAGGGGATTTGGTGTGTGATTTTGCATGTACCCAGAGTGTGAGAAAGTACATCTAGTTTACTATAATTAAAAGGCTGGGATACGCATGATTGTATGAAGGATAGCGGTGTATGATCTAGCACAGTTCAAGTATCGCACAATAAATTCTTAATTGATTTCAGAGTCAAAAATAATATTGATTGGCTGATAAATCATGTTATTAATATACTATCAACCCTGTTACTGTCGACCCTGTTACTGTCGACCCTGTTACTGTCGACTCTATTAAGGTTGACTCTGTTACGTTCGCCTCTGTTACGTTTGACTGTTACGGTCGACTCTGTTACGGTCGACTCTGTTACGGTCGACTCTACTACTGTCAAATTTGTTGAGGTCAACTCTGTAACTTACAACTCTGTTACCGTCAACTCTGTTAAGATCAACTCTGTTAGGATCAACTCTGTTAAGTAAAACTCTGTTAAGATCAACTCTGTTACTGTCAACTCTGTTAAGATCAACTCTGTTAAGATCAACTCTGTTACTGTCAACTCTGTTGAGATTGACTCTGTTGAGGTTGACTCTGTTAAGGTCGACCTTGTTACTGTGGACCTGGTTATTGTCGACCCTGTTACTGCTGACCCTGTAACTGTCAACCCTGTTATTGTCGACTCTGTTAAGGTTGACTCTGTTACGGTCGACTCTGTTAAGGTGTACTCTGTTACTGTCGACTCTACTACTGTCAAATCTGTTGAGGTCAACTCTGTAACTTACAACTCTGTTACCGTCAACTCTGTTAAGATCAACTCTGTTAAGATCAACTCTGTTAAGATAAACTCTGTTAAGATCAACTCTGTTACTGTCAACCCTGTTAAGATCAACTCTGTTAAGATAAACTCTGTTAAGATCAACTCTGTTAAGATAAACTCTGTTAAGATCAACTCTGTTACTGTCAACTCTGTTAAGATCAACTCTGTTACTGTCAACTCTGTTGAGATTGACTTTGATAGTGTCGACTCTGATAGCGTCGACTCTGTTAAGGTCAACTTTGTTACTGTCAACTCTGTTAAGGTCAACTCTGTTACTCTAAAATCTGTTACTGTCAACTCTGTTAAGGTCAACTCTGTTATGGTCAACTCTGTTATGGTCAACTCTGTTATGGTCAAATCCATTATGGTCAAATCCATTATGGTCAACTCTGTTAGTCTAAAATCTGTTACTATCAAATCTGTTATGGTCAACTCTGATAGTCTCAAATCTGTTACTATCAAATCTGTTATGGTCAACTCTGTTATGGTCAACTCTGTTATGGTCCACTCTGTTAGTCTCAAATCTGTTACTATCAAATCTGTTATGGTGAACTCTGTTATGGTCAAATCTGTTATGGTTAACTCTGTTAGTCTCAAATCTGTTACTAACAAATCTGTTATGGTGAACTCTGTTATGGTCAAATCTGTTATGGTTAACTCTGTTAGTCTCAAATCTGTTACTAACAAATCTGTTATGGTGAACTCTGTTATGGTCAAATCTGTTATGGTCCACTCTGTTAGTCTCAAATCTGTTACTAACAAATCTGTTATGGTCAACTCTGTTACTAACAAATATGTTATGGTTAACTCTGTTATGGTCAAATATGTTATGGTTAACTCTGTTATGGTCAAATCTGTTATGATTAACTCTGTTTTGGTTAACTCTGTTTTGGTCAAATCTGTTACGGTCAAACCCATTATGGTCAACTCTGTTAGTCTCAAATCTGTTAGTATCAAATCTGTTATGGTCAACTCTGTTATGGTCAAATCTGTTATGGTCAAATCTGTTATGGTCAAACCCATTATGGTCAACTCTGTTAGTCTCAACTCTGTTAGTCTCAAATCTGTTATGGTCAAATCTGTTATGGTCAACTCTGTTATGGTCAAATCTGTTATGGTTAACTCTGTTTTGGTTAACTCTGTTAGTCTTAAAACTGTTACTATCAAATCTGTAAAGGTCAGCTCAGTTATGGTCAACTCTGTTATGGTTAACTCTGTTAGTCTCAAATCTGTTACTGTCAAATCAGTTAAGGTCAACTCTGTTACTTTCAACTCTGTTACTGACAGAGCATTTATCATTATTTTACATTAATATGGATTCAGTTCACTTTAAGATCTGTTTGCATTGCAGGAAAAATCAAAAAGCAGGAATAAAATAAATGCTATGTATTGATCAGAAAAGGCATTTTTCATAACCATTTAAAGCTTTTTTACAGAACAAATGCTGATCAAGAAGCATTCTAAAGTAATAAGCCAGAAAAAAAAAATTTAAACTCCTTCAAAAAGTCATATCAATTTCTTCTTTGTAACACAAAAGAAGAAACTGAACTCTACAGAACAGTTCTCTTCCATGTAATTTCAATAAAAGGAAGGCACAATGACACAAAAGTGCCCTAAAAGCATCATAAAAGTGACCCGTATGACATTATTTCAAGTCATACAATAATTTTGTGCGAGGAACAATCTGAAATATATGGACATCCTGACATCCACTTTAGTTAATAAGTCAAATCTATTCAATGAATCATTTCGTGCAGTTCATAAAACTGTTCTGGATGATTTGTTCACAAATTATAGTGATTCAGTTAAATACTTCAAATCACTGACTTATTTTTAGTCTGCTTTTTGAATCGGGTAAGCTTCAGTCTGTATCCATTGGCTAGTAGCTGAGATTATTACTGAGAGTGAGCAGTGTGTATGTGGTCTATAAGGAAAGAACACCAGCACCATCTGCTCCTCTTTGAAGCCCAAAAGTTCATCTAAAGAAGACAAAAGTGCAGATGTCAGAGTCACGGTTGTAAAAGCTGCACTTCTGCTGATCGGCCAGGATTCACTGCTCTGACATACTTTGCCGTTCTAATACTAAAAATGGCAATGATGTCCAATACAATTATTTTCTTCTTTCCTTTCACCAGGAATTTAGATTTCTTGTTTTTCACAATACTGGAATTTCCAACTTCAATATGATACTGCGAAAAATATTGATATTCTATACAATTTTCGATACTAAACTAAACCTAAAACTAAATTAAACCTAAAACTAAAGCAAACCTAAAACGAAACAAGACGAAACCAAAATTAAATTAAATAAATAAGTAAATAAACAAACAAACACATACAACCCAAATCAGAAACTGTCAGGACAGTATGGAAAAAATAAAGTAGTGATTTCTAAATCACAGTACGGAGTCTTCGATGTCGCATTTTGCACTTCAAAATGCACCACACATTCTCTATTAGAGACAGGATGGGACTGTAGACAGACCAATCAAGTACCTTTATCCTCTTCCTCCAAATCCAGGACTTTGTAATGTGTGTAGAATGTGGTTTCGCATTGTCTTGATGAAATATGTACTTTTCAGCATCAATGCTGCCATCACAGAAGTACAAGTTACCTTTGCCAGGGCATTGACACAACCCAACACCATTACAGACCTTGGTTTTTGGACTTGTTGCTGGTACCAGTCTGGATGATGCTTTTCTTGTTTGGTCTGGAGCCCACGGCATCCATTCTTCCCAATAATACCTGAAATATTGATTCATCTAACCATAGTCCACGTTTCCACTGTCTGATGGTCCATTTTAGATGTCTCTGAGTCCAGAGAATTGGATGATGCTTCTGGACACTGTTAACATAGGGCTGCCTTTTGGCACAATACAGTTTTAACTGGCATTTGTGGATATAACTACGTATTGTGGTGCTTTACAAAGGTTTGCCAAAGTAGTTCTGAGCCCATGTGGTGACAGACCCTGGTTTTTGGACTTGTTGCTGGTACCAGTCTGGATAATCCTTTTCTTGTTTGGTCTGGAGCCCACGGCATCCATTCTTCCCAAAAATACCTGTAATATTGATTCATTTGACCATAGTCCAAGTTTCCACTGTCTGATGGTCCATTTTAGATGTCTCTGAGTCCAGAGAATTGGATGATGCTTTTGGACACTGTTAACATAGGGCTGCCTTTTGGCACAATACAGTTTTAACTGGCATTTGTGGATATAACTACGTATTGTGGTGCTTTACAAGGGTTAGACAAAGTAGTCCTGAGCCCATGTGGTGATATCACTTATAGATGAATGAGGATTCTTGATGTAGTGGCGTCTGAGGGATCGAAAATCACTACTTTTCTTTTTTATTTTGCGTTTTCCATACTGTCCTAACTTTTTCTGATTTGGGGTTTTAAGTACATAAAACAACTTGAGCTCTATTATATTATACGATGGTTGGATGGTTGTGGCTTCCTGTTGGTGGATCTCATATGATTAATTCTGCCCACACGCCAGTAAACACCAATTAGAGAAGAAGCAGGGTGACTTATTTCAATTAAAAATTACAAGGACAGGAACAAAACGTGTAATAAACATTGCAATACTGCATGAAAATATGATTTTTCCATTATGATTTTATAGTTGCATTAGCCACAATACTATATTTAAATAGTTTCTGTAGCTGGTCTTGATGCACAAAATCCTATAGGAATACAATAATATATACACTGATACAGGCATCATGTCATTTCTATTATAAATGCATCTGTCAGAAGAACAAAAGCATCTCATCTGGGATACGGACGCTCCCTCTCTTCTCTCCATCTCATGCAAACAATCCCACTCGGACAATAATTCACTAGATATCAGGGAGGAATCAATATCCTATTGAACTGCAGTACAAAAACTACAGTCTTGACATGATCTTATACAATGCAGTCGAGCTCTCAAGAAATAAACAAGACGACAATATTCACAAGCACCTCTGAATGTTTCCTTGGACTCACAGAGAAAACCTTGAAAATTTACATGCCTGCCCAAAACGACCAATTAATGCCACAGCTGAGGTGGCAGAAAAGAAGCAAGTGCGATATGAAACCATGGTCACCTAAACAACTTATAACTATTCTTAGGTGTAAAGCGAAAGTCAGAGACTGCTAAGAGGAAACAAGGGTAAAGAGTCAAGGCTTTAGGGGGATGCTTTTCAAAGATACTGTGAAAACTGACATGAAATCAATAGCAAACCTGACTCGCTTCCTATTTTTATTTCTGATATCCCAGTTCATTATTTTCTGATATTCTGATACATTATTTTACGATATTCCGATATATTATTTTCCGATATTTCAATACATTATTTTCCGATTCAATATTTTCCATTAATCTGATACATTATTTTCCAATATTCCAATACATTATTTACTGATATTCCGATACACTGTTTTCTAATATTCCGAAACATTGTTTTCGGACATTTCGATACAATATCTTTCTTTATTCCGATACATTATTTTCCACTATTCTGACACAGGCGGTTCATCTGAATGAAAGACATTATTGTCCACTTTTCCGGTTCATTATTTTCCAATATTCTAACATATTATTTTATGATATTCCAATATATTATCTTACAATATTCTATACATTATTTCTCATATTGCAATTCAATATTCTCCAATATCCTGATACATTATTTTCTGATATTCCGTTATTTCGATACTTTATTTTCCGATATTTCAATACATTATTTCTGATATTCCAATACATTATTTTGCAATATTTCTATACATTATTATGTAATATTTCGATACTTTATTTTCCGATATTTCAATACATTATTTCTGATACTCCAATACATTATTTTGCAATATTTCGATACTTTATTTTCGAATATTTCAATACATTATTTACTGATATTCCGATACACTATTTTCTAATATTCCGAAACATTGTTTTCGGACAATTCGATATAATATCTTTCTTTATTCCGATACATTATTTTCCACTATTCTGACACAGGCGATTCATCTGAAATAGAGACATTATTTTCCACTTTTCTGGTTCATTATTTTCCAATATTCCAACATATTATTTTATGATATTCCAATATATTATCTTACAATATTCTATACATTATTCCTCATATTGCAATTCAATATTCTCCAATATCCTGATACATTATTTTCTGATATTCCGTTATTTCGATACTTTATTTTCCGATATTTCAATACATTATTTCTGATATTCCAATACAATATTTTGCAATATTTCTATACATTATTATGTAATATTTCAATACTTTATTTTCCGATATTTCAATACATTATTTTCTAATATTCCGAAACATTGTTTTCGGACATTTCGATACAATATCTTTCTTTATTCCGATACATTATTTTCCACTATTCTGACACAGGCGGTTCATCTGAAATAGAGACATTATTTTCCACTTTTCCGGTTCATTATTTTCCAACATATTATTTTATGATATTCCAATATATTATCTTACAATATTCTATACATTATTCCTCATATTTCAATTTAATATTCTCCAATATCCTGATACATTATTTTCTGATATTCCGTTATTTCGATACTTTATTTTCCGACATTTCAATACATTATTTCTGATATTCCAATACATTATTTTGCAATATTTTGATACTTTATTTTCGAATATTTCAATACATTATTTCTGATATTCCAATTCATTATTTTCTAATATTCCGATACATTATTGATATTTCGTTACACTATTTTCTAATATTCCGAAACATTACTTTTGGATATTTCGATGCAATATCTACCAATATTTTCCAATATTCCAATAAACTATTTTGCAATATTCCAATATATTATCTTACAATATTCTATACATTATTTATCATATTGCAATATAATATTCTTCAATATCCTGATACATTATTTTCTGATATTCCGCTATTTCGATACTTTATTTTCCAATATTTCAATACATTATTTCTGATATTCCAATACATTATTTTGCAATATTTCTATACATTATTATGTAATATTTCGATACTTTATTTTGCGATATTTCAATACATTATTTTTTATATTCCAATACTTTATTTTGCAATATTTCGATACATTATTTATCAATTTTTCGATACTTTATTTTCGAATATTTCAATACATTATTTCTGATATTCCAATTCATTATTTTCCAATATTCCGATACATTATTGATATTTCGATACACTATTTTCTAATATTCCGAAACATTACTTTCAGATATTTCGATACAATATCTACCATTATTTTCCAATATTCCAATAAACTATTTTGCAATATTCCAATATATTAATTTACAACATTCTATACATTATTTCTCATATTGCAATATAATATTCTCCAATATCCTGATACATAATTTTCTGATATTCCGCTATTTCGATACTTTATTTTCCGATATTTCAATAGTCAATATATTATTTCTGATATTCCAATTCATTATTTTCCAATATTCTGATTTATTATTTTACAATACTCTAAATACATGTTTTCCGATATTCTGATACATTACTTTCCAATACATTATTTCCAATATTATGACACATTATGTTCCAATGCTTTAATACAATATTGTCCAATAATTCAATACATTATTTTCCCATTCATTTTTTTCCAATATTCCAATACATTATTTTCCAATACTCCGATACATTATTTCTGATAATCTGACACATTATTTTCTGATATTTCGAATCATTACTTTCCGATGTTTCAATACACTATTTCTGATATTCCAATATATTATTTTCCATTATTTCAAAACATTTTTTCTGATATTCTCATATTCTCATTATTTTCCAATACTTCAATACATTATTTCCAATATTTCAGTACATTATTTCCAATATTCCAATACATTATTTTCCAATATTCCAATACATTATTTTCCAATATTCCAATACATTATTTTCCAATATTCTGATACACTATTTTCCAATACTCCAGTACACTATTTTCTACTATTTTTTAATGAGTGACATTCAATATTTAGATTGCATGACTAATTTAAAGACTCTTTCAGGTCATTAGAATAAACTAGTCATTTATACAGCACCTTTTAAAACCAACCTTTTTAGGTTGAATTTTGAATGCTTATAATTATATATTTAGAAATATTGTAATATATTTGCAATTATTATTATTATAAATCAAACAATGTTGTAATTATTGTATACACTTATGAATAGTTTTAATTAGCATTTGTTTTGATTTAGTTTAAATATTCAAATTATTAAATGTTCAATTATTAGCCCCCTGTTTATTTTTTCCCCCAGTTTCTGTTTAACGGAGAGAAGATTTTTCAGCACATTTCTAAACATAATAGTTTTAATAACTAATTTCTAATAACTGATTTATTTTATCTTTGGCATGATGACAGTAAACAATATTTGACTAGATATTTTTCAAGACACTTCAATACAGCTTAAAGTCACATTTAAAAGCTTAACTAGGTTAATAAAGTTAACTAGGCATGTTAGGGTAATTAGGCAAGTTATTTTATAACGATGATTTGTTCTTGTTCTGTTCTGTAGTCTAAAAAAATATTTAAAGAAATTAAAAAAATGCTTAAAGGGGCTAATCGTTTTGACCTTAAAATGGTCCATAAAAAATTAATAACTGCATTAATTCTAGCCGAAATAAAACAAATAAGACTTTCTCCAGAAGAAAAAATATTATCAGACATACTGTGACAATTTCTTTGCTCTGTTAAACTTGGGAAATATTTAAAAAAGAAAAAAAAAATTCAAAGGGGTGCTAATAATTCTGACTTCCAACTGTACATACATGTAAATATACATGAACAGACACATATACTTACAGTGTACACATATGTTTTTTAATACATATTTAATTAAGCATTAAAAATAACAAATGTGTTTAGCATATTCATAAAAAAAATAGATTAATTCGAATTATACTCTAATTACTATGATTTCAACACAACAAAACCCCTATGGATATCACAATATCTATTTTATGACTTTCTATTACTGTTTTACGCTTCCCTAGATTAGCAAGTGATGTAACAACACAGGTTTTCATTTTATGAATTAGCTGCTGCAAACTGATGCAAAAAATAACAACATTTTTTCCATTATTAAAAAAACTGTAATTTCTTTTAGGCATGTTTTTAGTAAATTATGATTTCATAGTACACCGAGTTCCTTTATAAGATCAAGCTAAATGTGACTTATTCATGACACAACCTCGATCGTTCAGCGTTCTTGCAGTAGATGCTTACTGACGCACCGTTTTATTATGTCCTAAAACTCACTGTTACTTAAGGCGACGCTGTGAATAACCCACATGAACGGCAGTGGTGTAAGATCTCTCATAAAGGCCTGTGATGATTAATGAGTGCTGGATGTGCTGTGCTGCGGGGAGCTCCGCGGTTCCTCTGCTCCTGTAGGGACCAAAACTCTCTCACCTGCAGAGGGAACACATTTCGCATGCAGATATTATAATGGGCAGCAGGCCTGCGGGGTGCTAAACTAGGACGCAGCTGGTTATACAGATGTCACCAATCTAGAGGTGTGTTCAGGCCTCGTGACTGAGGAAAAAGAGATTGAGGTTTTTTTTTATTAGAGGCGTAATCGATAGTCCAGGTTGCTCAATTTCACCTAAACCCTCATGCTATTTTTTTTTTTAAGTTACAGTAAATTTAACACACTTTTGTTTTGGAAATAGTCTCATTTTACAAATCCCCCAACAGGTTTTACAATTTTTTAATCCATTCAGGCAATTTCTAAGACTGGTCGCCGCACTTTTAGCTTAGCTTAGCATAGATCATTGATTCGGATTAGACCATTAGCATCTCGTTCAAAAATGATCAAAGAGTTTAGATGATTTTGTTATTTAAAACTTGACTCTTCTGTAGTTACATTGATTGAAATAAAAAGTTGCTATTTTCTAGGCTGATGACTATAGGAACTATACTCTAATTCATGCGTAATATTCAAGGAACTTTGCTCCCGTGGCTGCAGCTGATGCAATGATATTACACAGTGCCTGAAAATAGTTCTTAGCTAGGTATGTAAATAACTGCACCCATAGTACAGCAAATTTACTTGATTATTACGCCAGAAAGAGATTTGAATGATTTCTGCTAACAAATGGGCTCTATGCACATCTAGTGTTTTTCAGCCAATGATGAACTTCCGGTGAAAGCCTAATGTGACTATTTTTTAATTTCATAAGGTTCCTTTTACAGCCTTGATGTTGAAATGTAATTAAAATATAATTAGTTAAATAGACTTAAGCATCCATTTGAATTGTTAAAGAGTAAAAAGTGATGTAAGACCGTTTAAAGACCGCAGGCTAGCGCAGAAACTCCATTGTAAATACTGAGGTAAAATTAATTTCCATATTTTAAAGACATGGCGGGAAATTTTTTATTTTTTTTTTGCAGTGCTTCTTGTTTGGTCTGGTCTTAAAGAAATCAGATCTTAAACGCAGCGATTTTGTAAGGGATGACAATTTACCGGAAGCCCTGTGGCTGGCTGGCTGGCTGAAATTAAGTCTGTGTGCATATACCCCATTCAGCCATGTAAATAGTAAATGCACTATGGTACGACCACAAAGGGAATGTGAGATGAGACTCTTATTGGATTAACATGCATCACACATAAAACTCATCTATAACTCATTAAGAGCATTAAGGACTTTGAGGACAGCACTGTTAGACTATGCGCCGCGCACACAGACTGTTTTTCCCATCCTTAAAATAACAAAAGTGAATTTGGACATGCTCTACTGTAAATGCAAATGTGACATGTGTGTTAGACCTAAGTCACCGGTAGTCATTCTGTTATGCCAAACAATTTCCCTCTGCAAAGGCTCATAAGGGCCTGTCAGTTTTAACCTTCGAAGTGTCCCATCGACACTTCCATAAAATCCTGGTTCAGTCTAGAAGTTTTAGGAGCATCTCATTAAAAATAATCAAAAAGTTTGGATGATTTTCCTATTTAAAACTCGACTCTTCTGTAGTTACATCGTGTGCTTAGACTGACGTAAAATAAAAAGTTGCTATTGTCTAGGCTGATAAAGCTATAGGAACTATACTCTCATTCTGGCGTAATAATCAAGGAACTTTGCTGCAGTGGCTGCAGCAGGAGCAATGGCATTACTCTATGCCTGAAAATAGTCCCCAGCTAAGTAACTAGATAACTGCGCTCATGGTACAGCAGCAAAGTTCCTTGATTATTATGCCTGAATGAGATTAAAATGATTTCTGATTACATATTCCGCCATGTATATAACAAATGTACTTTGGTGCTATCACAACTCTCTATTAAAGGGAATGTGAGATGAGACTAATTGGATTAATGCACTTCAAACACAAAACTCATCCATAACTAATTGAGATCATTAAGGACTTTAAAGACAGCACTGTTAGACCATGCGCCGCGCATGCAGACTGTTTTTCCCATGCTTAAAATGGCTGGATTTAGGCATGCTCTACTGTAAATGCAAACGTGACATGTGTGTTAGACCCAAATCTCCTGGAATTGTTCTGTTATGCCAAACAATTTCCCTCCGCAAAGGCTCATAAGGGCCTGAAATGTCCATCAGCTTGAGTACACAATGTAACTACAGAAGAGTCGAGTTTTAAATAAGAAAATCATCTAAAATCTTTGATTATTTTTGAGTGAGATGCTCCTTGGAAGTGTCTCCCCAACTCTTCCATAAAATTCTGATTCAGTCTAGAAGTTTTAGTAGCATCTTACTCAAAAATAATCAAAGATTTTACATGATTTTCTTTCTTCTGAAGTTACATTGTGTACGAAAGCTGACATCAAAATAAAAAGTTGCTATTTTTCAGGCTGATATGGCTATAGGAACTATACTCTCATTCTGGCATAATAATCAAGGAGCAAGGATAATTTTTAGTGCCTGAAAATAGTCCCTACCTAGGTCTCTAAACAACCCATGGTACAGCAAAGCTAAATGATTATTTTGCCAGAATGATATTTAAATGACTTCTGCTAACAAATTCCACCATGTAAATAGCAATGCACTGTGGTACGACAACAAAGGGAATGTGAGATGAGACTCTAATTGGATTAACATGCATCACACATAAAACTCATCTATAACTCATTAAGAGCATTAAGGACTTTAACCACTTTTAGACTATGCGCCGCGCACGCAGACTGTTTTTCCCATCCTTAAAATAGCAAAAGTGAATTTAGACATGCTCTAAATGAAAATGTGACATGTGCGTTAGACCTCCGATAGTCTTTCTGTTATGTCATACAATAAGGGCTCATAAGGGCCTGAAGTGTCCATCAGTTGTAATCGTAGTCCCTGCGACTCTTTCATAAAATCCTTGCTCAGTCTAGAAGATTAAGGTGCTTCCTCTCAATCATTGACTCCAGTTTGAACGTGAGGATTTAATCTACTACACAACTCATTTCTGACATGGATGTATTAAAATCACTTAATTTGTTGTTTCTGGGGTGTCAGAACACATTGGTGGACTTGTTGTTCAGTATTTCAGCTTTCCGGCCACACTAGAGTCCGTGGTCTTTAGCCTCATCACCGCTTCACCGAATCACTGGTTCGATCCCAGCTCAGAGCAGGTTGGGTACAGTAGGACCGGTGGTTTACACTTGGGGGCTCGTCCGGGATGGAAGTGCGGTTAAGAGGGTGAGTGTATCTAAAGGCCTGTAACTGAAGGTAACTGTGGGCATTTATATTACACTGAACTGAACTTAATCTGTTAAAACTGGACTGAAGTCGTTTCAATTGACTAGAACTTCATCTATGTTAAGCTGCTTTGACACGATCTACATTGTAACAACGCTTTAGAAATTAAAATGAATTGATAGGAATCGTAATGACTCCGCCCCCTTCTGGAAAGCAGCAGCTCATTTGCATTTAAAGGGACACACACAAAAATGACATGTTTTTGCTCACAACTGAAAAGAACTGCTGGGTGTTCAGAGCTGAAAATTCACATTTTGGGGACAACAGATATTTATTTGACATCTTTTAAAAAAGGGTCATAATATGACATCTCGAAAGTTAATGTGAATAGGAAGTGAATTAATGGATGCCCATGTTGGAAATGATTCATTCCTTCATTCATTCATCAAACCTCTAATGGCAGACAGCTGCTTCTCACTCAGGGCTGTCTATGCTAATGAGAAAGAGATTGTTACTAGTGGGCGGGGCTTTCCCACTCCCCAAAGGGAGAATGTCAATCAAAGTGTTTTTGCAGACTGTTTTTTATGAAGTGTGATAATTAAAAGATAGAATTAACTAATTTTGAGCATTAGATGCTGGCAATATTCACAAACTGTTGCCGCACGACTGTGCTTAAACCACTTATAGAAGTGATTTTTGCATAATAGGCCCACTTTAAGACTTACAGAAGCTGCTGCAAAACTAGGCACCAAGAACATAATTCTGCAAATCAGACATACAATAACATGGAGCGAATGTCACATAGCAAAATAGTTCAATGTGCATAATTACATAATTACGTAATTACCCAGAGAGGTGTCACCGACAGAAAGTAAACTTCCTGACAAAAATTTGAAGTGAAGTACAGAAGAGGCGAAAAGTCTTCTTCAGGAGAGAAAAAAAAGATGCATTTTTATATTCGCTGTTGTTGAAAAGGTGTTTTAGGTCTAATTATTGAACTTTTACGACAGAAATGAGAGTGACTGATGTGCCTGGAAGGTCTTTAAATTCTCAAGTACGTGTTTCCATAGCAACTCGGAGAAGTATAATATGAACAGCCGGCTAGACCCATTCCTGCCCCACAATCCAGCATGAAACGTCACTGAGCCAAACATCATCTGACAATCTGGAGAGAAAAAAACAACTTACTGAACTGCTTTGGGTAAAAAGTAATAATAAAATAGAGAGCCATAGAAAGATACACAGAGTGATTATCATGTGGGTTGTGTAGTTGCAATAATTATGGTTTGCTGCTGTATATAGCTAAGTATTTACAGCACTTTGGTAATGAATGTATACTGCAATATTTACAATAATGAGCTGGTAAACTGTAGGCTGATAAACAATGTAGTATACTTTAGTTTTTATTACACTAAACTCTGACATATTGTAGCATAAAATAATATTCTATATGTAACAGAGGCCAACTTGTTAGAGCAACCAACTCCCATGCAAAAAAAAAATCACCAGTTCAATTCCAGCTAAGAGTGGGTTGGGTGCAGTAGGACTGGTGGGTTTCACTTGGGGGATCATCCGGGATGGAAGTGAGTTTTAGGGGGTGAGTGTAACAGAGATCAGCTAGTGAAGTGATGTGCAGGTAAACCTTACTCCCCTGACCTCAAAATGGGCTCTAGCACTAGTGGCCATGGTCTTTAGCCTCCTTGTTAGAGCAACCAACTCCCAAGCAAAGAATCACTGGTTCGATCTTAGCTCAGAGTGGGTTGGGTGCAGTAGCACCTGGGGGCTCGTCCGGGATGGGAGTGAGGTTTAGGGGGTGAGTGTAACGGAGGCTAGCAAGCGACGTGCTATGCAGGTAAACCTCATTTCTCTGACCTCAAAAGGTTCTTCAGCACTAGAGGCCGTGGTCTTTAGCCTCCTTGTTAGAGCAACCAACTCCCATGCAAAGAATCACCAGTTTGATCCCAGCTTAGAAAGGTTTGGGTGCATTAGGACTGGTAGGTTATACTTGGGGGCTTGTCCGGGATGGGAGTAAGGTTTAGGGAGGTGAGTGTAACAGAGGCCAGCTAGCGAAGTGCTATGCAGGTAAACCTCACTCTGACCTAAAAAAAAAAGTGTTCTAGCGACAGATGCTAGAAGCCATTGTTTTTAGCCTGCTTGTTAGAGCAACCAACTGCCAAGCAAAGAATCACAGTTCGATTTCAGCTCAGAGCAGGTTGGGTGCACTAGGACTAGTGGGTTACACTTGGGGGTTCGTCCGGGATGGGAGTGAGGTTTAGGGGGTGAGTGTAACGGAGGCTAGCAAGCGACGTGCTGTGCAGGTAAAGCTCATTTCTCTGACCTTATAAGGTTCTTCAGCACTAGAGGCCGTGGTCTTTAGCCTCCTTGTTAGAGCAACCAACCCCCATGCAAAGAATCACCAGTTTGATCCCAGCTTAGAATGGTTTGGGTGCAGTAGGACTGGTAGGTTATACTTGGGGGCTTGTCTGAGATGGGAGTGAGGTTTAGGGGGGTGAGTGTAACAGAGGCCAGTTAGCGAAGTGCTGTGCGGATAAACCTTAAACCTCTGACCTCTAAAGGTACTCTAGCGACAGACACTAGAGGCCATGGTCTTTAGCCTTCTTGTTAGAGCAACCAACTCCCATGCAAAGAATCGCCAATTTGATCCTAGCTCAGAGCAAGCTAGGTGCAGGAGTAATGGTTGGTGACACTTGGGGGCTCGTCTGGGATTTAAGTGAGGTTTAGGGGGTAAGTGTAACAGAGGCCAGCTAGTGAAGTGCTGTGCGGGTAACCTTAATCCTCTGATCTCTAAAGGTACTCTAGCGACAGACACTGGAGGCCATGGTCTTTAGTCTTCTTGTTAGAGCAACCGACTCCCATAAAAAGAATCACCAGTTTGATCCCAGTTCAGAGCAAGCTGGGTACAGGAGGAATGGTGGGTGACACTTGGGGGCTCGTCCGGGATTGGAGTGAGGTTTAAGGGGTGAGTGTAACAGAGGCCAGCTAGCAAAGTGCTGTTCAGGTAAACCTCATTCTAGTGACAGATGCTAGAGATCATAGTCTTTAGCCTCCTTGTTTGAGCAACCAACTCCCATGCAAAGAATCGACGGTTCGATCCAAGCTCAGAGCAGATTGGATGCAGTAGGACTGGTGGGTTACATATACAGTAGTTGTAGTAAATGTAGTACCCTATTGGATAATTTGTTTATATCACTACAATTGCTGTATTACCATAGCAACTATCGAATCTACACAACAGATTAATTCAAGTAGTTTACTAGAGTATGGTTTAAAAAGAATGTAGTATTTACTATAAATCACTACAGAACTTTTTAAACAAGTTTTCTTTCATGTCAGCTGTCAGGAAAGTTCACAAAACATTGCTTATGTTTGTGAGTGTAAACAGCTAGGAAAAATAAATAAATAAATTGCATGTGCATCATTAGATTAGATCTGTGCAACAGCGGCGACAGCACACTAATAACACACTACTAATGCCTTGTTTCCACTGAGCGGGATGGTTCATTACAGTACAGTATAGTACAGTTCAGGTCACCCTGTTCAGGCTTTTCACAACAATACCCTTTTGGTCGGCACGTTGTACACCAAAACACTGTGATTAACGGCATTATCGCTAGAAGAATAAAGCAATACGGGTTCATACTTCGCGTCATTTGTGACTCAAGTTCATTATTTCAAACATAGCCATACAAATACACACAAATAACAAAATAAAGCAGCACCACTGACACTTTTTTAGACGCCCTCAAAAACAACAATAGAGAACATACAACAGAATCTGTTCTTGCTTATTGGCATGTGGCTGTTTGTCACAAGAAAACGACAAGCCTTTTTAGAGCTTGGGTCAAGCATGGTTCACTGCTGCGCACCGTTACTTTATTATCACTGTGTCATGTCTCGAATCTGTATTTAAAAACGTTGTTCGACGATTCTCTGTAAACCAGTAGCATTCAGCTGTAATTTTGGCTCCACCCTTTTGGTAGTGTACTGTTGTGCTACTTTTTGTAATTTGACAGTGGAATTGATATACATGCCTACTGTACTGTACTTGTAACTGTACCTCTCAGTGGAAACGGCCATAACATGACCATACACCCTTCCGGTCCAACCTAATTTCTGTAAGGTTCCTGAGAAAAACTGTACAGTACTGTACAAAAGTCTTAAGCCCCCAGTTACATTTGTCGATTTAGTGAGGGTATAATGACATTATATGTTACTTCTCATTCTCTTTATTAAAATACAACCAGAAAATACAAGTTCTTGTTGGATTTTTAGGGTCTAATTGGCTAACTTTTTCTCAATATGTGTTCTTCAGCGATCCTGCGTCCTTGTGTTCTTGTGTAACGTCATCATCAACTGCCAAATTTCAGTTTCAAGACCACAAGAACGGAGGTCACGTGAAAATTCCCGGATTGATGTAAACTTGAGCACAAAACTCTCTCGAGAAATCCCAGAAGTCATTGCGGCTGAATAAGGAGGTGGGAAGTTCAGCATTTCATATTGATTTATTATTTAAGTTTGGAGAACTTATTTATCTTAGGAGTTTCCCTAAATGAAATGGTGAAAGCAATCATTACCATAAAAATCTTAATAAAGGCATAAACACATTAATTTTATTTGCTGAAATTCATATTAAAATTTGTTTTATTTGTATTGCGCAACGTATATTTGTAAGGTTTTTGTGCATAGTATACATTGTGAAAAGGGTAAAAACAATAACTCATTGTATGAATGCTGTAATGTTTAAATAATATTTCATTAAAAACGCGTGAAGGTCACGTGACCATCAGGAAGAACCAGGGGAGAATGCAGCATCTCATTTCTCACAGGACGTGTTCTCTGTTCTTGCGGTCTCCCGAATTCGTTCTTCCGAGGTAAGTGAAGGTCTTCATAAAAACGCAAGTCCATTCTCTGCGTTCTTGGAATTGAGAGACAGCCATTGTTTAAGACATATGAAAGATGGAGTAAGAGAAAGATGGAAGAATGAATGAAAAATATTGGGGTTTCTGTCTTGGTTTGATCTGCATTTCTGTCGACACTGCCTGAATTGATGGGATTGTAAATGCTGAAAAGTACAGACAAAATCAGTCATGCAATTCCAACTAGAAAGCACCTCATTTGTAATAGTTGTATTTTTCAGCATGATAACTATCCCAAACACACTGCTAATGTAAGGAAATCATATTTGGAGAGAGAAACAGCTGATGAAACTAAGACAGTCATGAAATGGCCTCCACAGAGTCCAGACCTAAATATTATATGCAGTGTGATTAGGCAATATTATAGGCAGAATGAGATTCATATAAAGAGAAAAAGAAAGATAGAGCATGCTAAATCTAAGGAAGAACTCCTAGAAATGCCGAAAGATGCTTGATATTAAATGGCAGATCATTTCAGAAAAGACTCAACAGAAAAAGTTCAAGCTGTTGCTCAGGGATCACGCTGGTGCTGATGCAATCTGTATATGAAGTTGAAGAGCATAATAGGGGTGTGATTGGGGGGGTTGGACACCTTCATGATTTCCGAGATATTATATAAAATTCACATGAGCTGTCTGCATAACTTAACTAGACCCCTTAAATGAGAAATGTTTGTATTTGAGATACAGTGATTAGTCTGATCCTGGAAGAAAACTACGAGAATGACTCCTGCTGGAGTGACTTAATGCTTTGCAGCCCTACAGCTCTTTTTCATGTAGATTAAAGGAAGTTGACAGTGTAAAAAGCAAAAGAGGACACTATTTCAATTTTAGTTAACCATAATAAGCATGGTTGAAACAAGCAAAATCGCCCACAGGGAAAAGGTTGTGTGAAAAAGCCTCTATATTTGGGTCAGAATGAAGCAGAACTGCATAATCCTTAAAAATACAGAGAGAGTAGAGTATTCAGGAACAAAACAAGAGAGAGAGGGAAAAATAAGCCTCGCTCTGACAGAGGATGCATAAATCTAGGCTGTTGCTTTGTGTATTCTTATTACTACCTATAAAGCTTTAATTAAAGGTACAGTAGGTAAATGCTAAGCGGTTAGCATATTATCTTTCAAATACCCCAGTCGTCCTAAAAAATGCCTCCTGAAATCACGAACAACACATTAAAGGTGACAGAGATCCACTAGATCATGTCACTCGCCAGTTAGAAAATGTTATAGTGCTTTATAATACAGTTCATCAATTTTAATCATTAAGTTTGAAGAACGTGAGGTTTTAATTTACTACACTACTCATTTCTGACATGGATGTATGAAAATCACTTCGTTTCTGGGGTGTCAGAACACATTGGTGGACTTGTTGTTCAGTGTTTCAGCTTTCCAGCCACACTAGAGGCCGTGGTCTTTAGCCTCATCACCGCTTCACCGAATCACTGGTTCGATCCCAGCTCAGAGCAGGTTGGGTACAGTAGGACCGGTGGTTTACACTTGGGGGCTCGTCCGGGATGGAAGTGAGGTTTAGAGGGTGAGTCTATCTAAAGGCCTGTAACTGAAGGTAACTGTGGGCATTTATATTACACTGAACTGAACTTAATCTGTGAAAACTGGACTAAAGCAGTCTCAATTGACTAGAACTTCATCTATGTTAAGCTGCTTTGACAATCTACATTGTAACAACGCTATGGAAATAAAAATGAATTGATAGGAATCGTAATGACAGGATGCATAAATCTAGGCTGTTGCTTAGTGTATTCTTATTGCTACCTATAAAGATTTAATTAAAGGTGCAGTAGGTGATCTGTCTATCAGTTAGCATAATATCTTTCAAATACCCCAGTCGTCCTAAAAAATGCCTCCTGAAATCACGAACGGCAAATTAAAGATGACAGAGAACCACTAGATCATTTCATTTGCCAGTTAGAAAATGTTATAGTACTTTATAATACAATTCATTAATTTTAATCATTAAGTTTGGAATGTGAACTTTGACTTTCAACCAGCACAACAAAAAAAGTTTCTGAAGACAATCACCTACTGCACCTTTAAATAGTCCAGCTCCTGTTTATCTAACCAACCTTCTGTCTCACTACAATCCAACTCACTCTTGAAGATCTCAAAACAGCAAAGTCCACTAAAGGAGGTCGAGTGTTCTCATATATGGCTCCTAGATTTTGGAATAGACTTCCTGATAATGTTCAAGGCTTTGACCAGGGGTGTCTAAACTTGGTCCTGGAGGGCCGGTGTCCTGCGTAGTTTAGCTCCAACTTCCTTCAACACAAAGCCTGGAACTTTTAGTATACCTAGAAAGAGCTTGATTAGCTTGTTCAGGTGTGTTGAATTGGCTTGGAACTAAAATATGCATGACACCGGCCCTCCAGGACCGAGTTTGGGCACCCCTGGCTTATACACACTAATAAACTTGAACAGACAATAAAATAACAAACAGATAATAATAAGATATAAACAGATAATAAACTTGAATTGAATTGAATTGTTGGTTGCTAGGGTTGAGTTTCTATTACATTGTGATCTTTAGATATTAAAAAGTTGTATGTCTTTCAACTATTTAAAACATTGGCTGAGTTGAATGCTTTGCATCAAGGGTTTCACATCAAAAACCCTGAGTATGAGCAATAGTAATAATGATGCTTGACTGAGCAAACAGCACTAAAATGAGCACTTAAAGATTGGAAACAGACAAAATTGGGGGAAACCACGATAAATGATTCCACTTAATGAAAGTTCAGGAAGGCAAATAGCAGGGGTTTCAGAGAAGTCCTAATAATTCGCTTTTGTAAAAGAGATAGTTCACTCAAAACTGAAAATTACCTCATCATTTACTCTCCCTCATGTGGTTTTAAACCTTTATGGGTTTCCTTATTTTGTTGAACACAAAAGAAGATATTTTGAAGAATGCTGGTAGTTGGCCCCATCAAATTCCATTGTAGGAAAAAAGTACAATGGAAGTCAATGGGAAACAGCTAAAGCAATTTTTAAAGTATCTCCTTTGTGTTTAACAGGAAAAAAAGAGTCTCCGATAGGTTTTGAGAAAGTCAAGAGTGAGAATTTTCATTTTTGAGCGAACTATCCCTTTAATTCTCACATTATGGTCAGATGAAGAGCAAATGATGACTTTATTTTACACTTTAGTTTAAACTGTCCATTTTAAAGAATTATCTATTATTAAAATGCAGAGCAGATCACAAAACACCAACCAAAACGCACCTTTGAGATGAGCGAGGAGTGGATCTTCTTGATGATGTCATCCATCTCCATGAGTTTGGGTCCTATTAGAGAGCTGTGGGGTCCGCTGATGTGCCCGATGTGGTCTAGACCCAGATAATGAAGAATCAGAATATCCCAGTCGTCCCTCTTCAGAGTGCTGTCCAGATGACGGGTCACGTTATTGTCCACCTGATGGTAACAAGAGAGATGATGTACAGTAATGAATTACAAATACTCAAATGACTGAAATTGAGTGTTAGGAATTGTAAGTCTCAATTATTAGCCCTGCTGAATCCCGTAATTTCTGTTTAACGGAAAGAAGATTGGTTTCAGCACATTTCTAAACATAATAGTTTTAATAACTCATTTCTAGTAACTGATTTAGTTTATCTTTGCCATGATGACAGTAAATAATATTTGACTGGATATTTTTCAAGATGCTAGTATTCAGCTTCAGTATTCAGCTAAAGTGACATTCAAAGGCTTAACTAGGTTAACTGGGCAGGTTAGGGGAATTAGGCAAGTCATTGTATAATGATGGTTTGTTCTGTAGACTAATGAAAAAAAATTTGCTTAAATGGGCTAATAATATTGACCTTAAAATGGGTTTAAAAATGTAAAACTGCTTTTATTCTAGCCGAAATAAAACAATTAAAACTTACTCCAGAAGAAAAAAATATAGTAATTATTAAATTATAGGAAATACTGTGATAAATTCCGTGCTCTGCTCCAAAATAACATTTTGGAAATATTTGGAAAAAATAAAAATAAAAATAATAATAATATAAATAATATATTATAATAAATAATAATTATTTTGACTTTAACTGTAGTTTTACAAGCATATTATTTCATTTTTAGTTCAACAGTGATTGGCCAAGCAGAATAGTCAGTCCTATAATTTCCGTCCAATCAAATCATACATTAAAAATGGCATTAGACAGACTGACTCCAAAATACAGATGCTTTATAAATGCAGCAAATATGTAAAGTGGGGGAAAAAATGTTTAAGTGAGGGTAATAATCGATAAACTGTCGACACAATAGCCTAGTGGTTAGCGGGATTCGAACTAGAGACGCCCTGAAGTGCTACCGCACCATATGTTGGCGCTAACCACTAGGCTATTGTGCCAACATATGGTGTGGAAACACTTCAGGGCATCCTGAGTTCGAATCCCAGCTCGAGGACATTTCCTGACCCTACCCCACTCTCTCCCTCTCCCACTTCGCTTTCTGTCTCATTACTGTCCTATCTAATAAAGGCAAAAAGGCCAAAAATAAATCTTAAAAAATAATAAGAATAATCAATAAACTTTGCTGTCGTGCCATGGCTGCAGCATGCACAATGATATTACACCAGAATGAGTACATCGACCCAGAAAATAGTAACTTTTCATTTTCTGTTGGTCTTAGTGGACAAAGCAAACAACAGAAGGGTCAAGCTTTAATAGGAAAATAAAGACTCACTTTTTAATTATTTGTGAGTGAGATGCTAATGGTCTAATCCGATTCAATGATTTATGCTAAGCTAAGCTAAAAATGTTCCCGCCAGACTAAGATCAGGTGAATGGATTCAAAAATGGTCAAACTGAATTGTTCAACACTAGACAAGTTGTACTATAAGCCTATTTCCAAAAAATTATAATAGAAATAGTGTTCCTTTAAGAGGACTTTCTGAATTAGACATACAGACCCTTCAATACACATGTAAACAATGTAAGCCTAATTCAGGCCACTGTATTTCTAAGGCTACTTAACAACCATGATGATCAAAAATTACTTTTAAAAAAGCTGTTACAGAATAATTGACCACATGCCTGCTGCTGTCTGCTAAACGGCATACTTTGTTTATCTATAAATTGTATACATTAGTTTTAGTGGATTTATTAAACCTTCAGCTTATAGTTCATGCATATTTTTGCTGTATAATCTTTAATGCTTTTTATGTAGTGAACATATAAAATTATGTAAAACTATTCTAATAATAATTCAAGTTGAACAGGTTTATTAGATTATCCCTATAGCACTTTTATGTACGTTACATGATACAACAAGGCTTTTACAGAATGTTTATGTGCTTATTTTGCATTGTCATTATTGTATTGCATCGCATTATATGTTTGCCCCAGAATAAAAACCTGAGAGCTCTGATCATAAAACCAAGACCATTTTAATTTCATCTTTAAACCACACATTACTGGGAGATACAGAATGACCACTGACATTTTAATGCATTTTATTTAGGTATCCTGCAGTGATGTTATAAAGTTTCCAACTGATTTACATTTCAAGCTATATTTAATCTTACTTTTTTGGCAATATAAGTTTCTGCCATTGCACATTATTATTCCACTGAATAAAAACGAGGTATTGCTTTCCTCCTAAAGCTCAATATTCTCACTAAGCTAGTGTATATCATAATGTATAGGTCATAAATCTTGATTATGAAGCTAAACAAAACTCTCATTTACACAAATGTATTTGTCTAGAACTTTAATAAACTTCAAATTAAAAATAGGCTTAACATGTTTAAGAAATATAAACAGTTGTGTGGATTAAATAAAAGGTATATTGTCTATTATCATATATTTTTTGTCATGTGCAGATATGGAAAACTGAATATCTGAAGAGCAAAACAGTTTCTATATCACATCAACACTTTAGGGGGTAAACACAAATTGCACAAAAGGCTTTTCTTACTTAGATTGTTTTGCGTGGTTCTAGTTTAAATGTCTAAAAATTCTTAAATCAAGATATAATATGCCAAAATTAAGAGAGTTTTTCCTTAAAATAAGCTAAATCTGCCAATGGGGTAAGGAAAATGATTTTGTTTCTTCTTTTGACATATGATTTCTTTGCTTTCACCATTTGACCGATTATTTAGCTTGTTTTAAGGAAAACTCACGTCATTCTGGTATAATATTTCTGAAAACAAAACAATATTTTTTGCTTGTCTAGAAAATGCCTCTTAATTTAAGAATGTTTAGATATTTGGACTAGAAACAATGCTAAAATTTGAAGTAATAATAGCATTTTTTGCTGTGTACATGAATTTAAGGCAAATTTGTATTCTTCAAATACATACGCAACACCCTTTCCATTATTTCAGTAACTAATAAATACACTTTAATGCTTAATAACAGCTATATTAAAGGCTCAAATTCAATATACACCTTATTGGTGGGCAAGCTTACAATATGTCTTAATGAATTCAGCCATTTTAAGCTATTTTCATTCTTTAATTTAAGCCTAAACATGCAATATTCACACTCGGATCATTTTTCCTTTCATATCTGATGTTTCTGAACCCCTTTCTGAATGTATTTTCTTTCACAAATCACTCAGTGTGTCTGGATGTTTAAAGGGATAGTTCACCCAAAAATAAAGGTTCCCTCACTATTTACTCTCCCTCTAGTAGTTCCAAACCTTTATGAGTTTCTTACTTCTGTTAAACACAAAAGAAGATATTTTGAAGAATGTTGGAAACCGGTAACCATTAACAACCACAATAGGAACACAGTTCAGTTACTAAAAATATACCTGAATGCTTTATAACAGCTATATTAAAAGAACAAATTCAATATACACCTGCTGTTGGGCAAGCATTCAAGCTACAATATGTCTTAACAATTAAGCCATTTTAAGCTCTTTTCTTATTTTAATTTAAGCCTAAACATGCAATATAACACACTCGGATCATATTTTACTGTCATATCTGAAGTTTCTGAAACTCTTGGGTCAAAAATAAACCCTATCACAAATCACTCACTATGTCTGGATGTATTTAAAGGGATAGTTCATCCAAAAATGAAAAAAGTTTGTTCACTATTTACTCTCCCTCAAATTTTCCAAACCTTTTATGAGTTTCTTTCTTCTGTTAAACACAAAAGAAGATACTTTGAAGAATGTTGGAAACCGGTAACTAATCACAACCACAACAGGAAAGCAACACGAGTTCCATAATTTCAGCTACCAAAAATATACTTTAAATGCTTAATAACAGCTATATTAAAGGCTCAAATTCAATATACACCTTATTGTTGGGCAAGCTTACAATCTGTCTTAATGAATTAAGCCATTTTAAGCTATTTTCATTCTTTAATTTAAGCCTAAACATGCAATATTACACACTCGGATCATTTTACCTGTCATATCTGATGTTTCTGAACCCCTTTCTGAATGTATTTTCTTTCACAAATCACTCAGTGTGTCTGGATGTTTAAAGTGTTGGTGCACCCAAAAATAAAGGTTCCCTCACTATTTACTCCCTCTAGTAGTTCCAAGCCTTTATGAGTTTCTTTCTTCTGTTAAACACAAAAGAAGATATTTTGAAGAATGTTGGAAACCGGTAACCATTAACAACTACAATAGGAACACAGTTCAGTTGCTAAAAATATACTTGAATGCTTTATAACAGCTATATTAAAAGAACAAATTTAATATACACCTTGCTGTTGGGCAAGCATTCAAGCTTACAATATGTCTTAAATTAAGCCATTTTAAGCTCTTTTCTTATTTTAATTTAAGCCTAAACATGCAATATAACACACTCGGATCATATTTTCCTGTCATATCTGAAGTTTCTGAAACCTTCTTGGGTCAAAAATAAACCCTATCACAAATCACTCACTATGTCTGGATGTATTTAAAGGGATAGTTCATCCAAAAATAAAAAAGTTTGTTCACTATACTCCCCTTTAAATTTTACAAACCTTTTATGAGTTTCTTTCTTCTGTTAAACACAAAAGAAGATACTTTGAAGAATGTTGGAAACATATTACAACCACAACAGGAACGCAACACAAGTTCCATAATTTCAGTTACCAAAAATATACTTAAATGCTTAAAAACAGCTATATTAAAGGCTCAAATTCAATATACACCTTATTGGTGGGCAAGCTTACAATATGTCTTAATGAATTCAGCCATTTTAAGCAATTTCTTCATTTCAATTTAAGCCTAAACATGCAATATTTCACACTCGAATATACAACAGAATGCAGGTTAAGGTGTTTTTCCATGCCAGATAAAAATCACGATAATAGGCAAAAATCTAGCTGTGTCTAACAATTTATGTTTAAACTGTATATGCCCTTAATCTGACAAATGATGAGGATGACCTGAGAGTGAGTAAATGAACTGTAATTGTTAATTTTTGGGTGAACTATCCCTTTAAATTTACACGAGCCACTGTTATAAAGTTGAGCTTCTCTCACCTCAGTGTAGTCTGACACAAAGAATGAGGTGGTGCCGTCCTGCTCCATGAAGTGTTTGGGGAAGAGTCGAACCCACGTGTCGTCGCCGTAAAAGATGATCCGCTTGCCTGCGCTCTTGGCCTGCCAGATGAGATTATCCTCCTGCAGGACTGGAGAGTTCAGGTTCATCACAACATCTATGAAACCAGGGATGCTGCCGGTGGTCAAAGCCTGATGGTGGACAAACACAAAGATATTGTTCACATGTAAGAGCAGCACACAGGCTCATTGGAAATAAGTCTTCAATCTATGTTCAGTCTAGATTCGGTGTGCCTTAATTAAGAGACTTAAGAGGAACTTAAATCTGTTCCTCAGTCCTGTGGTGTGCCTCAAGGTTCTATGTTTGGCCCTCTTCTGTTCATTTTGTCCTTGCTTCCTACTATCCATCTTGATTTCTTTGTCTATAGGAACTTAAATCTTGTGTGCTGTTCAAATTGACTACCATTTCGTTATGTTGGGGGCTGTTTTTGCCCCATTGACTTCCATTATAGCGACTTTTGTCCATAGAAATTTAAACCTTGTGTGCTGTTCAAATTGACTACCATTTCTTTATGTTGGGGCTGATTTTGCCCTATTGACATCAATTATTGCGAATTTTGTCCATAGGAACTTAAACCTTGTGTGCTGTTCAAATTGACTACCCTTTCGTTATGTTGGAGGCTGATTTTGCCCTATTGACTTCAATTATAGCGACTTTTGTCCATAGGAACTTAAACCTTGTGTGCTGTTCAAATTGACTACCCTTTTGTTATGTTAGGGGCTGTTTTTTCCCCATTGACTTCCATTATTGCGACTTTTTTCCATAGGAACTTAAAACTTGCGTGCTGTTCAAATTTACAACCATTTCGTTATGTTGGGGGCTGATTTTGTCCATAGGAACTTAAACCTTGTATGCTGTTCAAATTGACTACCATTTAGTTATGTTGGGGCCTGTTTTTGCCCCATTGACTTCAATTATAGCGACTTTTTTTATTGGAAAGCCTTGACACCATATAATCATGCATCCTTGATTGTTGGTGGTTTTCCCCTGTTGGGAAGAGGTCAAATTTGTCATTTGTACTCTTGATTATTAGTTGGCACCCTTAACCCTTTAGATAGACCTGTGAAAAAAAAGTTTCTGGCTTTTATATGGAGTTTTATGGAATAAAACAGCAAATTATAGTGTAAGTGCATAAATTACTATGTTTACTATGTTCTGAGAGCTGAACTGCTCATTTTTTCTTTCTAAAACACAGAGAAAGTAATGACCAAATTAAGACTCAAAAATCACCCTAGAGTGGATGAAAATATCCATAACAGCATATAAAACTCTGACCTGTGGTGTATCTCAAGGTTTAGTGCTTGTCCCTCTTCTTTTTATATGGTATATGCTTACTCTAAGCAAGATTATTGGTAGTTTTAAATTTATACCTTATCATTGCTATGCTGATGACATGCAAATGTATTTTTGTTTTAGTCCTGACATACTAGATAAATTGTTCCTCCTATGAGATTGTTTAGTCTTCATTAACAAACGGTCTTGCAACTTGACTTTCTGCAACTCAATCCTGATAAAACTGAGGTGTTGATTTTTGCCCTCGATAGCATCACCTATAAAGATTAGGCAAGTTTTTGTGAGTCTGGGTGTCATCTTTGATAGTCATGTTAAGTCTGTTGTTTGCACATGTTTTTCCATATTTTAAACAATACAAATATTAGAAATATGGTTTCAAATGAAGAGATAAGATGCTTTTATCTCTTCATGGTTGGACTATTGTAATGTTCTGTACATTTGGTTAAACAAATCATCTTTGGAGCAATTACAAGCAGAACGCAGCTGCGATGCTTTTAACCAACACTAGAAGGAGGTTGCACATTACTCCTGTGCTCAAGACCCCTCATTGGCTTCCTATTAGGCATTTAAAAATTATAGTTATTACATATAGAGCTCTGCATGATCGGGTGTCTCCTACAGCGAGTTGAAACCTGATTAACATTCTAAAACAGGTAAACATAAAAACATAAGTTGAGTGTACACTACCTGACAAAAGTCTTGTCATCTATTGAAGTTTTAGGAACAACAAATAATAACTCAACGTCTAGTTGATCATTTGGTATCAGAAGTGGTTTATATGAAAGGCAAAGGCCTCTAGATTACGCTTATTTTACCAAAATACAATATGATCATGTCTTGATTTTTAAATATTTCATTAGGACAGTAAGGTCTGACTTTGCTTAGACAAAAGTCTTGTCACTTAACAGAAATAATGTACTTTACAGAATATAAAGTCATGCTGCAGTGGAAACAGAATGAATATTGTGTATGACTCCCATGAGCTTGGAGGACTGCATCCATACATCTCTGCAATGACTCAAATCACTTATTAATAAAGTCATCTGGAATGGCAAAGAAAGCGTTCTTGCAGGACTCCCAGAGTTCATCAAGATTCTTTGGATTCATCTTCAATGCCTCCTCCATCTTACCCCAGACATGCTCAATAATGTTCATCTCTGGTGAATGGGCTGGCCAATCCTGGAGCACCTTGACCTTCTTTGCTTTCAGGAACTTTGATGTGGAGGCTGAAGTATGAGAAGGAGCGCTATCCTGCTGAAGAATTTGTCCTCTCCTGTGGGCAGCACAAATGTCTTGACACCTCAGGCTGTTGATGTTGCCACTCTGCAGATCTCTCGCACGCCCCATACTGAATCTAACCCCAAATCATGATTTTTCCTTCACCAAACTTGACTGATTTCTGTGAGAATCTTGAGTCCATGTGTGTTCCAGTAGGTCTTCTGCAGTATCTGTGATGATTGGGATGCAGTTCAACAGACGATTCATGAAAAAAATCTATCTTCCAAATGATCAACTAGAAGTCAAGTTATAATCTCTTGCTCTTACAGCTGGGATCAACGACAAGACTTTTGTTAGGTAGTGGACAGCCAGAACCTTGCAAAATTGAACGTACAATAATGCAACAACCTTTTAATTAACTAAATGTTTAGAGCACCAAGGAAATAAATTGTTAATTTACAGCCACAAACTTTACATGTATTTGCTTATTAGAAATCTTAAAGGTACAGTAGGTAAACAGCATGCTTAATCAAAAGGCTCAGTAACAGGGCTGAAAAGTAGTCAAGAAAAATGCTTTTGAAGAAGGAATTCTTGACTGAAACCTGAAACACGCTTTACACATGTATTTATAATTGCGCGTGCAACCTTGATTTCCTACATCTTGAATCAGAATGCAATGCAATCAAGTGAGCACTGCATTCTCAGCATTGCATAAGGCTCTATAGTGGACATGACAATTGCATAAACATTCTTTATCGA
>NC_079448.1:5321699-5326699 GCF_903798145.1 Danio aesculapii
CCACATGCTTTGACAACAGACGCAAGACACGAGCACACGATAAGTGAAAACACCTTACCGTGCGCTCACATAAATGCAACGCGCATGTTTCATCTCAGTGCCAACCAAAACCGAAACCAACTAGACGGAGACGCCGAGAATGAAACAGCGCGATGCTGACGAAACACCACAAACACGAGTACAAGAGCGCGCGTCCCAAGGACTCGCAGACCCCGCGCGCCCGCATCAAGCGGGAGCGCGCACGGTCCGCGCGCACCTTTGATGACGCGCACCCAGACAATGACAAAAGTGCTCGACCCAAGGAAACTCGAGCCGAGCACTAACAGGACAAGACGGAGCTAGTGTCCGGATTCTGCCACAAAACAAGAATTAACAAGACCAGAGTGGCAGAACCCTGACAATTTCAGCAAGACAATGATCCAAAACACAGCCAAGGAAACTCTCGAATGCTTTCAGAGAAAGAAAATCAAGCTGTAGAATGGCCCAGCCAATCACCTGATGTGAATGCAATATAAAATACAAATTAAAGATCAGATTTGATAGACGAGACCCACAGAACCATCAAGATTTTGACACTCTGTTGAGGTCTGTGAAAAACTCACACCTGAGCACTTCATGAGACTTCATTCTCCAAATGAGAGGCGTCTTCAAGCTTTTATTTAAAGTATTTAACACATTTCAGTAGGACACTTTCTCCTTGTGTCTTTCCATTGTTATTACACAGAACTCATTTTTATAGATTTGTTTTGTTGTAGTTTTATGTTTGGGTTTTACCAAAATCTGGCTCAATTCCATGTAAACAGCTCCTTTAGAAATATTATTCCCAGGAAAAAAAACATGGCATGTTCAATCCTTATTACCCCCACAGTACCTACAAATAGATCTAGTAAAACAGGAGTCAAAATTGATTCCTGCAGCTGTTCGTCCTCTAGTTTGCTCCGTCAGCAGATCCTCCAGAAATCTCCATGTCTTATTAGTGTGAGCGTCTCAGAAATCACAGGCTAATTGCTTTACTCTTGTCACATTTGTAGTGAAACATGGGCAATTAGAGGAATCTGGCTTTCCCTCCGCAGCAGTTTTTATGGCGTATTATGAATTCTGGCACCAGGAAAAGGTTTAATTTTGTATGCTTGCTAACTGCTGCTCCTAGAAGCGTTCAAAGGCAGACAAGATGCCAGTGGCTTTTGCTGAACGGACACAGCCAGGAAAAGCCCTAAAGTTTCTCCAAACAGTTAAATGTGCAGCAGCGCATCTGCTAAATAGAGACTCGCTTTAAGACAGGAAACTACTGGGCACCTATTAATATTCACACAGTAATTAGTAAGTGACTCAACTATTTCAGAATTCAGAGTCGATCTTTTGTGCCTGAAGAGGATTTTAATAGAACTAATTAAGAGAATAAAACCCTAACCGCCTAGCAAGACGCTAATCACTTTAGCAACGCATAAATTGATGCTCACTTTAGACTGTTTTTGTGCTCAAGGAATTGGAAATATACAGTTGAAGTAAGAATTATTAGCCCCCTTTGAATTTTTATTTATTTGTTTATTTTTTATATTTCCCAATTGATGTTTAACAGAGCAAGGAAATTTTCACAGTATGTCTGATAATATTTTTCTTCTGTATAAAGTCTTATTTATTTCATTTCGACTAGAATGAAAGCAGTTTTTAATTTTGCATGAACCATTTTAAGGTCAATAATATTATTAGCCCCTTTAAGTTTTTTTTTCCAATAGTCTACAGAACAAAACATCGTTATACAATAACTTGCCTAATTACCCTAACCTGCCTAGTTAACCTAATTAACCTAGTTAAGCCTGTAAATGTCACTTTAAGCTGAATAGAAGTGTCTTGAACAATATCTAGTCAATTCTTATTTACTTGTCATCATGATAAAGATAAAATAAATCAGTTATTAGAAATGAGTTATTAAAACTATTATGTTTAGATATTTGTTGAAGAAATCTTCTCTCCGTTAAACAGAAATTGGGGCAAAAAATAAACAGGGCGGTTAATAATAAGACTAATAATTCTGACTTCAACTGTATATACACTATATAAAAATGTGCTCATTCTGAAAACCTACCGCTATATACATTTCTGGAGAGAGCAAAATACTTCCTAGGAGATATGTCTTTTGCAGTTTTTTGTTTTTGCGAATCCACCAGAGGCCGCTGTGTATGCTTTTTGAGACACCACTGTCGACTGACTGACTGACTGACTGACTGACTGATCAACTGACACACCCTCCTCCTCTCCTAAACACAACCAATAGTGTTTTCAAAAGCACCAATTGAACAGCGCCCACCCAGTTCTCTAAAATCAACTGATAGGGTTTTAAAGATGAAATGCGGTCATACATACTTGTGGCCAAATAATTCACAATCTACAAAAATGTATATAGGGCTTAATTTAATTTGTATTTGTGCTGCCCATTAGATTACAAACCACAGGAGAGGGTAAATTCTTCAACAGGATAGCAATCCTTCTCATACTTCAGCCTCCACATCAAAGTTCCTGAAAGTATAGCTTCTCTCAAAGAATCTTGGGAAAATGACCTTGGTGTTGATATTACAGAAGAACAATGGGAGGATATTTTAAAGACGGTCCACTCCTCTTCTATATGCGCCAGACATGGCCTAATGCAGTGTAAGGTGCTCCATAGAGCTCATTTAACCAATGCCAAATTAGTCAAAATTTTCCCTGATAGAAGTGATGCCTGTCATCGTTGTAAGCAGTCTCCTGCCAATCATCTCCATATGTTCTGGAGTTGCCCCCAATTGAAAAATTTCTGGTCCAGTATTTTTGACACACTGAATAAATCTATTAACACAAATCTAGACCCTAACCCCTTGACAGCTCTTTTTGGTATTTTAGAGAGAGCTGACTTGACTGTTGCATCTCGCCAAGTTATTGCTTTTTCCACTCTTTTAGCTAGACGAGCCATTCTTCTCAAATGGAAACAGGTGAATTCTCCATCACATGACATGTGGATCCGAGAAATCTTTAGTTGCATAAAACTTTAGAAATTAAGATGTTTACTCGCAGGATCTCTCAAATCTTTTTACAAGACCTGGAACCCTGTTTTAGACTATATCAAAGGCTTACCCTGCTCAGTTGATATCAGATCTAGTACACAGTAAATAGATGGAAAGAGAAAATATTGACTCCTTAATGTGAACTTTTTTTCCGATCTTATTTATTTTTATTTTATTTATTCAAAAAAAATTTTATTTATTTATTTATTTATTTTTTTTGCTCTTATCGTATACTTGCTCATTTATCATTAATATTTTTTTTAAAAAGAATTTCCTTTATTTTTAATTTATTATCATTATGTTTACTTTCCTTTAGAGGATATGTTTGCTTATAATTCATAAATTAAATTTATTTTATTCTGAGGGGATAGTGGGGAAAATAAGAAAAATAAGACAAACTGTAATTTTTCCTATGTTGCATTGTATACAGTGATGTATTGTCTTGTTAAACACCAATAAAAAAAATTAAATAAAAAAAAAAGTTCCTGAATGCAAAAAAGGTCAAGGTACTCCAGGATTGGCCAGCCCAGTCACCAGACATGAACATTATTGAGCATGTCTGGGGTAAGATGAAGGAGGAGGCATTGAAGATGAATCCAAAGAATCTTGATGAACTCGAACTTGAAAGAACGCTTTCTTTGCCATTCCAGATGACTTTAATAAGTGATTTGAGTCATTGCAGAGATCAGAGATGTATGGATGCAGTTCTCCAAGCTCATGGGAGTCAGACACAATATTCATTCTTTTTCCACTTCAGCATGACTTTATATTCTATACTGGACATTATTTCTGTTAAGTGACAAGACTTTTGTCTAAGCAAAGTCAGACCTTACTGTATTAATGAAATAATTAAAAATCAAGGCATGATCATATTGTATTTTGGTAAAATAAGCGTAATCGAAAAGGTATTTGCCTTTCATATAAGCCACTTCTGATACCAAATGACCAACTAGAAGTCAAATGATTATTTGTGGTTCCTAAAACTTGGATATGCGACAAGACTTTTGTCAGGTAGTGTACATATACATCCAGACAAACACAAAAGTCTTTGATTCCTGTTGTTTCGGCTGCACAATAAAGTAAAAAAAAGTTCAGATCAGCAGCAGAACATCTACAGATGACTCCTAAAGACACAACAAAAAAGTCAAGAAGAACTGATTAACAGTGACGTTAACAACGCACCCTGGGTGTGTAATCTCTGCATCTTCCCACAACGGCAAGAGAGCGCTTAAAAAACACCCGCTGAACACCCCGAGGCGCTTCACGTGAGAACACACACGCCAGATTCCTCCTCTCCAACTATTTTTGCTTCTCACTAAACACCCCGACTCTGAATTCTGCCTCCAGACAGGACGAGCTGCAGTTTTCCCACCTTTTAATGTGTCAATCCTGATGACTGCACACGTGAAAAGTAGGGCAGATAAAGCGGTCGTCTTTACAGTAGTAACGCACCCCGCGAGTAGACAGCTTATCTGGGCGGGAAAATAAGAAAAGTTTTTATTTTTCGCATGCAGGAATAAAAACTTCTGAAAGATCTGAAGGAGCGTGAACATCGGAGGAAAACCTACATCTTTTAGGAAAGCAGCAAGCAGAAGCACAAGAAGCTCAGGATTTTAGCACAATTGTATGGTGTATTTTGTGGTGAAAATAAACTGGATATGGCATTAGAGCTACACAATATAATATTAATTAAAATATAAATATATATATATTAGTACACTGTAAAAAGCGATTAGTTACACTGTAAAAATATCCTGTAAAATTACAGTAAACAACTGTACTGTATAAATTATTCGTAGCTACTAATTTTCCTTATTTTTATCGCGTTTTATTTATTTATTTGTTTACTTCATTTATTTATGGAGACGAAAGAATTCAATAAATCACCAGAAACTGCATATTTACAAAAGGCCTTCATACGCGTTCTCATAAATGCCCCAGCGACGCCCTAAAAATAGCCCG
>NC_079448.1:5334199-5386699 GCF_903798145.1 Danio aesculapii
TGAGCAGTGTGCCACATTTTGCGTGCAACACAGTTGGTATTTAGACTTATTTTTTTAAATGCATCAAATTATACGTCTAATCCAATTAAAGTACAACTGAAATCAATATTAAAGTATTAAGTACACTAAAGCAATTATTATTATCCTTTTATTATTTAGTTACATTAATTAAAATTAGGTAGAATGCCTTTTGGCACAATATTTAAAATAAAAGTCATAATTTAGACACTCTCTTGAGTTCAATCTGTTGAAACTAAACAAAGATTAAATTAAAAATGATTTAATGTTATATTATATTATATTATATTATATTATATTATATTATATTATATTATATTATATTATTCATTCATTTTCTTTTCGGCTTCGTCCCTTTATTAATCTGTGATCGCCACAGCGGAATGAACCACCAACTTATCCAGCATATGTTTTACGCAGCAGATGCCCTTCCAGCTGCAACCCATCTCTGGGAAATATTATATTATATTATATTATATTATATTATATTATATTATATTATATTATATTATATTAAATTATTATATTATATTATATTATATTATATTATATTATATTATATTATATTATATTATATTAAATTATTATATAATATTATTTTATATTATATTATATTATATTATATTATATTATATTATATTATATTATATTATATTAAATTATTATATTATATTATATTATATTATATTATATTATATTATATTATATTATATTAAATTATTATATAATATTATTTTATATTATATTATATTATATTATATTATATTATATTATATTAAATTATTATATTATATTATATTATATTATATTATATTATATTATATTATATTATATTATATTATATTATATTAAATTAATTATATTAAATTAATATTATATTATATTATATTATATTATATTAAATTAATTATTATATTATATTAATTGTATTATATATTATATTATATTATTTTATATCATGTCATGTCATATTATATTATATTATATTATAATAATTATATTAAATTATATGATATTATATTTTATGATATTATATTATATTATACTATATTATATTAATTATATTAAATTAATTATTATATTATATTATATTATATTATATTATATTATATTATATTATATTATATTATATTATATTAATTATTATATTGTATTAATTATTATATTATATTATATTATAATATATTATATTATATTAATTATATTAAGTTATTATATTATATTATATTATATTATATTATATTATATTATATTATATTATTAATTATTATATTATATTATATATTATATTATATTATATTATATTATATTATATTATATTATAATAATTATAGTAAATTATGTGATATTATATTTTATGATATTATATTATACTATATTATATTAATTATATTAAATTAATTATTATATTATATTATATTATATTATATTATATTATATTATATTATATTAATTATTATATTATATTATATTATATTATATTATATTATATTATATTATATTATATTATATTATATTATATTATATTATATTATATTATATTATATTATATTATTCAATTTTCCCAGTGACTGGTTGCGGCTGGAAGGGCATCCGCTGCGTAAAAACGTGATGGATAAGTGGCGATCACAGATTAACAAAGGGACAAAGCCGAAAAGAAAATGAATGAATGAATATTAATTAAATATTATAATATTATTTAATGTTATTTATTATCATTATTATTATTATTATTATTATTATTAACATTATACAATAAAATATGTCATTTGTGGAGTCATTACAAAGTATAACCATAACAGAGTGAAAGTTCATCATTTGCATGTGTTTTAAAAGCGTTTCAAGAAATTTTAAAGCAGTCGGGCACAAAAAAAGTACATTTTAGACTTTAATGAAGAATTATTTTACTGATAGTAAAGTCTTAGATAGTCAACAGAAAAAACATTGTTCTACAATGACTTGCCTAATTACACTGACCTAATTAACCTAGTTAAGTTCTTAAATGTCACTTTAAGCTGAATACTAGTGTCTTGAAAAAGTCAAAGTAAAGTATTATGTACTGTCATCATGGCAAAGATCAATGAAATCAGTTATTAGAAATTAGTTATTATGTTTGGAAATGTGTTGAAAAAAATCTCTACGTTAAACCAAAATCGGGGGGGAGGGGGGGGATGCAGGGGGGCTTTAACTGTATGTGTGTTTTAATGTATTTATATTGCATTTTGTACAGACTGTATTTAACGGTTAAGGATATTGTTATGGAGTAAGTATTTTGCACTTTCTGGAGCTTTTCACTCCTCATTCCACATGTGCTGCTGATGATGTGACAATTAAAGTTTATTTGATTGGACTGTATCTGACCTTAATTCTTGGCATGGTGACGGTAGGCGGTCTGGCTTTGGCGATGAAGCTGTGAGACGAGCCTTTCTCCACCACGTGTCTGGTGTAGGGCATAAACCTCTGTCCATCAGAGCTGAACACAAAGTCTTCCCTGAGAGCGTCGATCAGGACTATCACCACACGCTTGAACAGCAGCACCGGCGCTCGGCTGGAGTTCACTGCATTATTACCTGCAGAACACACAAACACTCTCTGATCAACACTGACCATTTCAACAGCATCATTTTAGTTTAATGTTACTGCTTTTAGTCGCACTTTTAAGTGATTCTTTTGTAATATTTCCTCCATTTGTGTCAGTATAATTTGCATTTTTCTAGTACTGAGCAATAAAGCTCCACTTCAGCAGTAATAACACCAGACTTGACAGTTTTATTCATATCTTTATTTATGTTTTTACATAGGAATTGATTTATCCATATAAACTGTATAAAATACATACAGTTGAAGTCAGAATTAATAGCCTCCCTGAATTATTAGCCTCCTTGTTTATTTTTTTCCCCAATTTCTCATCTCTAATATCTGATTTAATAACTGAACTTATAAAATATAGCTTAAAGGGGCTAATAATTTTAACCTTGAAAACAGCTTTTATTCTAGCGGAAATAAAACAAATAAGACTTTCTCCAGAAGAAAAAATATTATCAGACTTACTGTGAAAATTTCCTTGCTCTGTTAAACATTATTTGGGAAATACTTAAAAAAGACAAAAAAAAATTCAAAGTGGGTTTAATAATTCTGATTTCAACTGTAGACGTATACACACTACCGGCCAAAAGTCATGTTTTTTTAAGAAAATTATTCTGTTCATCAAGGCAGCATTAAATGTAAAAAAAAAAAAAAAAAGTTACATACTGTATTTATTACAATTTTAAATGACCGCTTTCTTATTGTATGTAGTTTCCAATAAAATTATTATTCCAGGCATTATTGCTTTTATTACTATTACTATTAATAATAATAATAATAATAATAATAATAATAATAATAATATACTAATATTAGAGTGATTTCTAAAGGATCATGTGACTCTGTAGACTAAAGTAATGAAGCTGAAAATTAATCTTTAAAAAAATCACTGGAATAAATTATTAAATTAAAATATAAACTACTTTTGAACAGTTATTTTATAGTGCAATAACATTTCACAATTTTACAATTTGTACTGTATTTTTGATTAGCTAAGTGCAGCCTTCGTGAGCAGGAGAAGCTTATTTAAAACAAAATAGCAAAAACATTTAAAAATCGTACTGACTGCAAACTTTTGACCGGCAGTGTGTGTGTGTGTGTGTGTGTGTGTGTGTGTGTGTGTATATATATATATATATAGATGGTGTTTTAAAATAAGCTTATCCTGAGCTTATACTATATATAGTCCACAAATTTATTTTTATTTTAATAATTTATTATTATTATGCATTATTATGTTTACAGTACTTTCTGAATTATGGAGTGACAAAACGAGACTTTAAATTACATCTGTAAAATCTTTTACATATTTTACTCTAGTTTAAAATATATATAAATAATCTATTTCCTCCTTATAAAATGTTTGCCTCACTCGCGTAATTATACATTTTTATTAATTTTTTTGCACATGTTTTGCAGTTCTTAATGTAATCTTAACGTAATCATAATGACTTACAATTAACGAAATAAATGTAAAGACTGAATGAATGAATGAATGAATGAATGAATGAATGAATGAATGAATGAAAAAAGGCATCAAGTTAGTGGAGTTTGCATGTTCTCCTTATGTTGGCGTGAGTTTCCTCCGGGTTCTCCGGTTTCCCCCACAGTCCATAGACATGTGGTATAGGGGAATTGAATAAGCTAAATTGTCCATAGTGTATGAGTGTAAATACGAGTGTATGGGGTCGCTACAGCGAAAAGAGTGTATTAATCCGGGGTCGCCACAGTGGAATAAACTGCCAACTTATCCAGCACGTTTTTACGAAGAGGAAGCCCTTCCAGCTGCAACTAATCACTGGGAAAATTTTATTAATATAATATAATATAATATAATAAATATAATATAATATAATATAATATAATATAATATAATAAATATAATATAATATAATATAATATAATAAATATAATATAATATAATATAATATAATATAATATAATATAATATAATATAATATAATATAATATAATATAATATAATAAATATAATAAATATAATATAATAATTAATATAATATAATATAATATTTCCCAGTATTGGGTTGCAGCTGGAAGGGCATCTGCTGCGTAAAACATTTGCTGGATAAGTTGGCAGTTTATTCCACTGTGGCGACCCCGGATTAGTAAAGGGAATAAGCAGAAAGGAAAATGAATGAATGAATGAATAAATATATAAATAAATTTGGATTAATTTGTGATACTAAAATTTAAACTCAGACCTTAATATCCAATAACTAATTTGGACAGTTACAATTATGAACATACAATTATATCGATGTATTATTAAATGAGTGCACTGAGTTAGTGTAGTATTGAAAAACAGAAGTACACAGAAATACATAAAAAAACACAAATCATAAAATAATAATTATAACAACGCAAATAATAACAACAAAAATCAGGTAATTAATTATAAATAATTTTACACTTCAAACAATTAAAAATTTAAATATAAAACAATTATTAAATAATAGCAACTAATTAATCGGGCTCAGGAAAACTATTTCAGATAATTTAACTTTAAGGAAAATAATACAATTTAAATGACTATATAATCAGCAGCAGCAGCAGCAGCCTCCTCAATAAATACCTGTCTGTGGCTCTGCGGGAATGTCAGTCACTTTGCTCTTGGCTGAAAAGGAGGATTTGACAGGAACAGGGAAAAATCCTCTCAGGAAAAGAGCGATAGACACAATCTCAAGTATGAGACACAATAAAGCAAAGACTGAAGAGCTCAGCTTCATGATTAAGATCAGTAGCTGTCATCAATATCACTCCACAATAACACTCGTGAAAAAACACGTCGAGCGTCCAGCCTGAGGCCTGATTCCTCACTGACCGCAAGCAAATGACTTTTGACAGAAAATGCACTAAATCCACACGATTAATCAAGAATCTGCCGGATTAGTGTTTTGAATTTTCATTTCCGTGTTGTGACATGTGGGTCACGACGGCAAACCACGAGGCTCACTTCATGCAGCGTACGCGGGCTCTTATTTTGTAATCAGAACCAAAACATCTTTTTCAAATATTTAAATTTACATTTACAGTACATATTTTGAAATGTAAATACATAAATTGTAAATTAAATGTTAGTAAACGATTAACAAAAATAATCATGTGTTTTATTGAATTTTTTGTTGAATAATTATGTAATTTTGTATTAATTATAACTAGAAACATGTTAATTAGTATATTGCAGGAGTATAGTAATATGTATTGTACTGGCAAATATATAAACGCATAGACAAACATACAGAACCAACATTCCTTTATGTTCATAGATTGATTATTGCTTTCGATAATAATAATAATAATAATAATAATAATAATAATAATAATAATAATAATAATAATAATAATAATAATAATAATAATAAATCAAATAACTAAATTTATTTTATTTGTTAGTTAAAAATATATTACTAATAATAACAAGCGTCACAAGTACTGTTTGGGGTCATCATCATCGACGGTTGTCATAGTAACACTTAATGTATTTGGCGCTTTATTTACTTTCTTCTCCGCCGTCAGACACGGAGTCTAAATAGAGTTTATTGTCAGAGAAAACCACACTCCAACGGAAAGAGAAACCCGCTGTGTGTTTTATTGTGTTGTTGACGGTAAAAGTAAAGCGTGTTTGAAAGAAGTGATTTAGTGACAGCCGTTAGTAAGCGTCGAGTGAAATGGACCGCAGTGAACGGGACTGGACGGCGAAAAGCAAAACCTCAGAGCTCCTCAGAGCTGTAAACCAGATTTATGAAGAAGCTAGAAAAGAGGATTCGACGCATTCAGGTGAAGCAAACTACGACATTTAACTTTACCGAAAAACATTTGCTGCAGGTTTTATGCTTCATAATATTTACGACCTCTTTTATGTCGCTTAACTATATTTGGATGGGAAAAGTCCATGTTAAACGAGCTTTTTTTATATAAACAAGTTATAGAGGGCATTTTGAATTCAAGTAAAGTGTCTCCATGTTAAAATTTCTGATAACTTGTGGGGGGAAAAGGGCCAAATATAGGTCCAAACTACACACACATACTATATATTTGTGTGTAAAAAATGTAAAAAGTTTCAATAAATGTAGGTTTACAATTTATTTCACTGTTATTTCATTAAAAATGATATTGTATATAAATAACATAAATCATAATCATAAATCTTTATATGTACTGTAGCTTTATGTACATTTGGGATCAGAATTATTAGCCGTCCTTTTAAATTTTATTCATTCATTCATTCATTTTATTTTCGGCTTAGTCCCTTTATTAATCCGGGGTCACCACAGTGGAATGAACCCCCAACTTATCCAGCATGTGTTTTACGCAGCGGATGCCCTTCCAGCTGCAACCCATCACTGGGAAACAAACACCCATACACTCTCATTTACACACATACTGTACATTACAGACAATTAAGTTTACCCAATTCACCTGTACCGCATGTCTTTGGACATGTGGGGGAAACTGGAGCACCCGGAGGAAACACACACAAACACACGGAGAACATGCAAACTCTACACAGAAATGCAAACTGACCCAGCCGAGGCTCGAACCAGCGACCTTCTTGCTGTGAGGCGACAGCACTACTCACTGCACCACTGAACGCCACACATAAATGTATGTAACATTATTAAATAAAAAATAAGAAACCTCAAGAAAGTTTCTTTTTTAAGTTTAACATACAATTTATATTTAGTCTGTCATTTTAGATCAGGGGTGTCAAACTCAGTCCTAAAAGTCTTAAAATGTCTTAAATCTCAAAAGCTAAATTTTAGGCCTTAAAAAGTCTTAAATCTACTAAAATATTGTGTTGTAGGTCTTAAATCTTTTTTTAACAGGTCTTAATTTTCCTTTGCACATGTATACCTACCCAATCTGGCCATTAACACTCATACAATAACCAGCAATCCATCATAAAATGTTTACCTTTTTATTTAAAAATGGCATTTAATTACTTTCCTTACAGTAACATTCGTTTAAAAGTTCTGCAGAGAATACTAACCTGACTTATTTATTATTATTAGGTTATTATTGTATTATTAAATGTATTAAATTAAAATCATTTTTGATAGAGCAAGTGAAAATCTTTTCCAACTGGGATATTCGAAAATAAAATCCTTAGCATTTAGTCCTGTATAGGTCTAAAATTTCATTCATAATGGTCTTAAAAAGTCTTTTAACTTGCAGGAAACCTGAAATAACAGAAAATATATCTTTATATGTAGATTTATATATTACAAATGACTCTGGAATATGACTATGACTATCTAAATAAGGGGTGCCCAAACTTTTTCCTATAAAGGGCCAAAAAAGCAAACTTGATTGAGGACCTTGGGTTAAATATATACCAAACCATATGCATTAAATTTGCCATGGGTAATTGACGAATTTATTTGATTCAGTAATATTTAAAAATAACTCAAAAATGTTGGTTTAAACCATATTAACTAATGCAGTATCATTTCTAACATTTTATAATGAACATATTGCTGTAAAAGCATAAACAACTCCATTTATAACACAATGGAGTTCAATGCTGAATTCCAGCTGCTCCTTCCTGTGCTTTGATTTGCTCACAGATGTTGTATCTTATGCCTCTATCTGTCAAGTGACAATATTTACTTTTTAAAAGTCTGATTCGTTACAATCATTTAATCAGTGAATCATGTAATTTCAGTTGGCTATTTTTGTAACTCCGCAATAAAACAAAGAAGCAAAAGGTTACATTAAATTCTTAATGACGATCTCTGTCAAAGGCATTCACCCCAACCACCTCCCCATCATTCTCCTCATTTCAGATGGGATGGCAGGCCAAATAAAAGGCTACCATGGGCCAACTTAGGGCATCTCTGATCTAAAAGATCATTTTTTTAGTACCTAGGGCTGTACTCTTTAATTATTTTAAAACCTTTGATTCTTTTATTAATTTGTCGTAAAAGGATTCTTGTTCAGAAGTAAAAAGAAAAATGAAGATGATTTGTAATTAACGGGTAAAAAGTTAAGTTGTATTTATTGTTTTAATGCTTGAATGTTTTACATATATATTTAATTTAATTTAAGCAGAGACCAATGCTGCAACAGTGGAGAAGACAGTGAATTTGCTGAAAGAGAAAGCAGAAACAGGAGATTCACAAGCCACCTTCCTCCTGGGACAGTTACACTATGAGCAGGTGATGGTCATCCTCTATATTAAAGACAGAATGGTGTGAGAATGAGTTTTTTTTTTTGCTTCACAGACAGACAGTAGATTCATTCATGATGGTTTGGTGATGTTCTCAGTTGTGTCTGTGTTTCTCAGGGCCACTATGCTGAAGCAGAACTCATCTTTGACACAATTAAAGAAGAAGATCCTCAAGCTCTCTATCAGCTCGCTGTCATATACTACGACGGTCTTGGAACCAAAGAAGACCTTGTGAGGACCTTCTTGCTATTATGATATTATTTACATTTACAGTAAATCATTAAAAAAACATGTTATGTGCAAGCAAATACAATTATTAAAGCCTGTATGTGGTATATTAATGCAATGTAAATAACAATTAAAAAAAATATATATATACATTTTTCACTTTAAAGGGATAGTTCACCCAAATGTACTCATCCTCCATATGTTCCAAACCTGTTTCTTTCTTCTGTTGAACACAAAGGAAGATATTCTGAAGAATGTTGGCAAATACAGCCACTGACACCCATGGTTTTTTTTGTTCCTTCTTTGGATGTGTAACTGTAGGACACTGGACAATGGAGTTGAGGATCCACATGCAGTTTTATTAAGAAGTAGTCAGGCAGGCAATGGTCAAACACAAGAGCAAAAATACAGGTAATCCAAAAGACAAAGTCAGGTAACAGGCAAATGGTCAGTACAGGTGGTAAAGAATCAACGACGAGAAAACAAGGCAAGAATCAAACACAGAAAGACTAGACAGGATTACGCTTCGTGATGCATAACCAACAAGTGTCATCAATGTGTGTGACAAAGTGAGCAGTCTATATAGTCTGGGTAATCAGTCCATGTGTAATCAACAGTGAACTGGAACAGGTGTGTGAGGCGCATGACAGGATTTGTAGTTTATATGGTGATAGGATTGTAGTGCGGGTGAAAGTAAATGTTTACCAGTGATCTGCAAGCCTGGATCGCTGGTGATCGTGACAGGATGTCAATGGTTGCTTTTTTCCAACATTCTTCAGAATATCTTTCTTTGTGTTCAACAGAAAAAAATTGAAGAAAACATAAGAAACATTCAAGTTCGTGGAAATTTAGATTTTTTGGTGAACTGTCCCTTTAAGTATTTCCTAAATATTTATTAGTATTTATTATTTGTATGGTTTTATTAATATTAGTAATCTTTTATTTATTTTTAGTTGTAGTTATATTAGTATGTTAAAAAAATTTTTTCTTTTACCTGTAAAGATACATTTTTTAATAGCAAAGATTATAAAAACAGATATAAAAATAGAAGCGTCCACATCTGTGCATATTATTGTTTGGCCTATTAAAATTGCATGCACCAATTTTTCATCATTACAGATTTTGCTGGGCAAAAATTAATTGTGATTAATTGTATCCAAAATGACGATACAGTGGCTCAGTGGTTAGCACTGTTGCAGGTTTGAGTCCCGTCTGGGTCAGTTGGCATTTCTGTGTGGAGTTTGCATGTTCTCCCCGTGTTGGCATGGGTTTCCACACATGCGCTATAGGTGAATTAAATATGAGAGTGAAATGAGAGTGTATGGATATTTCCCAGTACTGGGTTGCAGCTGGAAGGGCATCCGCTGTGTGAAACATGCTGAATAAGTTAGTGGTTCATTCCGCTGTGGCAACCCCTGATGAATAAAGGGACTAAGATGAAGTAAAATGAATGAATAAATAAATTTTGTTTTGATATAATATGTGTGTGTGTGTGTGTGTGTTGTATATTTACTATGTGTATATAAATACACAAACGCATGCATATATTTAAGAAAATGTTCATTTATATTTAATATATTATATATATGTAAATGCTACTGTTACGAGCCGACATGTTGTGCGAAGGAGGAAGATCCAAACACACCATTAAACATATATTTATTAAACAAACTAGAACAATCTAGGGAACACACGGCTATCATAGGAGTAACGAAAATACAACCGACAATGAGAGGAGAAACAAACTGATATATATATAGTCCTAGTCATCAATGAATGGGGGATGAATTGCAGCTGTGTGTGTGATCATGGACAAACAGAAACCGGTGTGAGTGGTGCATGACAGTATATGTTGTCCATGTGACGGCAGATTAGTAGTTCATTAGCGATCCACAGTCTTTGGATCGCCGATAATCATAACAGCTACAAATTATGTATCAATTGAAAATCTAACAAAATTTCTATGTATAGTTACGTTTGAGTTATGTTTCTATGCGTGTGTGTGTGTGCGTGTGTGTGTGTGTGCATTTATCATATATATATAATATCCACACATATTTATTATGTCAGAACAAACCTTTATTTTGAATACGATTAATTGCGATAAATCTATGCCCAGCACTACATTTGTATTCTTATTTTATTTTTAGATTATTAAAGCTTAATCTTTATTGTTGTAGTTATAATCCTTGATGTAAACAGGCTTAATGAATGTCAACATGTAAACTTTATCAGGGCAGAGCAGTGGAGTACATGAGAAGAGTTGCATTCTGGGATTCGTCTGAAGCGAGCTCCGTCAGATACGCAGCGCTGTATAACCTCGGTCAGGCGTATCTGGAGGGTTTTGGGGTGCAGGCATCCAGCAGTGAAGCGGAGCGGTGAGAAATAATCAGCAAAATATTACTTGCTGGACATGCATTAAAGGGGTCATGACATGGATTTAAAAAATGGATTGAATAATAAATAATAATAAAGTAGATAGATATGCTGGAAAAACCATTGAGTTCACCCCTCATTCTGACCCTGTTTGTGAAAATGTCTGTTTTTCAGATTAGATTTTGAAAACATCTATATAAACCATCTTTTACAGACAAAGTATTATGTAATTAACAACTTACATATAATTTACATATTTAACCCTAGTGTGTTGTTCAAATTGACTACTCTTTCGTTATGTTGGTGGCTGTTTTTGCCCCATTGACTTCCATTATATATCGCAAAGCCTTGACAGCATATGGGACATTCTACCAGAAACGTACATTACCTGTCCCTGAAGTAAAAACATAAATACAGCGAATAAAAAGTATTTCATCCCAAAAAATTTCTAAAATGGACTGATTGTTGATTTCTGTGAGTTGTTCTGTAAAGGAATATCACATTCATTTGGTTCTTAGATTTTTTTCTTATTAAAAACTGTTTACAAATGTACAAACCCTGTCATAATCCTTGTCCTCAATTGAACCTACAGCTTTAATAGTTTTGTAATGCTAACAACTGTCAGTCCTGTCTAGGCATGGGCCGGTATAAGATTCTGACAGTATGCTAACCTTGGATAAAAATATCACGGTTTCACGGTGACCCAGTATTATGATTACTGCTCTAAAATATATTATTTTTAAATGTCTGGGCAAAAAAACAACTTTTTTCCTCTTTGAAACGAATATATTTAATTTTTTGAAAGATTTATAATATTTTGGAATAGTAAACTTTTTTATTTATTTATTTATTTATTTATTTTTTAGGGGGTTTTAACCTTTAATGGATAGAATGGTGCAGAGAATTGACAGGAAATAGTTGGGAGCAGAGAGAGGGGAAGGGTCGGCAAAGGACCTCAAGCCGGGAATCGAACTCGGGTTGCCGTGAGCACCATGGTGCTATATGTCAGCGCACTAAACCACTAGGCTATTGGCGCTGACATTGGAACAGTAAACTTGTCAAGCTGATTAATTCAAATGTTCAAAAACACAGATTTCTTTACCATTTAAAACAGCATCTTGGGATATTTTTTCAGCTGAAGATACTGTTGTCCTAAAAAAACAGTATTACAGAAAATTTGGCAGTTCTAAAACCTTGACTTTTCCAAACCGCGGTATACCTTGAAAACGGTTATCCGCCGCTGCCTAGTCTTGTCACATTTGCATGAAATTTAACATAAAATATGTGCATTACACCATTAAGGCTTTGACTCGGAAGTGACTTCATTTAATGGAGGAGTAGCTGACAGTGATAAAGGATGCATTCTATCACTGAATTGTATGATTTTATACTTGTTTTTGTATGATTGTTTTGAGGAGGACAAGCTAAAGGTCAGGCCCTGTCACATTTTTATAAGTGGATATGTACGCTTCTGGTAGAATGTCCCATATAATCATGTATTCTTGATTGTTGGTGCATTTTACTGTTGGGAATTGGTAAAATTCATAATTTTTACTGTAATTTTTACTATTTTTATGAATTTCTTCTGTTGAATGCAAAAGATGATGTTATGAAGAAAGCTGAAAACCTGTGATTACAGACTGCCATAGTAGGAAACACAAATACTGTCAAAGTCAATGGTTACCGGTTTCCAACTTTTTTCTAAATATCTTCCAGGGGTGCAAACGTGTCATCAGCTTGAAATATGTCATTCATGTAGATCTGTTAAAAAAGGGGGAGTCGGGGGGCTTGAAGGGTCTAATGTGAATGTAAAAGCCTGCATAAATATATAAACATTTCAGGTTTACCAGAGCACATGCATGACTGTCCACTTTGTGTGTCAGGCCTACAAACCAATAGAGTGAGTGCACCTCTATTGTCCCCAATCAGCATTGTCTAGACCAGGGGTGTCCAAACTCGGGCTGTTTCTTAATTCCAAGAATGGAGAGAATGGACTTGCGTTCTTGTGATGACCGGTCTTGCCAGGTGTCCTCGGAAGAACGTACTCGGGAGACTGCAAGAACAGAGAACGCGTCCTGTGAGAAATGAGATGCTGCATTCTTCCTGATGGTCACGTGACCTTCACGTGTGTTCAATGGAAAATGATTTAAACATTACAGCATTCATACAACGATTTGTCCCCCCGCCCCCATTTCAAAAAATATACTGTGCATAAACACTTTACAAATATATGTTGCACAATATAAATAAAAAAGATTTGATATAAATTTCAGCAAATAAACACCCTTAATGTGTTTATGCCTTTATACAGATTTTCATGGTAATGTTTATAATCACCGTTTCATTTAGGGAAGCTCCTGAGGTAAATAAGTTATATCTCTGAACTTAATTAGTCTATATAAAATGCTGCGCTTCCCACCTCCAGTCGCAATGACTTCTGGGACTTCTCGAGCGAGTTTTGTGCTCAAGTCTGCATCAGTGTGTCCTCGATATCAAGAACACATCCGGGAAGTTTCAAGCAGCCTCTGTTCTTGCAGTAGGGAGTATAGGAACTGAACTTTGGCAGTTGATGATGATGTTACACGAGAACACGAGGATGAAACAACACTGAAGAACACATACTGAGAAACAGCCTGGGTGCTGGAGGGCCAGTGTCCTGGAGAATTTAGCTCCAGCCCTAATCAAACACACCTGAACCAGCTAATCAAGCTTACGAGATAACTTCCTGGCAGGTGTGTTGGAGCTAAGTTCAGCAGGACAGTGGCCCCTCAGGACTGAGTTTGGACACCCCTGGTCTAGACCATGCCCACCATTACCAAAAACAGATTTTATTCGCAGATGTCTGAGTTTAGACAAGGACTATAGGGAATTTGGTTTAGAATCAGCTTGTCGTAGATACATTAAAACTTGAAAAGACAAGATCTCTGTCTTGCACAGTTCATATCAGAGAATTGGAAGCGATTCTGACACTCCATCAGCAGGTCAGGATGCTCTTGTGGATGCTTCAGCTGTAAACAAATCTTAAAAGCGCCTGCTTTAATGCAGATTGACTGAGCGTCACCTTTTTCACCCCATGAGAAGTTTGCACCACTGATCATTTGTGTTTAACAAAAGAAAGAAACTCAAGAGTGAGAAAATTATGGCAAAATTCACCATTTTTGGGTGAACTATCCCTTTAACGTTGTTGTAATGGAACAAACATGTCTTATAATTGAAAAGATCAAGGGCAATTTGATTTTGAACCTTTAAAATGGGAAGAACATGTGAAGAGTGTGTGTGTGTTTCTCACAGGCTTTGGCTCCTGGCAGCTGATGATGGAAACCCGAACGCCAGTGTGAAAGCGCAGTCAGCTCTGGGCATGTTTTACAGCAGGCCCGAGAGCCTCGACCTCAGAAAGGTCCTGAAATCACTGACAAACATCACACATCATCAGAGACATGACCACATGACAGTGTTTGTGGTCAAAAAACTCAGCATAGGATCAGCTTTGGAATCCTTCAGCAATATACTACTGTAAACAACACAATAACACAACGAATAGCAATCTGATATGATGTAAAGTGTGTATGCATGTAAATATAGAATTTGTCACACGTGAAGATAATGACACCTCATTGTATTCACGTTTAATACTTCACACTTACAGTTTTTACTCCTGTAATTCACATAAAGCATCATAGGGTGTAATAAAAAGCTGGATAAAGCCCTATTAATGTGTGTGTGTGTGTGTGTGTGTTCACTCCTCAGGCGTTCTCCTGGCACTCGCAGGCGTGTGGTAATGGCAGTCTGGAGTCTCAGGCGGCTCTGGGCCTGATGTATCTGTATGGTCACGGTGTTCAGCAGGACTCCGACTCGGCTCTGTTCTGCTTGAAGGAGGCAGCAGAAAGAGGGAACGTCTACGCTCAGGGTCACCTCACGGCCTGCTACTACCACAGACAGCTGTACTCCAGAGCCGCCGAGCTCGGCCAGAGGTACAGCACAAACCATTCTGAAGAAAGAGCTCTGATTTACATGTGAACTGAAACATGCTCTGCTTTGACTATCAGAGTGTGCGAATACAAGGACACGGGTGCTATAGCGCAGCATACAGGCTGTCTGGAGGAGTACATCAGGAAGGGCATCGCTATAGGCATGTTTTATTACGCTCGCTGTCTTCATCTGGGCAGAGGAACCCAGCAGAACAGAGACAAGGCAAAACATTACTGCACACAGGTACATTTTCTTTCAGTTACCTTAACAGAATCGTGAGATATAACTCATTTCTTTCTTTCTCAGAAACGTCATTTTGCACAGGTCATGGAATTTTCTGAAAAGATCTACTACAGATATTGAAAGTCAGGCGTTGGTCCCGGTGTTGGTTTCATCTGGCTCCGGTTTCCCCCACAGTCCAAACACATGTGCTATAGGTGAATTGGATGAACTAAATTGCCCATAGTGTTTCCCAGTACTGGCTTGTGGCTGGAAGGGTATCTGTTGCGTAAAACATATTGTGGAATAGTTGGCGGTTCATTCTGCTGTGGCGACCCCTGAGATTTTTAAGAAACTAAGCCGTAGGAAAACGTCAGGGATAATCCAAATCATGAAATATCAGGGATTTTATCAAAATGTGTTTTTTCTATACTGTTTTTTTGATCATGTTGTTGTGTTTAGGCTATTTGAACCCTTTTTCACTTCTGAACCGGTAATCAAATGCAGTGCAACTCTTAATATACGGCATGTGGCTGTTTTTTTGTCTGCTCAGTGCTCAACCAGTCCATCCTGGATTTTATGAGGAAAATATCTTAAATTGGTCCTAAAAATGGCCTAAAATTACAGATTTTGTGATGATTTTTCTCCAAAATCTGCATTTGTTTATTTTTTTTGCTTTGTATATATTTTTGCTGTGAAAATGTAAATAAATTAGCATGTCTTTAGCAAACAAAAAAATTGCAAACTCTGAAATGTGGCTTCAGGTCAACTATAGTCTGAATTCAACACTGCATATCCTCTGATGTGACTATTGTGATGAGCACATTGTAAGTGAAGCTGTGGTCACACTGGGCTTTTCCTCCCATAGGCTTCCATTCATACGCACGCGAATGCGTCAGATCAGAAACGCAAGGTCATGCGTCAAGTTTCGCATGTTGCTGCGGTGCAAAGTTCAAGCTTGCTGAACTCTGACCTGCGAAATCGCATCACTTGACTGCGTGAGACCAATCGAGGATCAAAACTGGACCTCTCTGGACAGAAATTTAAAACATGGAGCAATCGCTCGCTTTTTTAATGTCTAATCATCTTGTTTAATCCCGCCCCTTTTTCCAGCGCCACACGACAGAATTTCGCACACACAAAGCCCAGTGTGACCGTAGCTTAAAGCTGCGGTCACACTGGGCTTTTCCTCCCATAGACTTCCATTCATACGAATGCGAATGCGTCAGACCGGAAACGCAGGGTCATGCGTTAATGTCACGGTTGCAGGTTTGTGCGCTTTCCGGAGTATCTGTTTTTTCACGTGGGTTTGTGTTTGGTTGTCCACGTGTATTTGTTTGGTCATGTGTTATGACGGCACTCAGCTGTTTAATTTGATCACCAGCTGAGGTTCATTATTGTGCCTATATCTGGGCTACATTTCTATGTTTCCTTGTCAGTTCGTTGTGTTTGCTTACATGAGTCTGTATGTGCTGTATGTGCTCAGGACTAAGAGGAGTGACTGCTGGACTTAGTTTCGCCTATCTGTTCCTGTCCCAGTATCCCAGTGTCCTAGCCCTCCATTTGTAGCCCTGTTGGCTTAATTTGACAGTGTCAAATAAACTTTCACTTGCATATTGGATGCTTCTCTGTACCCTTATTTACACGTGACAAAACGAACTGACCTTATCATGGATCCAGCTGAGTGCCGTCATAACACGTGACCAAACAAATACACGTGGACAACCAAACAACACAAACCCACGTGACAAAACAGATACTCCGGAAAGCGCACAAACCTGCAACCGTGACAGTTAAGTTTCGCAAGTTGCTGCGGTGCGAATTTCAAGCTTGTTGAACCCGCGAAATCGCATCACTTGACTGCGTGAGACCAATCGAGGATCAAAACATGACCTCTCTGGACAGAAAGTTAAAGCATGGAGCAATCGCTCGCTTTTTTTAATGTCTAATCATCTTGTTTAATCCCGCCCCTTTTCGCAGCGCCGCACGACACAATTTCGCATACACAAACTCTGGTGTGACCGCAGCTTAAAGCGTTCACCAAGCTTGAAATTTGCACCGCAGCAACATGCGAAACTTGACGCACGACCTTGCGTTTCCAGTCTGACGCATTGGCATGCGTATGAATGGAAGTCTATGGGAGGAAAAGTCAAGTGTGACTGCAGCTTAATCCACCTGTTAAGTGTGATGTCACGTCAAGCGGCTTCCGGGTCCAAGCGCTATATCAAACTGTATGGGGAGAGTCATCAAATGGTAATAATAAACATTTACGATCGCAGTATACTGTATATATGTCCATGCCTAATATCAGATAGTGTTTGTGATGCAGCAAGTCCAGAGACTGATTTGTACTCAATGATTTTATATAAAACTCACTTTAATGTGTGATGGGACTAAAAAGTGGCCATAATAAACGAATGTTTTCTCAATTCAAATGAGTAGCGGCTTACACCCGGAAACAGTATTACATACGTCGCGACTTAACAAGCGGATAATGGCACTATTGTTGTCTATGCAGAATTTAAACTGATGTCATGTCTGCAGCATTAGCTCTGTTTTTTGATTGGTGTATTAGTGCCTCTTGTGTTGTGTGATTTGTCATTTCTGCTCCTCCAGGCTGTCAGGATTGATCCACTCATCTGTAAAGACCTGCAGATTGATGCTGCGCATGGGAAAATATGAACGTAACCACTATTAATCTCCCAGGTGAAAAGGATGACGGCTTTGGACTGACCTCACAAACAGGAAGTGATGAAACACTCAGGGTTTTAAAAATTGCTGCTTGTGATGACGATGAATGAAATGTTTAGTATTATTTCAGCCGCGCTCGTATCTTACTCTAGAATGGAGACCAGTTCTCAATTAGTTACTTGTTATTAGTTCTTATAAAGCACATGTGAATGCCATTAATAGTGTCCCATAGCTAAACTTAACCACTACAGCTACATTACCAGCTATTAATAAGCAGCATGTTAGGAGTTTACTGAGGTGGTTATTAATGAGTTCCTCTTTCTTTCTTTGTCTTATCCAAAATCATTTTTATATTCAAGATTTCACATAACAAAAATCATTTTAACCGATATTATTCAAGAAATGTGTGATTAAAAATATAGCCAGTAACAAAATAGCTACAAAAGTGAAATAAAAACAACAAAAGCTCAACCAAATGACTACAGCGGTCACTAAAAATATGAAATTGAGGAAAAATAAAATATAAAAATAAAAAACCTATTCTAATAAATAAATAAATATTATTTTATTATATATTTATATTATTATATTGCAATATTAAAATAACAGATTTTAAAAATCTTAAAAATAATTTTAAAAAGATTTAAGAATTAAATAATTTAAATGTCTAAATATAAATAATGTGTTGCTAATATCTTAAATAAATGTGCACACAATTAATATCATTTTCAACCATTATTATTCAGGACGTGTGTGTTTGTGTGATTAAAAACAGAGCCAGTAGCTAAATAATTACAAAAGCTAAAAAATTTTTACAGCTGTCTCAAAAAATATGGGATTGTGGAAAAATATAAAAATAAAAACTAAATTCAAATGAATAAATTGCTTGATTAAATTGCTTGAATAAAAACATTATATATTACATTATAATTATAATTTGAAAAATATTTCATTAAACATTATTAATTTGAAAAGGATTTAACAATTAATTAGGTAAATTTCAAAATATAAACTAAGAAATGGTTAAAGTTCAAAATATGAATAGCATTTTACTGTATGTATGAATATATATATATATATATATATATATATATATATATATATATATATATATATATATATATATATATACACAGTTTTAGTAGTAAAACTGTATGAACCCTAAATGGTTCAAATGTATGAAGGTCACTGGTTCATGGAGTTCAGGTTCGTGTTGGCGTGTGTTTCCTCTGGGTGCTCTGGTTTCCCCCACAGTCCAAACACATGCACTATAGGTGAATTTATTAACTAAATTAACCGTAGTGTTTTATTGTGTGTTTGAATGCAAGAGTTAGTATGGGTGTTTCCCAATACTGGGTTGCGGCTGGAAGGCCATCTGCTGCATAAAACAAGCTGGAATAGTTGGCGGTTCATTCCACTGTGGCAACCCCTGACAAATAAGGGACCAAGCCGAAGCAAAATGAATATATAGTGAATATATAGTGCTGGATCTATATATAGTGCTGGATATGTATATAATATATATATATATATATATATATAATATTAGATTGAAGACACGGCACGTGACAGTTCTTTTGCAATTTATTGCTTATAAATGCTCTAGTCTAATTTTGGTAAAAATAAAATTCTATAATAATAACAATATTAATAATAATATCACAAACAGAACCTTCACAATAACTGTACATGACATATTGCACGATTAAAAGCTTTGATAATGGTCACAATGATGTATAGTGAGTTTCCAGAGGTCTGGCCTCTTCTTTATACAGGTGTGTAACACTCATTCCACCGTATTTTTCACATTACAGAAGAGAAGACGAAAGAAAATCAGAAGGTGACGAGTGGCAGTGGATCTGACCTGCTCCTCCACAACACATTCAAACACACCGGGTGATTCCTGACGCAGGAGATCCAGCAGAAATTAACCTCCAGCCTTCAGGTCTGAACAGCCTCCACACTCAGCTCCGCATACAGCTCTTTAACCAGCATCTCCAGCAACATCTGCACAAAACAAGACATATGCTCATTCCTCACTCCACCATCAGAGGGCGCTACAGCATCATCATTTCATTAAAGCTAGTGGTGAACTGGAGTAACCTACACTGTAAACAATGCTGACTTCCACAGCGTGTTGTCACAATTCCTGAATTCCTTCATGTTGTCACACCACAACATTGATTATTATTACATAATTAAGTAGATAATACAATTAAGCTGTCTGGAAAAGAAAACTTCTGTTAATTGGTTAGTTTGAACAAGCAGCAAAAGTCATTTATTGAGTGTATGTGGTTTAAATATGTGGTTTAAATTAAACTTGTAGCACTATGAGCAATGCACCAACTCATTTTTTATTTAGGGATAAAACATACAGTATAGGGCAAGTGGTGGGTATAGGGGGGCGCAGTGGGTAGCGCTGTCGCCTCACAGAAAGAAGGTCACTGGTTCGAGTCCCGGCTGGGTCAGTTGGCATTTCTGTGTGGAGTTTGCATGTTCTCCCCGTATTGGTGTGGGTTTCCGCCGGGTGCTCCAGTTTCCCCACAGTCCAAACACATGCGCTATAGGGGAATTGAATAAGCTAAATTGGCTGTAGTGTATGAGTGTGTGTGAATGTGAGAGTGTATGGGTGTTTCCCAGTGTTGGGTTGCAGCTGGAAGTAAAACACTGTGTAAAACATGTGCTGGATAAGTTGGCGGTTCACTCCACTGTGGCAACCCCTAATTAATAAGCCGAAAATAAAATTAATAAATGAATGAACATACAGTTAATACATATTTAAGTCTCTTTGGATATAAGAATAAATATTTATATTTAATGTGCCCTTATATAAGAAAACATATTGTTTATATATTAATTATACACTGCAAATTGTAATATGTAAATTGTGAGTCTATTATATATAATCACATAGTATATTTGTGACTATAAATCCTTAACCCTTTGCAAGTGCCTGCTCTACCAAATGGTTGACCATATTTTTACTGCTTTAAATAATGACTGTTTAAGTCATTTAAATGATGGTGTATAGCATGTTTTATATATATATATATATATATATATATATATATATATATATATATATATATATATATATATATATATATATAAAATGATTAATAGCATGTTTTACCTATTTAAAAACGCATGGTAAGTATATATCATTAATTCTGCTATGGTTTTTAACATCAATTAGCATGATGCTAGCATCTCACAATGTTTTTAGCTTATTTACCATGCTGTTAAAGTGGATTATTGCATTGCTATCATTAAGTCATTTAAATAATTGTTTTCACTACACCGCATTGTTGCTTTACGAAAAAAATTAAATAAAAAATAAATAAATTGAACAAACATAATTCTGTTGCACTAATACACTTAATTTTGTTTTTATTGTAAAAAACAACAAAAAAACAAGAGAACGTGTTAAATGAGAATCTGAAAAATGTTCTGGCATACTTTATATTCCACATATGTTTTAAATAAATTGCTCTTACACTTCATATTTTCAGACTTTTCATAGTATACCATACTTTTACCATAAACAGAGATATCAACCATTTGGTGGACGCTGATATTTTAGAAATGATGGGATGTGTTGAAAGAAAAAAAACGTGAGTGTGTTAACTAATGACATTAGGAGTTAGGAAATGTTGTTTGTTGGAGCAGTTAAAGGAATGATACATAAATGCAAATATTGCATAGATCTCTGATATAAATTTAACACCCTGATGTCTTTTATGAAAACAATATGTCTATATTATGCCATATTAATGCAGATATTATACTGTCCTAAAACACCATATTAGAATTATTATTAACATTAACTGATCAAAAAAATAATTAAAAATCAAAAAATTGTGACTGTAAAAACACAAACTGACATTTTCATGTCACCAAATGATCATAACCTACTCTTTTATTAACTGAGGTCTGAAAACGTTTACAGTTAGTTTTTTATTATTGAAATTTTATATTGGGGAATAAGCTCTATATCTATCTACCCCTCCGTCCGTCTATCAATCTACCCATCTACCCATCCATCCATCCATCCGTCTATCTATCTACCCATCCATCCATCCGTCTATCTATCTACCCCTCCATCCATCCGTCTATCTATCTACCCATCCCTCCATCCATCCGTCTATCTATCTACCCCTCCATTCATCCGTCTATCTATCTACCCATCCATCCATCCGTCTATCTATCTACCCCTCCATTCATCCGTCTATCTATCTACCCCTCCATCCATCCGTCTATCTATCTATCCATCCATCCATCCGTCTATCTATCTACCCCTCCATCCATCCATCTATCTATCTACCCATCCATCCATCCGTCTATCTACCCCTCCATCCATCCGTCTATCTATCTACCCCTCCATCCATCCGTCTATCTATCTACCCCTCCATCCATCCATCCGTCTATCTATCTACCCATCCATCCATCCGACTATCTATCTACCCATCCATCCATCTATCAATCTACCCATCCATCCATCCGACTATCTATCTACCCATCCATCCATCTATCAATCTACCCATCCATCCATCCGTCCGTCTATCTATCTACCCATCCAACCATCCGTCCGTCTATCTATCTACCCCTCCATCCATCCATCCGTCTATCTATCTACCCATCCATCCATCCATATCTATCTATCTCTCTCTCTATCTCTATTTCTATCTCTCTATCTCTCTCTCTATCTATCTATCTCTCTATTTATTTCTCTATCTATCTATCTATCTCTCTCTCTATCTATCTATCTATCTATCTATCTATCTATCTATCTATCTATCTATCTATCTATCTATCTATCTATCTATCTATCTATCTATCTATCTATCTATCTATCTATAATGTTTTTATTTAAAATGTAGAGAAATGTTCTCAGTAGTTTACAGAACAGCTGTTTATAGCTCTGTTATTTGCATTGCCTCATGGGATCAGTGCTTTGTTCATTTATAAAAGAATGAAGGCAGAAATGTAATGTTTTGGTTAAATACTTTACTATATTTGTAGTTTTGTAATTGATTTCACTTCTGAAAACTCAGCCAAAAGCCTTTTAAACTCCAGATTCAGGAATTCAGGTCATAATCATACTTTATACTCAGCACAAATTAAAAGAGTCAACTTAATTTGGTTGCATTAGTAACACTATGCTAAAGAAAAAACATGTTCGCTTATGATTATTAATCTCAGCCTTTATTAAATGAGCAGAAAAGGAATTTCAGAGGCTGAAGATTAGATTCCATCTAAATAATGTTCACTGATGAGTTCAACAGAGGCATTTGTCAGCAAAGCAAATAGACCCTTCTTACATTTCCGGGTTTCTCTGCAGCAGAATTTGTAACACTTGGGTTAATTTAAGACGCAGTGAATGGGAGAGTACAGCAAATATGTTTTTTACAATCCTATTTGCTGAAATAATAGAAGAAAAACGCCACAATGGTGCTATCAAGACTTTCAGAAAAAGGGGAACAATACTGTGAGACTGATAACAGAGGAGAGAATAATGTCAAATTTACTCTCAGCGCCATAGACACTGCATTACAGACACCTCACATAAACGGTAATTCGTTCTTTGTAATTTGATGCAAAGATGATATAATACATACATAAATACAAATAAATGTTCAAACGTTTTTATCTTTATTTAAATATTAAAAACTTTCAAGCGTTTAAGATTATGGCGACTGTTAAACAAGTCATAATAGTCTTGTGAAAAGGGTCCATAGGGTCGATCTTCATTCTGCCTTCAAATGAACAGTGAGAATAAGCCTGAATTCTCCCTTTTGAACAGAGCCAGATGTGCGGTGTGTGAAGTGTGTTTTGAGCAGAAAGCAGAAGTGTAAGCGTCAGCTGGCAGAAACTGAACGCCTTAGTGATATAAATAGAGTATCGGTGTCAGACTCACGTAGAGTAGATGTCTGTTAGCGCTGCTCTCCTGAAGGGCATTGAAGATCTTGATGATGCCGTATCTGGCGTTCTGCTGCCCCACCAGATTCTGAAGAGCATCTACACAACAAACACACAGAGTCTGATGTCGGAATAATATTCATGCAGCAGAATAGATCACTATATTTTCCTCTGAAGTCAATACACAGATGCTTATATCAGTATATCACCAGGATTTTATTATACTATTGGGTGAAATACTAAAATCAATTCCTTTACAGTCCACTAGATGGTGGTGTTGAAGGTTTTTTTTATGAGGTAGTTCCTCTTCAGCATCCAGCAAGTTATTAAGTTACAAGTGACATACAGCATTCAAGACAGGTTTTTATTTAAGTGTTGGTCAGTTTGCCTCCTTAAAAACCCTTATAACGAGATAAATTAACGGAGAAATGTTTAGTAAAAACAGATTTAAACTGATTTACGTGTAGTCATTTAGCAGACGCTTTCGTCCAAAGTGACTTACAATTGAGGCAGCATTCAGCGATCCAACACAAAGAGGCAATACACACAAGAAGTGCTAAATATACAAAGGAACTTTAAGGGGTGAGGGAGATGTTTTGTTTTATAGAGAGAGAAGAGTGTCCTACAGGTGGTTTGTTCAAGCACTCTTCATAAATGCACATTTGATTTCCTTCAAGGGCATCATCTAAAGTTAAAAAAAGGTAATAAATTGCAGTATTCATTCATTTTCCTTCAGCTTAGTCCCTTATTTATCGGGGGTCACCACAGTGGAATGAACCGCCAACTATTATGCATATGTTTTTTGCAGCGGATGCCCTTCCAGCCTCAGTACAGGAAAATAAATTGCAATCTATCGCAGAATATTGCAATATATATAAATTCGCAAAAATATTGCATCATGACACAAGTATTGTGATGATAATGTCCTGTCGGGACTTTGGTAGTATCTATAATAGTGCAGTTTTGCTTTAACAGTGTTTGAAATGAACACAAACCTCATCCATATGTTTCAAAACAGGTCTAGATGCGCACTTCATGAACAAACACGCATGTCAGAAGCTAAAAGCAGCTCTAAAATGACATTCAAGCACAAAACTAAATTTAAATATATATTTGAATAATAAAACAAGACGTGGTAAATGTTAAGAATGGCAACTCAAGTAAATGTGTCTTGGTTAAGAATGTTTCTATATTTTTACTGGACAGCAATTTTTATTTTTATTTAGTGGTTAGCACTGTTGCCATACAGCAAGAAGGTTGCTAGTTTGAGTCCCAGCTGGGTCAGTTGGCATTTCTGTGTGGAGTTTGCATGTTCTCCCGTGTTGGTGTGGGTTTCCCCCACAGTCCAAACACATGCTCTATAGGTGAAATGAATAAACTAAATTGGCCGTAGTGTATGAGTGTATGTGAATGAGTGTGTATGGGTGTTTCCCAGTACTGGGTTGCAGCTGGAAGGGCATCCGCTGCATAAAAACATATGCTGGAATGAATGAATGAACAGCAAAGCATATGGATGCATTTTGGCACTAGAAATGCGTAATTTGCCTTGTGAACGTGAACAGCTCTTAATCTCTGAACAGCACACCACAATTACGGTGGTTATGAGGAAGAGAAGCACCAATGGCAAACCGCAGGTCATGTTTGCTTTAGGATTTTTCCAATATATTCCAATGCATATTGTCAAATATAATGCGTGACCTTCTCAGCGGGGGAACTGTCCTGTATGTTCACCTGGGATGTTGTCTAGAAGCTTCTGCTGCGCTCTCTCCTTGGTTTCTCTGCGTTCGCCCTCACAGCGGCTTTTGTTATGAGGCGCCAGTTTTCCGTTGGGCCAAAATGTGTCCCGGAAAATATTGATGTAGTAAACCATCATCTGCTCACTGAAGATCCAGTTTACTGTGTCTCTGATTTGCCTGTGGAGTGAGAGAGAGAGAGAGAGAGAGGAAAAACATTTCAATGCCTAGCAAGTTTCCATTAGAGTTTCCATTACGCACATCCATTAAAGCTTACTTGTTTATAGTGCGTCCAAACGTGACCTGAACTAGTGCAATTAGTGTCTTCCTCACCCACTTGAACACTGCGAGAAGAGAGAGAGAAGACGCTTTAATAGCACTGAAAAAGAAACGTTTCCTTAGCAAATGATCATATTAGCATGATTTTTAATATGTTTTTTAGACAATTCAGCTTTGTATTACAAGAATGAACTATCCATTCATTCATTCATTCTCTTTCCAGTTTAGTCCCTTTATTAATCTGGGGTCGCCACAGCGCAATGAACCGCCTCCTTATCCAGCATATGTTTTACACAGCGGATGCCCTTCCAGCTGCAACCCATCACTGGGAAACACCCATACACACTCAGTCACACACATACACTATGGACAATTTAGCCTACCCAATTCACCTATACCGCATGTCTTTGGACTTGTAGGGGAAACCGGAGCACCCGGAGGAAAATCCACACCAACACGGGGAGAACATGCAAACTCCACACAGAAATACCAACTGACCCAGCTGAGGTTCGAACCAGTGACTTTCTTGCTGTGTGGCGATCGTGCTACCTACTGCGCCACCATGACGCCCCTCAAGAATAAACTAGATGAGTACTATTTAAAATAAAACTTAAGATAAAGTGGCTTGAGGATTGAAGGTTTTACTCAAAGAAAGTCAGTTAACATTTTGCTAGCATGTTTCACAATTAGCTGCTAGCTAGTTTTACCCATTTAAAAATGCGTGGTGGGTATACAACATTAATACAGCTGTTGCTAGATCAGATACGGTTTCAGCTGGAAGTTAACGAGATTTATTTATATTGTTTATTAAATTTTCTATTTATTGTTTTTTTATTAACGTCTACCCCCACCCCACCCCTAAACCCAACCGTCACAGTAAAAGCAGCTGTTGTACCGAGTTTTATTTATGCGATCTATTAAATTACCCAATAACTTGTATTTTTTAACGCCTTCCTCAACCCTGAACCCAACCGTCACAGTACTGTAACAATATTCATTATTGTTATACAGTGTCATGAAGAATGATGTTATATTAATGTGCATATCACACTTCCGGCTGGCCGCATATCCAATCTAGACTTTACCCATACTAAAAGGTTTCTAACATGAATTAGCATGATGCTAATGCTGGTAAAATGGATAACTACATTGCTATTGTTTTTATTTCATGTTACTAAAAATGAATTAGCATATGAACTAACATGTTACAGGCAGGTTAGCACAAGTGAACACGCTGCTAGCATTTCTAGCATGAATTAGCACAATGTTAATACGTCAGAATAATTCTAGCATAGCTACAATGAATAGAATTATATGTTTTGCATATGTCTAGCATGATGTTTCTAGTTCATGATTCTACCATGGTTAACATGTATAACATGAATTAACATATCGCTTTAGTTAGCATGATTAGCATGCTAAACACTGTTTTATAACAGCATCAGTTTACTAACAATGTATTTTTTCAGCTTAAATTCTGGTAACCAGTAACAACACATACTACGGTTAAACTATGGTGAAGCGAAACTTTGCATTAATTGTGGTTACCATGATTAACTTCAATCTTTCAGCTTTTTGGCATAAAACCATGATTAATTTCGTTAGGATTATTTCTTATAAGTTAGCATGTTTTTAGGGGAATGCTAGGTTGCTTGTGTTGTTAGTGAGGCCAGCAGGGGCGCTCAACCTGTGGTCTGTGTGAGTCCTAATGCCCCAGTATATTGAAGGGGACACTACACTCAGTGGGCGCCGTCTTTCGGATGAGATGTTAAACTGAGGTCCTGACTCTCTGTGCTCATTAATAATCCCATGGCACATCTCGTAAAGAGTAGGGGTGTAACCCCAGTGTCCTGTCCAAATACCCTCCATTGGTCCTTACTCATCATGGCCTCCCAATCATCCTCATCCACCGAATTGCCATTAGCTGGTGTGTGGTGAGCGCATTGGCGCCGTTGTCCTGTGGCTGCTGATGCATCATCTAAGTGGATGCTACACACAGGTGGTGCAGGGTAGAGACCCCCTTCATGACCGTGAAGCACTTTGGGTGTATGGCCATACATAATAAATGCGGTATATACACACACATTACTTACTTGCTTACTTACATAGGCTTACATGATCATTCACCCAAAAAAATGAACTTTTGAGCATCGATTGTGAGATTTCTATTACTGCATTTGGGTGATTTTCTACTCACTGCCCCTGAGTTCAAAGATCTCTCCGATCAGCATGAAGCAGGGCTCCGCCAGCGCATCTTTCTTGCCGTCCGGCTCATCGCCATAGTCTGAGAGATCACTGTCATCCTCAGCTTCATCCTGACACACACACACACACACACACACACAATCAGATTCAACATAACTGAGCTGATGTCTGAGTCAGATGCTCTTTCTGATGGTGGTCTTCAATGGATAACTTTAGGCCCAATCCCAATTCTATTTTTATACTCCTACCCGTTCCCCTTGGGCCTTAAAATTGAGTGTGAAGGGGAAGGGCTTCAAAATATACCCCTAAGAAATGGGACACCACTACAGCACCTGCACACATCATCTGATGTTATCAAGATCTCTTGCTTCATATGAGATCAGACGATGGCGACTGCTGTAGTTATTGCAGTTGTGTTATTTTTTGGTGTTTATCTTCAGGAAATCACTGAAGGCATATATCATGTTATCATGACGATCTAATGTGGCAATAAGATCGTAATACTGTATATTTACACAGTGGCCATATTCATCTATGTAAACACATTAAAAACAACATTAACATTACAGCAGACACTGTAAAAAGCTGATTCCCAGCCACTAGACTTTTCTGACAGGGTATTCGAGGGTCATCAAGAGTCAGAATGTTGTGGGACTGCTGTACACGAGTTATTATTAGAGATTAGAGATCGCGAAATTTAGCAGTTTTTATTTTAGCGTTTATTACATGATTAAACGTGTTTGTTTGTTGTAAAAATTCATAATAATGACAAAAAAGTATTGATTTGTGGATCTCCTTACTTCCGGGGGCAGCTGAGGCTGGTGTATTCTGGGAAATGTTCTTACCCCTTGGTTTTGAGTGTGGTCCTGAAAAATCTTCGTTCGAAGTGGTATCTACCCCTTGCCCTTAGCCCTACGCCTTCACGCTCAAAAGAACTGAGACACCCCTACCGCTTGGCGGGAGCGCGCAAAACGAGGGGTAGGGGGAAGGGCTAAGGGGTAGAATTGGGATTGGGCTTTAGTGGTTCGCTTCATTAAATACAATGAAGATTATTATTATCTTCGATCTCAGCAATACACACAGGCTACTACATAATATTAGAGATGAGAAAACTGCCTGAAATAAACTGTGTTTTCTGCATAGTTGATCCAAATCTAATTACTTTAAAAAGAAAAGGGTGTGAAAATTTAAATGGAACTCGTTTTGAACAATATTTCCATATTAGGTCATATTAAATCAGTTGTGTACATGTTTGTGTTTGTGAGTGTGTGTGCGTGCCTGTGAGTGTGTCTCTCCATGTATGTGTACACATGTGTTTATGAGTGTCTCAGTGAAAGTGCATGTGTGTGTGTATGTGTACATATGTGTCGGTGCGTGTTGCGTCTGTATGTAGGATTGATGTGTTTGTATGTGTATGTGATTTTATTTGTGTGTCTGTACAGTATCTGTGTGTGTTTTGTCTATGTGCGTGTCTGAATGTGTGTGTGTTTAGAGTGTTTGTATATATGTGTGTGTGTGTCTGTAAGTGTGTGTCTGAATGCATGCATGTATGTGTGTGTTTGTGTTTGAGTGTGTGTGTCTGTCTGTGTGTATGAGTCTACGTTGTGATTGTGTGTGTTGTTTTGTATGTGTGTGTGTGCTTGTATATGTGAGTGTCTGTTCCACAGTATGTGTTTGTGTGTGTGTGTGCTTGTAGCTGTGAGTGTCTGTATATGTGTGTCTGAATGTGTATGTGTTTGTGACTCTGTATGTTGTGTGTGTGTCTGAGTGTATATATCTGTGTGTGTGTGTGTGTCTGTGAGTGTCTATATACTTGTTTATATACGTTGTGTGTGCCTGTTTATCTCTCTGTCTGTCTGTCTGACCTCCTGGTGTGAGAAGAAGTCTCCCGGCAGTCTCTCCAGGAAAGAAGCGAGTGAGAAGGAGGATTTCTTCTGGATGTCGATGACCTTCAGGTGCTCTGGAGACGGGCTGAGAAACGCATACAGCGCCTCGCTCTGACACATGCGCTCGTCTGTCAGCACTTTCTACAGACACACACACACGCACACACACACACACACACACACACAAGCTCAAATATCACACAAACAGATGCAGATCCAACCAATAAACAGTCCTTCAGAACATCACTAGCTCAATGTAAGCCCAAAGTGAAAAGTTAATTCTTCACTCTCCAGCACACTGTACAGATTCACCAGGCCTTCAGATAACACACACACACACACACACACACACACGCACACACAAAAAAAGCCCCCTGCAGCTCTGGATGTCCGAGTTCTCACTTTAAAACCTTTGGTCTTTTCAGAAATGGTCACCAGCAGAGACGTACAGAGGCATGCTGGGAAATGTGTGTTTAAGGAAGGACTTTGGAGACGAACACACTGATAAAGCTTTTGACAGATAGGAACGTTTACATTCTGCTTTGAGCTTGTGGAAAATAGCGCCAGTATGATGTAGTTTGCTCTTAGTTCAACCAAAAATCAGCATTTCCTCACACTCAAGTGATTGTGTTTTTTATGAATTTCTTTCTTCTGTTGAACACAAGACAAGATATTTTGAAGAATGTTGGGGAAAAAAGCAGCTATTGGCATTCATAGTAGGAACTAAACATACTAGAGAGCTTTCTATTGATGTACACTCACTGGCCACTTTATTAGGTACACCTGTCCAACTACTCGTTGGATTTTCTAATGGGCCAATCACATGGCAGCAACTCCATGCATTTAGGCATGTAGACATGGTCAAGACGATCTGCTGCAGTTCAAACCGAGCATCAGAATGGGGAAGAAAGGGGATTTAAGTGACTTTGAACGTGGCATGGTTGTTGGTGCCAGATGGTCTGGACTGAGTATTTCAGAAACTGCTGATCTACTGGGATTTTCACGCACAACCATCTCTAGGATTTACAAAGAATGGTCCGACAAAGAGGAAATATCCAGTGAGCAGCAGTTCTGTGGGTGCAAATGCCTTGCTGATGCCAGAGGTCAGAGGAGAATGGCCAGACTGGTTCCAGCTGATAGAAAGGCAACAGTAACTCAAAAAAAGCACTCGTTAAAACCGAGGTCTGCAGAAGAGCATCTCTGAACACACAACACGTCCAACCTTGAGGTGGATGGGCTACAGCAGCAGAAGACCACACCGGGTGCCACTCCTGTCAGCTAAGAACAGGAAACTGACGCTACAATTCACACAGGCTCACCAAAACTGGACAATAGAAGATTGGAGAAACGTTGCCTGGTCTGATGAGTCTCGATTTCTGCTGGCACATTGGATGGTCGGGTCAGAATTTGGCGTCAACAACATGAAAGCATGGATCCATCCTGCCTTGCATCAACGGTTCAGGCTGCTGATGTTGGTGTAATGGTGTGGGGGATATTTTCTTGGCACACTTTGGGTCCATTAGTACCAACTGAGCATCATGTCAACCTGAGTATTGTTGCTGACCATGTCCATCCCTTTATGACCACAGTGTATCCATCATCTGAAGGCTATGTCATAAAGTGTGAATCAGCTCAGACTGGTTTCTTGAACATGATAATGAGTTCACTGTATTTAAATGGCCTCCACAGTCACCAGACATCAATCCAATAGAGCACCTTTGGGATGTGGTGGAACGGGAGATTAACATCATGGATGTGCAGCCGACAAATCTGCAGCAACTGTGTGATGCTATCATGTCAATATGGACCTCTGAGGAATATTTCCAGTACCTTGTTGAATCTATGTAATGAAGGATTAAGGCAGTTCTCAAAGCAAAAGTGTTTCCAACCGGGTACTAGCAGGGTGTACCTAATAAAGTGGCCGGTGAGTGTATATATTGTTAGGATAAAAACATAATTGGCTGAGTCAACTATTTGAAAAACTAATCTGAGGATTAAAAAAAAAAAAGTTTGCAAAATCACCTTTGCAATAGTTTCCAACTGAAGTGCTTAGCAATTCATATTACGAATCCAAAATTAAGTTCTGGTATATTTACAGTAGGAAGTAAACAAATATCTTGATGGAAGAACATAATCTTTACTTTAAGAGCAGATCTGTCATTTTGACCCATACAGTGTATTTGTGGCTATTGACTGGTTTTGTGGTCCAGGGTCACACTTCTTCATGCAGGCCTTCATGCAGTATCTCTTACCTGTAAAAACGCGTTGAGTTGATTTTTGGATTTGTCGAGGAATTTTTGGTCGATGGATTTGAAGGGCAGTTTGCTGAGTGAGGGAAGCTGGACCTTCTTGAGTGATGGAAAACACTGAGAGAGAGAAGCAGAGAGTCGGTCAGTGTGTGCTCAGTCATGCATGATCTGCATCACAATTAATAGTTCAACAATACGTCAGGCTCTATTTTAATGATCTAATAGTAATGTCTAAAGCGTACACTGCAGGTTAGTGTTGTCACGATACTGGAATTCGATACCAATCGGTACTGATATTTTAAAAACGTCCATTTCCCACGAACATTTGAGTGCGTACTTAAACAGCGCTGATTGGTCATTGTGTTCACATGCTCAACAAAAATGACTGTGATTGGACATGAAGGTCATCAGTTCACTGAACTGACCGCTGTTTACTGAGTGTAAACACAGATACAGGGACAGTGGAGCGTTTCAAAGTCACGTCGATCAGCTTGTTTGTCTATAAGCTGACATACGAGCGATCTGCTGATGAATTGACTGATCTTCATGGCTTTAAAATGCTCCTGTGTCCTTGTATCTGTGGTTACACTCAGTGAAGAGAGGTGAACAGATGACCTTCACAGCCAATCACTCATTTCTGTTGAGCACATGAACACAATGGCAAATCAATAGTGTTTACGCACTCAAATGTTTGAGGGAAATTAACGTTTTTAAAATTTCAGTATTGAATTCCAGTATCGTGACAACACTAACCTGCATTGTACGCTTCAGACTAAACCATTAGAGCAGGTGCATTTAGGGAATGTCTGAATCCACTTCTGCTATTCTAAGGGCAGGAAAAAAAAATCTCCTTATTCTCTTAATGAGTTATTATGGATGAGTTTTGACATAATATGCAGTAAACCAATCACAGTCTCATTTCTTGTTCCCTTTAAGAACAGGTTGTGGACACACCATGGCGCATTCGCTATTTACATGGCTGTAAGCAGAAAAACTGAACACTAGTGCACGAGGTTAAAGCAACAGATCATCTACATCAGAGCCGGATTCATCAAAGGACCCTAAGGTGAGGAATGTGTTGGAGCAGGAAGAGGTTTTATATTTATGTAGACAATAACAATCTTTTACATTTGAATCCATTTGTTTTTCATTTTTCACTATATTTCTGTGCTGCTGTGCATCCCTGTGTGTGTAATAAGCAACATGTATGCGCAGGGACTTGCCTTGATGTGCATACCACTAATTTAATCTTTCATCATAGACTTTATAGCAGCTTTGATGCTGCGTTCACACCAGATGCGGATGAAGCATCAAGCGCGAGTGATTTACATGTTAAGTGCATTAAAATCCAAAGACGAGAATAGACATCTTGCGGCGTGAATGAGGCGGCGCGAATGACGCAATTCACGCAAATGAAGCAGCGTGAGTGGAGCGTTCAGCGCGTTTGACACTTAACATGCAAATCGCACAGATCCCTCGATCTAAACTTCAGCGACATTCGCACCACGATAACCAATCAGGAGCTTGCGCTTGTAGAGGCGTGATTATAACGTAGCGCCTGTTGTTAATGTCCCGAGGGACAAATCCTCTTGCAGACACTCAACAACTGTTCATCAAACTGGGCTCAGCTCAGTCTGAGGCACCGCTGAAAGCCTCCATCATCCAGGTATAGTTTCTAGAGGAGTTGATGAACTCACAGAGCTGGGTGAACCTCTGAAAGGATCTAGTGGACTCAGACAAGATGCTGAACGAGTATACGCTGTTTTTCAGCATTCCTAAAGCACATAAACACAGCTACTCTCTCAATTAAATCTATGTTAGCTATTTAGCAATGAAGCTAGAGTTACCAGGCAGACAGAAGCACCGCCCATGACGCGAATCCACGTCTATTGTGAAGTGAATTTGACACGCGAATGAAGCGAGTAAACTCCAATTGTTCGCACGCCTATTTACGTGTGAAGTTTGTGCCACGTCTGGTGTGAACACAGCATTAGTTGGTCTATTTCAGTTGCTTCAAGATAGCAGCATGTCAACAATGCGCCGAATGTGAAAATGATATCCGCGCTGAGCTGAAACAAACAAAAAAAACACTTGTGTCGCATTTGTGCTAGTGCTGAAGGCCAGTTCATATCCACCATCACTTCTGGGGCTTGACCAGGCCATGTCAGGGCATCCCTCAGGACCAACAGTCAGGAGTTACTGGTCTGACAGTGGAAATATAGCTTGTTGTGTTTAACCATGATCCACACACACACATACACACAAACACACACACTGGTCTGTACCTCTGTCAGCTTCCTGTGCAGAGCCTGAAACTCGATAAGCTTCCTGCTGACGGTCCAATGGTTATTCTTACAGTCGTCTTCTTCTGAAAGACTCACGGCTACAAAATAACACGCCATCTGCTCGCCATTCTCCTCAGAGGCCTGTGAAACACACACACACATGAAAGCGGTGACTTTATAAACTATAGGATTTTAAAATAATCTATATGGACACAGGTGTACTTTATACAATTACACATTGCATCATTACAGAGAATTAAACAAATAGATTAATGAAACAAATATATTGATAGAAAGTAATAAATAGACATATAAATTAATCTATTTTATTTTAAATATTTTAATAAAAACTATGCACACAGATAGCTTAATATGTAGATTTCCTTTATCAATATATAAAGTGTGTGAAGCTGTGAATTTTAGAAGCCCAGAACAGACTTTTGATTATGCTTTATATTCAAGTACTGTTGGACTTTTTCTAGTCTTCCCGAGTTAAAACATCAGTCAGAGGCTTTAAATGTTCAAATATTCATCAAATCAATTAACTTGAACTTAAAGCATTACAGAGCTCCTGGTGTCAGAAAACAGGAACACAAGAAGTCTGTGTCAGCCGAGCGCACACACACACAAACACTTGCTCTCACATCCCCCCCACCCAATTTATCGCCACCTCTCTTTGTTGTATATATATGTATATATATATGTATATATATGTGTATATATGTATATATATGTGTATGTATATATGTATGTATATATATATATATATATATATATATATATATATATATATATATATATATATATATATATATGTATGTATATACATATATATATATACATACATATATACATACATATATACATACACATATATACATATCTATATATATATATATGTATATATATATAAATATACATATACACACATATACATATATATATATATACATATATATATATATATACATATATATATATATATATATATATATATATATATATATATATATATATATATATATATATATATATATATATATATATATATATATATATATATATACGTATATACATATATACACAGTTGAAGTCAGAATTATTAGCCCTCCTTTGAATTTTTTTTTTCTTTTTTAAATATTTCCTAAACGATGTTTAACAGAGCAAGCAAATGTTCACAGTATGTCTGATAATATTTTTTCTTCTGGAGAAAGTCTCGTTTGTTTTATTTCAGCAAGAATAAAAGCAGTTTTAAATTTTTTAAAAACCATTTTAAGGTCAATATTATTAGCCCCTTTAAGCTATTTATTTTTGATAGTCTTCAGAACAAACCATCGTTATACGTCATCATGGCAAAGATAAAATACATCAGTGATTAGAAATGAGTTATTAAAACTATTATGTTTAGAAATGTGCTGAAGAAATCTTCTCTCTGTTAAACAGAAATTGGGGGAAAAATAAACGAAGCTAATAATTCTGACTTCTACTGTATATGGCATGGCTTTATGAAAACTCTGAGTGTTGGCAGGGTTTATTACTGTGACTGTATAGAGCTGCTGGTGTCTTGTGAAGTTAAACAGATGGAATGATGTGGAGTTCTGCAGTGCTGTGAATGATCGACTGTCACACTGTTTTAAAAGAGTCAAACAAACAGCAAATATATCACTAGCTGACTTTCCATCACACCTGTGTTAACGCACATTTTAAAGTATCGCATGAGAAACATGATGGAAATGACAAATTTGAAATAAAAATCCATCAATTCACAAAAAAAGCTTGCTTCTGTGGAAAAAGGCTTAATAATGTGAATTAATGGGCGGCGAAAACGCATTTGTGGAATAAACTCTGACAGCCCATTTTAAACCCAGCTGTCTCCATTATGCTAGCTTTGTTTACCGTTGGTTACTAGGTTACCAATACTACTGTCAGCCACTCTAAAAGAATTCACTTCACGTTAGGACTGAAATCCGATGTTGCTATAAAGAAAGACTGTAGCAAGAGGAGACTAAAATACCACAGATGATAGAAAAATTATGTTACAGTATGTTGTTGTGGAGATTACATGACAACTGATTGTAAGAGCGATGACGGAATGTTGTATGAAAATATTGTTCCAGTGTAACCGAATTTTAGAGTCTGTCCTACTTTAAAAACAGAAATAAATAAACACTTTTTATCTCTCTACGCACCAGACACATCTTAAAATCACTCTATATCTCTAGAAAAACATTGTGCATTTCTAAAGTGTGCCTCACACAGGTGAGTGGGGTCGACAAACCACCTGTAGAAACACTCTTCTGTTTATATATACCACACGCTTTACTGAAACTCCTGTGAATTTACCAAACAATCATGTTGCACTACTTGTTTTCTTTAACCTTAAATACCTCTATTGCACAATATTGTTCTGTTTTACTTAAACTACTTGTATAGTCTGTCTTAGGTTATGTGTATAGTTGAAGTATTTTTAGTATATGCATAGTGAGTACAGTTAGAATACCGCTCCAGTATGTAAGTTTAAAACTGCTCTTATGTCCAGTGTTGTGTTCATATTTATGATCGTGTTTATTTATGTAGCACCGTGGTCCTGCGAGACATGACATTTCGTTGTACTGTATGTCCACATATGTAGCAGAATGATAACAAAGCTTGACTTGACTTGAAAAGGAAGTGCTTTGTGTTGCTGATGTCATTGCTGTGGTTAGAGTGAGTGAACCACATGTGAACAGTACTTTACAAAAAGTTACATCACATCTCATTTCTGGTATGCTAGTAAACAGCACCTGAAAGTCACCAGGTTTTCCAGATTCAATCATAACATTCAAAGATTTGATTTTTTTAGGAGATGAAAATGATATGGTCTTAGTTTACTCTCAGGTCATTTCAAAACTTCAGGAGTTTCTTTATTTCTGTTGAACTCAGCCATCGATACCTATTGTAGGAAGAAAAACACTATGGAGGTCAATTTCTACTTTTTTGAATGTCTGAATGTCGGTCATGTCAATTATCACAAATGTGTATCTTTAAGGTCCATTTAAAAAGTTTATATTAGTACCAAAAATATGCATATTTTAAACATAATCTGAAATAAATTATTAAACATTATTTAATTTTTAAAAATCTGATTTCATTTTTATTTATTTTTTTGACAGCAGATAGCTAGGTTTTAATAGTGGACGTAGCTCCAAGATATTATTGAACAGCAGATGTCGCTCTAGGCTATCTTTGAACAGCAGATGTTGCTCTAGGGTAGTTTTGAACAGCAGATGTCGCTCTAGGCTAGTTTTGAACAGCAGATGTTGCTCTAGGGCAGTTTTGAACAGCAGATGTCGCTCTAGGCTAGTTTTGAACAGCAGATGGCGCTCTAGGCTTGTTTTAAACAGCAGATGTCACTCTAGGCTAGTTTTGAACAGCAGATGTCGCTCTAGGGTAGTTTTGAACAGCAGATGTCACTCTAGGCTAGTTTTGAACAGCAGATGTTGCCCTCGGGTAATTTTGAACAGCAGATGTCGCTCTAGGCTAGTTTTGAACAGCAGATGTCGCTCTAGGCTAGTTTTGAACAGCAGATGTCACTCTAGGCTAGTTTTGAACAGCAGATGGCGCTCTAGGCTTGTTTTAAACAGCAGATGTCACTCTAGGCTAGTTTTGAACAGCAGATGTCACTCTAGGCTAGTTTTGAACAGCAGATGTCACTCTAGGCTAGTTTTGAACAGCAGATGTCACTCTAGGCTAGTTTTGAACAGCAGATGTCACTCTAGGCTTGTTTTAAACAGCAGATGTCACTCTAGGCTAGTTTTGAACAGCAGATGTCACTCTAGGCTAGTTTTGAACAGCAGATGTCACTCTAGGCTAGTTTTAAACAGCAGATGTTGCTCTAGGGTAGTTTTGAACAGCAGATGTCGCGCTAGGGTAGTTTTGAACAGCAGATGTCGCTCTAGGGTAGTTTTGAACAGCAGATGTCGCTCTAGGCTAGTTTTGAACAGCAGATGTTGCTCTAGGGCAGTTTTGAACAGCAGATGGCGCTCTAGGCTAGTTTTGAACAGCAGATGTCACTCTAGGCTAGTTTTGAACAGCAGATGGCACTCTAGGCTATCTTTGAACAGCAGATGGCGCTCTAGGCTAGTTTTGAACAGCAGATGTCACTCTAAGCTAGTTTTGAACAGCAGATGTCACTCTAGGCTAGTTTTGAACAGCAGATGGCACTCTAGGCTAGTTTTGAACAGCAGATGTTGCTCTAGGGCAGTTTTGAACAGCAGATGTCACTCTAGGCTAGTTTTGAACAGCAGATGGCGCTCTAGGCTTGTTTTGAACAGCAGATGGCGATCTAGGCTAGTTTTGAACAGCAGATGGCGCTCTAGGCTTGTTTTGAACAGCAGATATCGCTCTAGGCTTGTTTTGAATAGCAGATGGTGCTGTAGCTTTGAACATCAGAAGACGCTCTAAACTAGCATTGAACAGCAGACAGAGCTCTAGCCTAATTTTGAACAGCAGACAAAACCTCTAGCCTAATTTTGAACAGCAGACAAACCCTCTAGGATAGTTTTGAAAAGTAGACTGCTCTCTAGGTTAGTTTTAAATAGCCTAAAGTTAAAAACTAAGCTCAAAATGAGAGAGTGAGAATAGCTATGTGAGCCTCTAAACAGAATTTATTTAAAATGTATTTTCAATTTCCTATTTAAAAATGAACATATTTTTACAGATGATTATTTGATTCATCACAAGAAAGGTTTGTTTAGATTACAGGATGGCAGGTGTGACATAAATGCCAAGTTAGTTTTTAAAAATTGGTGTGAACTTATGCACCACTACAGCCATATGTTTTCTTCATATAATTTTACAGATGGGCAATATTTATGTTCTTTTTTTTTATCAACTGTACTTTCAGTGGTAATAATACAGTTATTATAGTGTTAATAATACAGATAATAATATATTGATTGAGCTTTAACACTTGAAGGCCACGAGCGGTAATGATACAAACCTCTGCTGTGCTGACGACGGCTCTCCATGTGCCCAGGTTTTCACACCAGCAGTCCGTCCGGGAGATGTGCAGCTCCAGGTCACTGTGCTCCTTCTCCATGGCACTGATTTCATCCTTTAGGAGCGACACAATCTACAAGACAGACATTTTCATGAGGTATACGTAAAGGGGGTCACACACCAGAAGCGCTGCTCGGCGACACATAGCGTCTCGCCACGCAGTGCCACGCATTTCAGAATTCTAAACATAGGTTTCTATCACGGTACACAAACCGTCGCCGCAAGTCGGCGGCTGTCTGCGGCACCCAGCCACAACTCAGGACACTGTTCATATTTCTGCCGCACCACAGAGCGTCATCTGAATACTTTCATTTTAAATAGCATATGAATGTGCGCGTCTGGTGTGCGATACATTCAACTGTCATGTGCGCGCCTTGTCCCCCTGACAGCCCGCACTTACATTCCTCACATCGGGCCTGAGCACGCTTACGTTATCGATGATGCGCTGTTCAGTAAGCGCTCTCGCTCAGCAGTGGAGATTTCTTAAGTTATATTGTTTTAGTTGTTTGATATGTATTGACACACAGTCAAATATTTCACTGAACAGATCAGCCACTTTTGACTTTATGATAAACAATCATAAAGTCCTCGTGCTGCAGGAATTAGGAGGTTTGCTAAAGGTGCAGCTGTCGTGCAGTGAGGGGTTTGCATCTTTAATAATCTACGACCCGATTCAGAGCACTCACACTTCTCAAACGATCCGGGAAACAGGCCTGGGCATGGTTCAGATAGCATAGTGTGAGTACGCCCTGAGTTCTGGTGACTGTGGAGCCATTTGAGTACAGTGAACTTTTTGTCATGTTCAAGAAACCAGTCTGAGATGATTCACGCTTTATAACATGGCACGTTATCCTGCTGGAAGTAGCCATCAGAAAATGGGTGCACTGTGGTCATAAAGGGATGGGCATGGTCAGCAACAATACTCAGGTAGGCTGTGGTGTTGACACGATGCTCAATTGGTGCTAATGATCCCCAAAGTGTGTCAAGAACATATCCCCCACACTATTACACCACCACCGGCCTGAATCGTTGAGGCAGGATTGCAGGATGGATCCATGCTTTCATGTTGTTGATGCCAAATTCTGACCCGACCATGCGAATGTCACAGTAGAAATAAAGACTCATCAGACCAGGCAACATTTCTCCAATCTTCTATTGTCCAGTTTTGGTGAGCCTGTGTGAATTGTAGCCTCAGTTTCCTGTTCTTAGCTGACAGGAGTGGCACCCGGTTTGGTCTTCTGCTGCTGTAGCCCATCCACCTCAAGGTTGGACGTGTTGTGTGTTCAGAGATGCTCTTCTGCAGACCTCGGTTGTAACGAGTGCTTATTTGAGTTACTGTTGTCTTTTTATCAGCTGGAACCAGTCTGGCCATTCTCCTCTGACATCAACAAGGCATTTGTGCCCACAGAACTGCCGCTCACTGGATATTTTCTCTTTTTCTGACCATTCTCTGTAAACCCTAGAGATGGTTGTGCGTGGGAAAACCCCAGTAGATCAGCAGTTTCTGAAATACTCAGACCAGCCCGTCTGGCACCAACAACCATGCCACATTCAAAGTCACTTCAATCACCTTTCTTCCCCATTCTGATGCTCGGTTTGAACTGCAGCAGATCGTCTTGACCATGTCTACGTGCCTAAATGCATTGAGTTGCTGCCATGTGATTGGCTGAGTGTATATTTTAATAATACGTTTTTGTAACAAGGTCTGGATTTTCACTCTTAATCAATCGATGGTCTTTTAATAGCTTTAATACCTATGCTAAAAAACTAACTTATTTAAAAGAATACGAAGTCTTCTGACCTATAACTGGTTAATAGTAGTGTACCTAAAAATGCAAAATGGCAAACAGAAAACAGGTCATGCAGACGCTTCCTCTGCAAACCACATATATAGACTGGTGTAGATGAAGACTGATAAATCAAAGATAAACGTCTAGCTTCATCTACATCAGTCAGCAGTTGTAATATGTGGTTATAGAGGAAGTTCACACCAGTATTTTTTTCAGCTAGCTTGGCCGTTAATATTTAAACCGCAGCTCGTTTTAACCATAGTAGCTAAAATGAGTCATTACCTCTGATACTGTATCAGTTTTCACAGTTGAGTATCGGGTCGCTTATGAAATGCTGGAAGTTTTGACAGTTGATAAGGCAGAATTACACATTAATAATTATAGCTGCCTCAATATAATACTTGCAATGCAATTTAGTAGTTCTGTGTTTTACCCACTCTCTTATTAAATGTATTTATCATTTGTTAAACATATAGAAACTTTGTTAATTTGATTATTTTCCTACTATTGAAGTCAATTTGTAAGGTCAATTTTCTGGATACCATCGGTTTTTATTGTTTCACCAATATTTTCCCAGTATTTGAGACTTTTTAATATCCAGATATTTATTTTATAACACTGGACTCACAGATGAATCGACTCAATATGGCCAAAATTAAAAGAATAAACAAAATATACCATTCAAAAGCCTAATTCAAAAGTTAATTTTTTTAAGAAGTTGATGCTTCTATTTAGCAGTTTAGGACAGTCATAATTTATTATTCAAAATTATATATTCAAAACAATGCAGCTTTTACTATTCACAAAAAAATTGAGAAGGAAACTTGTATATCAGAATGATTTTTAAAAGATCAGGTGACATTTTTAGACCACCGCTATTTAAAATTTCAGATCATTTCTATTCTTACTGTGAGTAGATAAATTGTCGACCTTTTGGGAGCCTATATTGTTTCCCTAAATGCACAGATATCCTAATTTACAAGCAAAAAGACCTAAATATTAGGATTGCACAACTGAATGTGTTGAATAAAGCACTCAATTATATCATAGATTTATGTGCTTTGCAGGGTCTCAAATTTGATCGTTGACCAATCAGATATATCAGCAGTCTGTCTGATGCACAATGAAGGACCAGTGTGAATATTATACAGTGCATCCAGGAAGTATTCATAGCGCTTCACTTTTTCCTAATTTTTCGTATGTTACAGCCTTATTCCAAAATGGATTAAATGTATTTATTTCCTCATAATTCTACAAACAATAGCCCATAATGACAATGTGAAAAAAGAGTTTTTGAAATTGTGGCAAATTTATTAAAAATAAAAAAGCTGAAAAATCACATGTACAGAAGTATTCACAGCCTTTGCTCAATACTATGTTGATGCACCTTTGGCAGCAATTACAGCCTCAAATCTTTTTGAATATGATGCCACAAGCTTGGCACACCTGTCTTTGGGAATTTTTGCCCATTTCTCTTTGCAGTACCTCTCAAGCTCTATCAGGTTGGATGGGAAGCGATGGTGTACAGCCATTTTCAGATCTCTCCAGGGATGTATAATAGGATTTAGGTCTGGGCTCTGGCTGGGCCACTCAAGGTCATTCACCGAGTTGTTGTAAGGCCTCTCCATTGATATTTTGTCGGTGTGCTTTGGGTCTTTGTCCTGCTGGAAAATGAACCGTCACCCCAGTCTGTGGCCAAGAGCACTCTAAAGCAGGTTTTCATTCAGGATGTCTCTGTACATTGCTGCATTCATCTTTCCCTCTATCCTGACTAGTCTTCCAGTTCCTGCTGCTGAAAAACATCACCACAGCATGATGCTTCCACCACCATGCTTCACTGTAGGGATGGTATTAACCTGGTGATGAGCAGTGCCTGGTTTTCTCCAAACATAACGCCTGGCATTCACTCCAAAGAGTTCAATTTTAGTCTCATCAGAGAATTGTTTCCTATGGTTTGAGAGTCCTTCAGATGCCTTTTGGCAAATTCCAGGCAGGGAGTGGCTTCTGTCTGGCCCCCCATACAGGCCTGATTGGTGGATTGCTGCACAGATGGTTGTCCTTCTGTGAGGTGAAGAACGCTGGAGCTCAGACAGAGTGACCATCGGGTTATTGATCCCCTCCCTGACTAAGGCCTTTCTCCCCGATCACTCAGCTTAGATGGCCGGCCAGCTCTAGGAAGAGTCCTGGTGGTTCCAAACATCTTCCACTCACTGATGATGGGGGCCACTGTGCTCATTGGAACTTTCAGAGCAGCAGAAAATTTTCTGTAACCTTCCCCAGCCTTGTGCCTCAAGATAATCCTGTCTCAGAGGTCTACAGACAATTCCTTTGTCATCATGCTTGGTTTGTGCTTTGACATGCACTGTCAACCGTGGGACCTTATATAGACAGGTGTATGCCTTTTCAAATCATGTCCAATCAACTTTACCACAAGTGAACTCCAATGAAGCTGCTGAAACATCTCAAGAATGATCAGTGGAAACAGAATGCTCCTGAGCTCAATTTAGAGCTTCACAGCAAAGGCTGTGAATACTTCTGAACATGTATGAGGAAATAAATGAATTTAATCCAATTTGCAATAAGGCTCTATCAATATTTTCCGGATGCACTGTAATTGTCTACTCAATACAAGGGAAAATATTCCACATAAATCAGACTATAATTCCGTGTTCACCTTTTTATCAGGTCGTGGTGCGTTCTGAATTGAGCCCAGGGCTTGGCGTTTGTACTCCAGTCTCTCGTACAGCTGGTGTAGTTTGGTGGCTGCGTAACTGGCCTGTTCATTGATGCCTTTGCTGCCTTCATCCAGAGCCACGTCTCCTCCTTCCATCACCTGACCCTAAACACAGAAATACAGCAGAAGAGTCTCAAAACAACCCTGACGAAGTGTCTGGATCAGAGAGTGCAAAAAAATGGGTGTAGTGACCATGACGTCACCCACACGTGGTTTTTGAAAAGCGTAAATGAAGCTACCCTAACCCTCACTTTTAGACATGAAAATGGCATGTTTAACTTATAACGAATGCTTTGGAGCTTAGATTTAAGCTTAGTCTCTTTCAGATTATAGCTGAAGTGAAAAAAGTAAAAAAATAAATGAATAAAACAAAGGTTACGTGCCCTTATGTTTTTGAAAATAATAAAACAATAAATGAATATTATAATGTTACATACAAAACCTGCTTAAGCTTAAAATTGACAGGAATTCAAAGCTAAACATCTAAACAAATTATATTCCAATTTGAAGTTGATATCTCTAATGAGCTGTCAGTAACATTTTGTTTGGCTGTGCTACCAAACATCACCACCAGATGACATCCAGTTTCCACTGGTGAACATATAAGGGCGCCCCCTATCTTTTGAGGAATATGAACCATTTTTTTTCCATACTTTTTGACAATATTTGTAGACCTAAAATTCCAAAGTAATATGGTAAGTTTAGTGGTATTTTATTTGAATTTAGCCTCTAAAAAACAGCTAAAATCATCTTTAATAAATTACATGCGGATTGCTGTAGCAAAGTAATCCTTTACAACTCTTGTGTATCTTTGTTGCAAATGAATAAATAACTGTTGCTCAGTAATATCTATCAAAAATCACGAGATTTGGAAACTAGAAATTTTAAGCTTTCAAATGATATATATATATTATATATATATATATATATATATATATATATATATATATATATATATATATATATATATATATATATATATATATATATATATATATAATGTTTTTTTTCATGACTGATTTATGTTAAGACAATATTATATTTGGTATATATATTATTTGGTAACCATTCAATATTATCATTTAAAAATGTAACCGTGAATGGTTCCACAAGTTGTAAGGTGACACAGTAAATGTGTTTTAATCTATTACACCTCCAAAATGATAAAAATAAATAAATAAATAGCAGTGGTGCAATATGTATTTTGAAGTCTTTCCAACGATACATAGTTTGTCATGATTAGATTAGGATTTAATTGCAAAAACTGATGCAAACTTAAAAGTTAAGGGGTTAAAAGACACTAATTATTATTCTTATGATGTTATTCTACAGGAGGAAATGTTAATTTATCTCCAAATACTTTAAATATAGTCTGTGTTAAAAAAAAATGCTAGGCTATTTATAAAATCTAGATCACAGCTGTCATGAAGGGTGATATTAACTAAATACACCAAAACCACTGCTTGTTCCAGGCTGTAAAAAACGTTTTTTTCTGTTGTAAAGTTTGGTATTTTAACATGGGAGTCTATGGTATTAACCTCCTTTTGTAGCCAGCCTCTAGTGGCCAGTTAATGCACTACAGTTTCAATCCCTTCCATATTAGCTTCACGAGGAATAGCGGGATGTTGCAGCTTCATCTGGATGTAGAAAGTGTTCAACTCACGGCGTCATCTTTCTCCTCGCTGCTGGACTGTGAGCTACTCCTCTGCTCCTCTCGTTTAATCAGCCGCTCGTACAGGTCGCTCACTAGGAATGATGGGTAATAACGCTCCTTCATGGTCTCGTATACGTCTCCCTGGATCCTGTGAAACACGTCTGTGCCCTTGTTCCCTACCAGAGTCTGTTGGATCTCTTTATACAGAGCTTTCTCCACTGGGATTTCCCTGCTCTCCACGAAGAAGTTCTGGTAGATCTCGCCCACCAGTTGCGGCACTTCATTCTGCACATAAAACAGCCGTTATTTTTGTGCATTTTAGAATATTGCATTAAAAAATATGTTTAAAATCCACATGAACTGGAAGCTGCTAAACGTTAAGACTAAACGTGACCCATTTATCCATATGATAAATATGATGTTCTATCGGTCCGCTAGTAATAATTCCACACTGTGCTTTGAATGGATTTGGTCCTCAAAGTTCTGCATTTGAACGACAGATTCACCTTCAGATCTGTCCAGCAATAAACATATGGCTAATCTTAATCGTTTGGTGCTGTTTCATGCTCAACAGATGCTAACCGCTAATAAGCTACAATAACAACAACATTAAACAGATTATTGTGAATCTGCTGTTGCACAGAAATCACCAAATGCACCACGTTTCAGCCATCCAGGAGAACTCATTCATTTATTAACTTTCCTTCAGGCTTAGTCCCTGATTAATCAGGGGTCGCCACAGCGGAATGAACCATCAACAACTCTGGCATATGTTCTACACAGCGTATGATCTCCAAGCAAACATCTTAATTGCAAAAAAGTGATGTAAATTTAACAGTTAAGGGGTTAAAAAGCCACTAATTATTATTCATATGATGAATTTCTACAGGAGGAAACGTTAATTACTTCCAAATACTTTAACTTTTGTCTGTTTAAAAAAATGCTAGGCTATTTATGAAATCCGGGTCACAGTTGAGGATAATATTAGCTAAATACACCAAAACCACTGTTTGTTCCAGGCTGTAAACAGCTTTTTTTCGGTTGTAAAGTAGGGTATTTTAACATGGAAGTCTATGAGATTAACCTCCTTTTGTAGCCAGCCTCTAGTGGCCAGTTAATGCATTGCAGTTTTAATCACTTCCAAATTAGCTTCCTCTGATTTATTAGGGGTTGCCACAGCGGAATGAACCATCAACTACTCCGGCATGTGTTCTACACAGTGTATGATCTTCAAACAAAAACTCTTGTTTTCATTCAACATACAATATATAATATTTCACCATCAATAAACTTTCCGGGAACTGCAGAATGATGGAAATAGTGGATTCAATCAGCTCCGACACTGCAGGATAAGTGGCGGAGCCGGTAATTGCTAATTTAACACAGCTGGACATAATGGACTGCGACCATTATACATTGGCCTGAGTGACGTGCTGATATGATTTCAGACGTTTGTTTTCTGCAGCCCGACGTTACTTTCTGGATGAAAGTGCCGGCAAAAACCAGCAATTAGTGAATCTGCAGATGTGGAGAAACAGGAGATCATTTTTCAGATATTATGAGCCATATTTGGCTGTTAATTGTTTCTCATGGGGGACATAAGGTCATCTTTGATGTTAAGTCCGTGATTTTATTGGCATTCAAATTGTCTGTTTCTTCAAGCTGAATTAGCTACTGCTTTCTGACTGACACTGCAGTCGTGGGGGCATTTAAATCGCAACAAATTTACAAGGAGAAATCAAAATAAAGCAGTGCTTCATGTGTATTATTTTGAATATTGACAATTTTACTACAAACACTGCAATATTATCAAAATAATATTATAATTAACACCACCGTGCTGCCCTTACATCATATTATGCAATGTAATTCTTAAGAACAAATTATTAAATTCAATTATATTGTAATACTGTCCCTGAGATGGCTATTATTACAATATGAATAATTAAGAAAATGAGTATTAAGTAATTCATTTATTCATTCAGCTTAGTTCAGTAATTAAGGATTATATTATAGAATTTACATTTATATTCTAATCCTATTCCTACTATAATAAAAGTAATATAAATGTTTCCATTGTCCAAAGTGTGTTAAGTATATCATTTTATTTTATTAGTTTCTACTATTATTTTATTATTTGCCACTTTTCATTCATTCAATCGTTTTCTTTTCGGCTTAGTCCCTTTATTGATCACACACACAGCGGAATGAACCGCCAACTTCTCCAGCATTTGTTTTACGCAGCGGATGCCCTTCCGGCAACAACTTATCACTGGGAAACACCCATACACACTCATACACTTATCAACAATATTGTAGTAGTCAGAGTGCATAGTGCATGTGTGAGCATATCTGCAAACACTCCCGTTTTTCCCTGGAGTCTCGCATATGTTAGACCCATCTCCAGCCACCCACCCACTTTGTTATTTATCCTGGAAAACTCCTGTAATTTTCTGATCCTTCCTTTAACAAACTGCTGAAGCACTCGTCAGAAAAATGACGGGAACAGCACAAGGCTGGGCTATAATGCGGAGGTATTTTTGCAAAAATAAACCTCAACCACTGACTCTTCACACCCTCATCGTTGGGTGGAGAAAATAACACTAACTTTCCCGTCACACTTCCAGTAATATCCAGCTGAGCGCAGCGTCTTCATGACTTGATTCAACCGGGATCTGCTACAGTGTTTGTGGGCGGGGCCAGGTTTCAATTTTCCCAGGTTTGCGCGCACAACAATTGGTACAATAACAATAACTCTTTATCAAGACAATTAATTTTAAGCACTATGTACTCGACTCTTGAGTCGACTCTTTTATAAATGACTCAATAGTTTTAAACACAGCACACTTTCAGATTTAAGCCTTGGCTGGATATTTCACTTCACTTAGAGCTGTTATACACTACATAATAGGTCATTTTCAAAAACCCATAATAGGGGCTCTTTAATATTTATTCTATAATAACATTTCTTGTCTATCTTTGCCGTCATGTACATAATATTTTTTGATATTATCGCATAATAAAGCGAGTATTGAGCTTTTTGATATTTAATGGAGGAAGAAATTTTTCACAGTATGTCTGATAATATTTTTTCTTCTAGAGAAAGTCTTATTTGTTTTATTTCGGCTAGAATAAAAGCAGTTTTTAATTTTTTTTGTCATTTTAAGGTCAATATTATTAGCCCCCTTAAGCAATATTTTTTAGATGGTCTACAGAACAAACCATCATTATACAGTAACTTGCCTAATTACCCTAACCTGCCTAATTAACCTAGTTAAGCCTTTAAATGTCACTTTAAGTTGTATAGAAGTGTCTTGAAAAATATCTAGTCAAATATTATTTACTGTCATCATGGCAAAGATAAAATAAATCAGTTATTAGAGATGAGTTATTAAAATTATTATGATTAGAAATGTGTTGAACAAATCTTCTCTCCGTTAAACAGAAATTGGGGGAAAAAATAAGGAATTTAAATGTAACAGTGGGGCTAATAATTCTGACTTCAGCTGTATGCGTTCATCTTCTGACCTTGTTGGCGGTCTTGAGCATCTCCACCAGCTCCCAGAAGCTGATGAGAGCCCTCTTGTCCACGCGCTCCATGTAGACGCGGAAATGATCCCGATATACAGAGTTTGACATGATCTCCTCAAACTGGAGGATCTGTGACAGGACAATAAACACATGAAAAGATGCAGTTATTATTAAAAAACACTTGAAAAAAAATATATAAAAAAATAAATAAAATTATATATATATATATATATATATATATATACACATATATATATATATATATATACACATATATATATATATATATATATAATATATATATATATATATATATATATATACACATATATATATATATATATATATATATATATATATATATATATACACATATATATATATATATATATATATATATATACACATATATATATATATATATATATATATATATATATATATATATATATATATATATATATATATATATACACATATATATATATATATATATATATATATATATATATATATATATATATATATATATATATATACACATATATATATATATATATATATATATATATATATATATATATATATATATATATATATATATATATATATATATATATATATATATATATATATATATATATATATATATATATATATATATATATACATATATATATATATATACATATATATATATATATATACATATATATATATATACATATATATATATATATATATACATATATATATATATATATATATACATATATATATATATATATATACACATATATATATATATATATATATACACATATACATATATACATATATATATATATATATATATATACATATATATATATATATACAGATATACATATCCATTTTTTCCAGGTAGCATAAGAGAGGCCCTGTTTGTCCAGTACTCGATGACGTTTACAGTATGATCATGCAGTGATGTTTAATCTCCACACACTGAGGTCTAAGTGCTCCGGGCCACATCAGTATAGGGACATTCAGAGTCGTTTGTGTATGACAGGACGCCTGGAGCTACCAGGACGACAACAGCAGGTCATATGAGCAAAACTCAGATGCAGAAAAAATGTATTTGGTCAAAACATGTTTCAATACTAATGTCATGAAACACAAAATGACCGAATAATCAGAGCTACTATGTTATTTCCCTTTTTCTGATCTGAATACTGTTAAAGGATCTGTTGTTGAATATTAAGAATTAAAATATATTTAGAGATAATACACAGAACAAAGCTTTAGTAAATTTTTTGTCATTTTGAACTCAAATCAACATCAAAATGCAAACTGATTTTGACATCCACACACTGATGCCCTTTTAACCATGAAAAATAATGATTTAAATAGCATTATAAAGTAAGAAATTTATATTATTTAATTCCACATTTACACTTGATTTTATATACCTACAGTTCATGTAAACTAACATGAAAATCTAATATTTGCTTTAAAAAACAAGGCAATAAAGCTGCGGTCACACTGCACTTTTCTCCCCATTGTTCCAACAAGTTTTGCAGTTTGCCGTGTTGGAAAGTTCAAGCTTGGTGAACTCTGACCTGCAAACTTGCATCACATGACTGTGTGAGACCAATCGAAGATTAAAACATGGAGCAATCGCTGGCTTTTTTTATGTCTTATCATCTTGTTTAATTTATGTCTTATCACCTTGTTTACTTTTCGCAGCGCCAAACTACAGAATTTTGCATGCACAAACTCTAGTGTGACCGCAGCATAATCGATCAGTTTTTTTGCGGCAATGTTTGATGTCAATTTGATGCCGTTTTGACACCAAGGTAGTGACTGACATCAAATCATCCAGTCATTTCTTTGTACATTTTAATTTATGTTACCATTTTCTTTTATTGTTATTTTGTGATTGTATGACTAGGTAACTGCTTTATATTAGTATCACCTCAGTTTGTAGAAAAGCTCCTTGTGATCAACTTTGATCATGTAGTTTAATAATTATTAGCTATAATAATTAGGTATGAAATGTTTAGTACTTCAGTAGCTTAGTATATTAAAAGGACAGTTTAACAAAAATAAGCACTATTAAAGGGGTAAAAACTGAAAATTCTGTCATCATTTACTCACTCTTTACTTGTTGACACACACAAAAGAAGATAGTTTGAAGAATGTTGTAAACCGGTAACCATTGACTTCTATAGTATTTGTTATTCCCACTATGGACATCAGTGGTCATCTGTATTTGGTTAACATTCTTCAGAATATCTTCTTTTGTGTTTAACAGAAGAAAGAAACTCATAAAGATCACTTAGAGGGGGAGAAAACAGAGTAATTTATTTATTGTGTGTGTGAACTATCCCTTTATTTACTCCCTCTCAGGTCATCCAAGAGTTTTTTTTTTTTTTGATGAACTGGTCCTTTAATAAACCAACCTACAGCAGCTTCATATTGAGTTTGCTATGCGCTTTAGATTAGTATGCACTTCAGTTACTTGTGATCAACTTTGATCATGTAGTTTTTTAATTATTAGGTATTATAACTAGTTATGAAATGTTTAGTACTTCAGTAGCTTAGTATATTAAAGAGACAGTTTACCAAAAATCACTATTAAAGGGATAGATCCCCCCAACTGAAAATTCTGTCATCATTTACTCACTCTTTACTTGTTGACACACACAAAAGAAGATATTTTGAAGAATGTTGTACACCGGTAACCATTGACTTCCATAGTATTTGTTTTTCCGACTGTAGATGTTGATGGTCACCAGTTTTTGGTTAACATTCTTCAGAATATCTTCTTTTGTGTTGAACAGAACAAAGAAACTCTTAAAGATCACTTGAGGTTGAAAAGGATGAGTTATTTATTTATTTTGTGTGTGAACTATCCCTTTATTTACTCCCCCTCAGGT
>NC_079448.1:5391699-5416699 GCF_903798145.1 Danio aesculapii
ATTGATGATTTTCTTTTGTAATGATAATGTTAACACAAATACTCATTTTCCTTGTTAATTCATGTCAGCTCAGGCCTATTAAACAAACTTTTCAATTTTAAATTGCATTATTAAATGTTAAAATTAATCATTAATGGTGTATTCTTGAAATATATATATACATTGTTTTTTGCTTTATCATCCAGCCCTTATAAAAGCACTCGAATAACACTAAAATAACAATTCATTTATAATCTCCCATAAGTTTTTAAGATTGTGTAAAAATGCAAACTGATAAATTACATCATCTATAAACCCCTGAGGAGATTAGTTTAATCCAGTTTGTACTCATACGGTATACCTCAATTAAAGCAAGACTTGCCATGTATTTCTAAACAAAGCAACCTTATTAACTAAATGCCAAGTCATGAACAGTCGTGTGGGTTAAAAATGATCCTCAGACGTCGACCTAGAGACAAGGACATTTTCTGTTCAACTCAGACTCTGCAGAATAAAACTGCTTCCACGAACAGATCTCAGCACTGAAGAATGATAGCATTAGGATTTCAAGGCTACTAATGTTTCATTGAGAAACTCTTTGGAGGATAAAATATTCACACTAAATTAACGAAATGGATCCTCTGGAAATTTTTATTACAGATTTTTGCTGTTCCTGGTGAGGGAGAACGAGGCGGAGAGAGAGAATGAATGAAATTGCTTCATGAAAGTCAAATAGCAGTACTGTAATTTGAGAACATTGCAGTAAGTAGCTGGTGTAGAGTAAGGGTATTTCATTATGATTTAGAGGGTGACCTTCAAAAATGACCTGCTGTAACATGAGACTCGAACACACGGTATGTGGTATTGATGGAAATGAGCGTTCTGCATCACCGCAAAGTCTTGTTTGCTCTCATACGATTTGTTAAAATAAAAATCACATAACTTTTTTGATGCACATGCTGAACTTTAGTAATAAAACTTTTTTTTTTTTCTCAGGCCATATCCAACTTAAATAGTTAGCACATCAGTTGCTACACTGTAAAAAATGCAAGGTTCCACATAATTAATTCATGAAGTCCCAACACAAAAAGTTAACTTAACACTTTTAACAAATTTATGTGGATTGAACATTAAAAAAATAAGCTGTCCCAATGAAATCTCAAGAATTGTGTTGTGTTGTTTCAGTAGTGTTACGTAGTTAATACTATTTATGACCTAGTAATTAAGTAGTTTGAACAAGCAAAAAAATATATATATTTTTTTGATTGTACCTATTTCTTATGGTCCTAAACATACAGGACATATACTGGTTATGGTTTTTGTTACCAATAGACACTTTATTGATTAATTGTAGATACTTTAATATAAATATTTTTATTTCTTATTTGTACAAAAAAAAAAAAAAAAAGTCAACAATGCACATATTGCACATAAACCATATACAGTTGAAGCCAGAATTATTAGCCCCCCTGTTTATTTTTCCCCGATTTCTGTTGGAGAGAAGATTTTTTTTTCAACACATTTCTAATCATAATAGTTTTAATAACTCATTTCTAATAACTGATTTATTTTGTCTTTGCCATGATGACAGTAAATAATATTTGACTAGATATTTTTCAAAACACTTCTATACAGCTTAAAGTGACGTTTAAAGGCTTAACTAGGTTAATTAGGTTTACTAGGCAGGTTAGGATAATTAGGCAAGTTATTGTATAACGATGGTTCGTTCTGTAGACAGTCAAATAATATATAGCTTAAGGGGGCTAGTAAAATTGACCTTAAAATGGGGTTTAATAAATTTAAAACTGCTTTTATTCTAGCCGAAATAAAACAAATAAGACTTTCTCCAGAAGAAAAAATATTATCAGACATACTGTGAGAATTTCTTTGCTGTGTTAAACATCATTTGGGAAGTATTTAAAAAAGAAAAAAATTCAAAGGAGGGCTATTAATTCTGACTTCAACTGTATATATGTATGTACACTCTCATCGGCCACTTTATTAGCTACACCTGTCCAACTGCTCATTAACGCAATTTTCTAATGAGCCAATCACATGGCAGCAACTCCAGGCATTTAGGTCAGGACGATCTGCTGATTTTCAAACTGAGCATCAGAATGGGGAAGAAAGTGATTTAAGTGACTTTGAATGTGGCATGGTTGATGGTGCCACACGGGTATTTTAGAAACTGCTGATCTGCTGGGTTTTCCCACGCACAACCATCTCTAGGGTTTACAGAGAATGCTCTGAAAAAGAGAAAATATCCAGTGAGCGGTAGTTCTGTGGGCGCAAATGCCTTGTTGATGTCAGAGGTCAGAGGAGAATGGCCAGACTGGTTCCAGCTGATAGAAAGGCAACAGTAACTCAAATAAGCACTCGTTACAACAAAGGTCTGCAGAAGAGCATCTCTGAACACACAACACGTCCAACCTTGAGGCGGATGGGCTTCAGCAGCAGAAGACCACACCGGGTGCCACTCCTGTCAGCTAAGCACAGGAAACTGAGGCTACAATTCACACAGGCTCACCAAAACTGGACAATAGAAGATTGCCTGGTCTGATGAGTCTCCATTTCTGCTGTGACATTCAGATGGTTGGGTCAGAATTTGGCATCAACAACATGAAAGCATGGATCCATTTTGCCTTGTATCAACAATTCAGACTGCTGATGGTAGTGGTGTAATGGTGTGGGGGATATTTTCTTGGCACACTTTGGGCCCATTAGTACCAATTGAGCATTGTGTAAATGCCACAGCCTACCTGAGTATTGTTGCCTACCATGTCCATCCCTTTATGACCACAGTGTACCCATCTTCTGATGGCTACTTCCAGCAAGATAACGCACCATGTCATAAAGCGTGAATCATCTCAGACTGGTTTCTTGAACATGACAATGAGTTTACTGTATTTAAATGGCCTCCACATTCACCAAATCTCAATACAATAGAGAACCTTTGGGATGCAGTGGAACGGGAGATTCACATCATGGATGTGCAGCCGACAAATCTGCAGTAACTGCGTGATGCTATCATGTCAATCTGGAGCAAAATCTCTGAGGAATTTTCCAGTACCTTGTTGAATCTATTCCATGACGGATTAAGGCAGATCTGAAGGTTAAAAGGGGTCCAACGTGGTACAAGTAAGGTGTTCCTAACAAAGTACACGGTAAGTGTATGTATGTAAGTATGTATATATACTGTATATATATTTGTTGTGCAGACTTGGCTGATTCTGATTCTAAATGTGTTTCCATTGAAGTTTATGCAAAAAAACACTCTACTGTTACTAGTGGGTGGGGCTTTCCCACTCTGATGACTTAATACATTTTTACCATTAGAGGCTGGCTATATTCACACACTGCTGCCACACAACTCAGTTTAAACCCCTTATAAAAGTGATTTTGCATAATAGGTCCCTTTTAAGAAAATAGTACGACTTTAATAGCATGATCTGCAAAGATGTTTATGCAGTTTATAATAAATGCTGCAATATTACATAAAGTAACTTCTAAGTGGGATTTGAAAGCAGCATCACATCCATTGCCCTTCCATAGATTTTTGCACTAATTCAATCAGCACAAAGCTGCTTTTCAGAGATCTTGAAGCTTTATTTCTCTGCTTCTTCAAAGCAAAAAGAGCCACAACTCAAGCTGTTTTTACAATCTCCGCTCCGTGTGTTTAGCAGTGTCACCTAGCAACAATCTCATTACCTGACCTCAGGTTTCCTCCTAGTGTGTATAATGAGATGGTCGAATTATAGATGCTGAATTTCCCTGACACAATGAACATCCCCTTTAGCGGCTCGCTCGCTCTTTCAGCTTTCAAACAAAGACTGTTTAACCCTTTGTGCATGTCGAACTGAAGCCTATCTACAAAAACACCCTCTCTGGCTGATGAGCTGTTCAACTGTAGACGTGAAGAGACCGAGTGACTGAAGAAAAAAAACCCAAAAGGAGTATAGTCGTCATGGAAACAAAGGCCTCTGGTAAACTGTAGAGTTGACAGACGACCAGCGAAATGCTTTTATTGAAGGTGACAGTACACATAACACTCATTTTAATAACATTACATTGCATAACCACTAAATAAAAATTTTACAGGAAGGTTATGATATTTAACGGAGTGCCTATTGTGGATTAACTAATCCTATAGTCTAGTTGATGACTTGGAAAAGTGGCGGAATGTCGATTCATCTGTTGAACTGCATCCCAATCATCACAGATACTGCAGAAGACCTACTGGAACCCGCATAGACCCAAGATTCTCACAGAAATCAGTCAAGTTTGGTGAAGGAAAAATCATGGTTTGGGGTTATATTCAGTATGGGGCGTGTGAGAGATCTGCAGAGTGGATGGCAACATCAACAGCCTAAGGTGTCAAGACATTTGTGCTGCCCATTACATTACAAACCACAGGAGAGGGCAAGATCTTCAGCAGGATAGTGCTCCTTCTCATACTTCAGCCTCCACATCAAAGTTCCTGGAGGCAAAGTAGATCAAGGTGCTCCAGGATTGGCCAGCCCAGTCACCAGGCATGAACATTATTGAGCATGTCTGGGGTATGATGAAGGAGGAGGCATTGAAGATGAATTTAAAGAATCTTGATGAACTCTGGGAGTCCTGCAAGAACGCTTTCTTTGACATTCCAAATGACTTTATTACGAAGTGCATGGTTTCCGCTACATTCAATCTTCCATGACGGGGCACCACACCAAAATTCATCCCGCCACGGCTACATTACAGCTTCTCATTCAAAACATTAAATTTTTTTTAATAGCGGGTGATAATCGCACCAAAACGTATTAAAGGGTAAGTGAATTATAACCGCGAGAACTTTTCTGTAACCGACCGTAGTAGTGCTGTGTGTCATTTGTTTAAACCTTTAAGGTTACGTGCTGACTGACTGACTGGCAGGTAAACACGACGTATAGCTGTTTCACTTTACTTCAGGACGCATTAATACCGCTCTGGAGGTCTATTGGAGACATTCATAAGTATTCCTAGCAAATCTAATAAATGTTGGAGACATACTCGTTACATAAACGCACTAAATCACACTTCAGCAGCGTTTATTTCAGTGCGCACAAGACGATCTGCGCTCAGTGTTCCCAGATGATGCTGACTGTTCCCAGCCCAAAAGCTGTCGAGATCACAAGCGTTTATACACTGTTCTAAGCATATGTTTGAAGAACGGGGGCTATGGCATCTCTTTGGGAGATCAAAACACACTGAAAAAAGTGTTGCATGCAAAACTGTTGCAAACTATTTATTTGTGTTGAATTTAAACAAACAAATTAAATTGAGCAATGTTCAACTTAATTTGTTTGTTTAAATTCAACCCAAATAAATTGTTTACAACCACCTAACGTTAAAAAAAATTAGTAATTCCAAGGAATCATCTTTGAATAATTTTTTTCAGTGGAGGTTTATGAGGGCAGACCGGGGCTGGCGGGCACGCCGTTGCAAAACCGCCCAAATTTTCACTACCCGCCTATGTCACTTTTCACCCGCAAAAATAAATTCAAAACCGCCCAATCTGGCAACACTGTCTGCACTTGAGCAGCACGTATTTGAGGGTGTGCAAGAAGCTTTGTGCACTAGCAGAGGAAATCGGCACGCAAGCAAAGAGATTCATAAATGCGCTCACGACATTTGACATTGAAATAACGCCACAGATAGTTAGTAGATCTGTGTACAAAAGGCCTGCCGCCACAGCTGGAAAAAATCCTAGAGGAAACACTGAAGTGATTTGAGTCATTGCAGAGATGTATGGACACAGTCCTCCAAGCTCATGGGGGTCATAACATACACAATATTGATTCTGTTTCCACTGCACCATGACTTTATATTCTATACTGGACACTATTTCTGTTAAGTGACAAGACTTTTGTCTAAGCGAATGTCAGATCTTGCTGTCCTAATTAAATAATTAAAAATCAAGGTATGATCATATTTTTTTTAGCTAAAATAAGCGTAATCTAGAGGCCTTTGCCTTTCATATAAGCCACATCTGATACCAAATGATCAACTAGAAGTCAACTTATTATTTGCTGTTTCCTAAAACTTGAATAGACAACAAGCCTTTTGTCAGGTAGTATAGTATTAATTTAGCATGTGGTGAACTTGGAAAATGATTCAAGCCATTGGTTTCATAGATTTGTAACACAAAGGATTAGTTCAAATATTATTTTTCAATCCCTTTATCTGAGTAATTCAATATGTACGCATGTTATCTCCTTCCATCTGCACCTCTAGAAAGGTGTAACTACAAACACAGAGTATAATTCACCGTCTGAAGTTTAACAGTACATTTTTTTACCCTCATTGCTCAAGACCAGAAGCAGATAGGTTTCTTCTTCAAGCCATGCTTTCACTAAAGACTTCTTACCTTTGTAAATTGCAGTCTTTGCTAAAGCTTTTGACAGAAGTTGTCGTTGGGATGACTGCTTAAAATCTCTACAAGTGATTCCTGACACATTTTCAGTCTTCATGATGCCAGTCAAAGACAGCACATTATAATCACAATGCTTTTATTTCAGTCTGACCGTTCCTGCCTGTCACTTTCCTATCCATCTCCATCCTTTAGTCTCCGGATCAATACGGCTGAAAAGTTTCTCCGAGGCTTTAAATGTCACCGTGTCGCAGATAATTCATCCAGATCTGAACTCTGGCGGAAGAAACCTCAAATGACAAATGTCCTCTGTGATACGACTCGATACTGCGAGCTACGAAAGTGACAATTAATGACAGCGCTGACTTCCAGTTCACCTATTTAAAGAGTGAATTGTCTGAGCGAAAGAAACTGAAATTGCTTTCCAACAGAACTATTTTTGCACTGAAATAAATTGGTTTGGATGTGGCCAAAGGGTGGAAATCCAGACGGCTTTAGTGAGTCATCCGCCAACTCTAAAGCTATGTTAAAACACAGTCAGATTAATCAATAACCTATTAAGCAGATTTACTAACAGCTTACGTCAGGACAGACTCTCTTTTGGTGTTAAAAATACTTTCAGGATTTACTTCAAAAAAAAAAAAAGTTCAATTAAAATAAAATTGTTAAAACACAAAAATAAGTTGCAATTTTAAAACAAATTTTAACAACGCCTGTATTTTGGATTTTTTTTTTTTTTTGCAGTCCACTTAGAATCCAACATGGAAATCATTTTTGTTTGTTATTGGCATTGATTGTTTTGAAATTCAACTGGCACTAACATGCCTGTGTTTTTATTTCTGTAATAAATCTGGCTTTCAAGCCAACAGTTTGAGGATCTTGATGGTTTATTGCGGGTATATTGTTTACATGAAGAAATCTGTGTTACAAGTTGAACAAAAATACTGATAAACAATCATATTTTGAATTTAAATAGTTTCTTTGTCTTGAGTTTACATTAATTTTACATTTGAATAGCCAAAGTTTCAGTTTTTTAAATGAGATTAATCACGATTAATTGCAAAAAAAGTGTGATTAATTTGTTTGTTTGTTTTTTATCGATGGACAGCACTAGAATAAATAAATAAAAATAAATTAATTAATAAAATTAATTAATAATAATAAATTAATAAAATAAAAAAATAAATAAAAATGAATAAATAAATAAATAAATAAATATAAAAATATATAAAATAAAAAAATAAAGATAAATAAATAAAAATTTAATATAAAAATATATAAAAATAAATAAATAAAAATCAAAAATAAAGATAAATAAATATGTAAAATTTAAATAAATAATTAAATAAATATAAAAATATATAAAAATAAATAAATAAAAATCAAAAATAAATAAAGAGAAATAAATAAAAATGTAAAATTTAAATAAATAAATAAATAAATATAAAAATATATAAAAATAAATAAATAAAAATCAAAAATAAAGATAAATAAATAAAAATGTAAAATTTAAATAAATAAATAAATAAATATAAAAATATATAAAAATAAATAAATAAAAATCTAAAATAAATAAAGATAAATAAATAAAAATGTAAAATTTAAATAAATAAATAAATAAATATAAAAATATATAAAAATAAATAAATAAAAATCTAAAATAAATAAAGATAAATAAATAAAAATGTAAAATTTAAATAAATAAATAAATATAAAAATATATAAAAATAAATAAATAAAAATCTAAAATAAATAAAGATAAATAAATAAAAATGTAAAATTTAAATAAATAAATAAATATAAAAATATATAAGAATAAATAAATAAAAATGTAAAATAAATAAAGATAAATAAATAAAAATTCAAAATTAAAATAAATAAATAAAATAAAATAATAACAATATAAAATAATGTAAAACAAATATATAAATAAAAAAATTATTTTGCCAACTCTAATAATAGCAACCAATATCTTGCAACACTAAAGCACACACAGACAGGTCGGTTTGGTGCACCCCGGTCTTGAAGAGATTTTTGACAAATGAAGTTGACATCTGAAATCGCCCAAAACAAAATCCCATAACCAAACATGACCACACCCATTTTTGAACTCTCCGCTACAGTTAAAAGACACGCCTCTTACTGCTGATTGGCTGAAAGTGTGTTCTGGTATTCGGTCCAACACTGTGGTCAAAAAAGAATTAAATTTTTGCTTAGTGCACCTTTCAACACCTTTTATGCCAAACAATATGCTTTACCCATTTTACTCTATTTTTTTAACATGCACACCAATGCAATGACTGCAAAATGATGGGAAATGTAAAGCTGAAGGGCCGCCGTGTGCTTCTCACCTGAGCTGTTTGAGGAACTGTATGTCAGAGCTGCTGCTGATGAGTTTGATGAACTCCTCGTAGGATGGCGCATACGTGTACGCTTTCTTATGATGCTCGTTCACTTGCTCCCTGTGCTCTAACTGAGCTAGCAGCATGCGATTAATGTAGTCCGGATCGCTCAAAACATCCACCAACGGTTTGAGCACTGCAAAGAGAAAGAGAGAACCAATTAAAAGCTTTGTACCAAAACCTTGAGGCCTGACAAGCATTTTAAGGCATTAAAGGCTCGACATGAAAACCACTCCAAAAGGTAGGAGGCATAATTATATTGACGTTCACACTTCACAAACCACAAGCTACCCATAACTGAATTTCAAGCAGTTGAACTAGAGTCAGGCAAAGCTTTTAAAAAGTTAAATACTGTAGCTGCACAAGAAGTTCCTTATGAAAAGCTGCTCAAGACTTTTAAATGCATAATTAGACCATTATTTCATTACAATCAAATCATTTTAAAGATCTTAAATAAGGTAAAACTACTGCATGAAACACAATTACACACCAACAAAAACTATAATTATAATTTGCATATTAATGCATATACATAAAACTGATGTAAAGATTATTATTTGGGGCAACGTAGTGCCGCAGTAGGTAGTTTGTTTTCTGTTTCTGTGTGGAGTTTGCATGTTCTCCCTGCGTTGGTGTGGGTTTCCTCCGGGTGCTCCGGTTTCCCCCACAGTCCAAAGACATGTGGTGAAAGTGAATTGGGTAGGCTAAATTGTCCATAGTGTATGTGTGTGACTGAATGTGTATGGATGTTTCCCAGAGATGGGTTGCAGCTGGAAGGCCATCCGCTGCGTAAAACATATGCTGGATAAGTTGGCGGTTCATTCCGCTGTGGGGACCCCGGATTAATAAAGGGACTAAGCCGAGAAGAAAATGAATGAATAAATGAATGATTATTATTTTAAAATTCTTATAATAATACAAAATAGCAAAATATAACAAAATATAACCTTTTTTTTTAAATATGAATACAGAAATACAGAATCTATAAATCTATAAATACAGAAAGCATTTAAATGTAAAAGCTAGGGATATAAAAAAATTATATATTAAAAAAAATATTAAAAAAACTTTTTAAAAAATGTAGCCAATCGATTTTGAATCCAATTACAAAAACAAACACAATTAAATACAGACTGATTAATCATTAATATTTCATTAAATACAGACAACTGATTTAATTTTAAAACCTTAACTGCAAAAAACAAGAAAAAATAATAATTATATGTGTATATATTTAATATGTGTATATATTTAATATATATATATATATAGTTGAAGTCTGAATTATTAGCCCCCCTGTTTATTTTTTCCCCAATTTCTGTTTAACGGAAAAAAGATTTATTTCAACTCATGTCAAAACATAATAGTTTTAATAACTCATTTCTAATGACAGTAAATAATATTTGACTAGATATTTTTCAAGACACTTCTATACAGCTTAAAGTGACATTTAAAGGCATAACTAGGTTAATTAGGTTAACTAGGCAGGTTAGGGTAATTAGACAAGTTATTGTATAATGATGGTTTGTTCTGTAGACAGCCGAAAAAAATTTGCTTAAAGGGGCTAATAATATTATTGACCTTAAAATAAATTTTAAAACATTTAAAACTGCTTTTATTCTAGCCGAAATAAAACAATTAAGACTTTCTCCAGAAGAAAAAATATTATCAGACATACTGTGAAAATCTCCTTCCTCTGTTAAACATCATTTGGGAAACATCCAAAAAAAAAATTCAAAGGGGGGCTAATAATTCTGACTTCAACCTTATACACACACACACACAGAGACAGACACAAATATAAAATCATTTTTTTCTCTACAGTGAAAAATGTGGACACTACTTGACATCTTAGTTGTCTAATTATTAAATTAAAACTGCAAGAGCGGAGTACATGAAATTACGGATTGAGAGCGCACAAGAAGATCTGCGCTCAGTGTTGCCAGATGATGCTGACTGTTCCCAGCCCAAAAGCTGTCGAGATCACAAGCGTTTATACACTGTTCTAAGCATATGTTTGCGAACAATGGGGCTATGGCATCTCTTTGGGAGATCAAAACAGGTTTATGAGGGCAGACAGGGGCTGGCGGGCACGCCGTTGCCCATATTTTCACTACCCGCCTATGTCACTTTTTACCCACAAAAATTAATTCAAAACCGCCCAATCTGGCAACACTGTCTGCACTTGAGCAGCGCGTATTTGAGGGCAAGAAGCTTTGTGCACTAGCAGAGGAAATCGGCACGCAAGCAAAGAGAGTCGCATGCTGTGGGCTATTACATAAATGCGATCTCGACTCGTAATACTGCGCTCACGACATTTGTCATTGAAATAACGCCACAGGTAGTTAGTAGACGATGTAGCTATGTAGTTATACATCGATTTGTAAAAGTTTATTATTACTATTTGATGAGTCTCCCCATACAGTTTGATATAGCGCTTGGACCTGGTGATGTCACACTTAACAAGCAGATAGGTGTGTAAGCACCCTAAAAATCAGTCTTGATTCAGATTTCCTTTCCATCATAAACAGTACATGTAGATGGCAGACAGCTATGGAAGAGCTAATTAGAGCCCACACAACACATCACACATGAAATCAAGCAGTTACTCTGAAAAGCTCATCACGCTTGTGCCAATCTCTCAATTAGGATGAGATGTGAAAAGCTACACGGGGTCTTGTTGACGTAGGGATGATGAGGAACGCTGAGACGCCGCAGACAGAGCACGAGGCAGTGCCTCATTACTGCCAGACAGAGCTGCCGATGACGTCTCGCCATGAAAAATTAAAAAGTGAGTGGCAACCTGCCAGTCTGAGACAACAGATGCAAATGCTTCCTCCAATATTAACCCAGACCAGAGGAAAATGGGTTAAAAGTTAATCTAGCAGCTGCTTCCTGAAGCAACAGTGCAAAAATTGGGATTTTAATAGGCATGAATCATTTATACACAAATAGTAAATATTATTGGTGGGACGGTTTACTAAATTGTCAGACTGGTTTTTGTATCACAGTTTTGGCACTGACTGGTACGGTACGGTTCGGTTTGGTACGGGTCACCTTTATCAGGCTTGGGTTTCCACTAACAAGGGTACCCTTTTGGTGGGCGTGGTGTATGACAGAACGTTTCAGTCGACATCATTCTCGCTGGAGGAAATGTCTACAATAAAGCTGTATGGGTCGTTCACATATCATATGAGAAGCACTTCTCACAAAACAGATGCTTCATACACATAAATACTTGTGTAGAAATGTTTATTACTAACTTTTCAATGAACATGAGTTGATTATAACTGCAGATCAATGACAGTGCGAAACAGCCTACTGTAACATCTGTAATTATATTAAATAACTAAATAAATGAACATATATAAACACATACAGCCCCTTACAGTCTCCGATATGTTCCCAACTACAGAAGAAGTACATATAGCAGACATTTCGTCCGTATTTAGGTTCAAAACAACAGAAATTATAGCCTACAGTCAGTGAAAACCTCTTATCTGTGTCTGCAATCTTCATAAGTGTTTTTATGCGCATTTTCAAAATGCATGTGCATCTTGGGGTTTTCATCAACCATTTTTTATGCACATATCTAAAATGCGCATAAAAATAGGTGGATGAAAACATCGTATTTGTTTTTCCTACAATAGATATCAATAGCCATGCAAGTCAATGGTTACCGGTTTTCACCATTCTACAAATGATCTTCCTTTATGTTCAAATTTGAACTATTAACTAAAAATAAAACCGTTTTGAAAAAAGTCAAGGCTGAGTTTCTATTTGTTTTTTTGGGGGTGCTATCCCTTTAAGAAACAAACATTCATTCATTCATTTTCTTTTCGGCTTAGTTCCTTTATTAATATGGGGTCGCCACAGTGCCATGAACCGCCAACTTATCCAGCATATATTTTACGCAGCGGATGCCCTTCCAGCTGCAACCAATCACTGGGAAACGTCCATACACACTCATTCACACACATACACCACTGACAAATTTAGCCTACCCAATTCACCTGTACCGCATGTCTTGTGGGAGAAACCGGAGCACCCGGAGGAAACCCACCCGAACACGTGGAAAACATGCAAACTCCACACAGAAAAGCCAACTGACCCAGCCGGGGCTCGAACCAGCAACCTTCTTGCTGTGAGGCAATCGTGACACCCTCTGCGCCACCGTGCAGTCAAGAAACAAACAGAACCATGTAATTACCAGTAGCCTTTAATGTTTGATAGAAATATGAAACGACATCAATGCCTTTTGCAAGCTGCACTGTTGGGAACGTTTTTCGCACACAGATTAGCTCTTGTTAGTCATAACTTTCCCCTGACGTGGTGTAGTGACGACGATATTTAATGCGGCTGAAAAGCAGTACAACACTCTGATAAGTAGAAGTCATTTGCCTTCATGAATCAAAACCAAACGCAGAGCTTTACTGCTCATGTTCTGCGCACTGATAAATCCCCGTCTGTCTGAACAAAGCTTCCTTTCACCGCCACTATCACAACTTGAGAATTCGATTTTGGGCAAAATCTTGTTTTTGGCTGGAGGTACAGATTCTCAATCGACGTCTGTCTGTTGGAGCTGATTGTCTGTTCATCGTTCTTACAATGCGCCTTTTGTGTAAGGGCTCATCAGACATGTACTACAGATTTTGACCAGAAAATTGATTCCAGGATCTTTTTTTTTTTTCGACCAGCAGCAGACGTGTGATTGTAATTGTCTGTGATTTGCCATGAAATTACTAATTAAATCTATTATTGGCGACAGACAGACAGACAGATGTGCTGCTGGAGAGACAAAGGGGCTGTGATGACTGGAGGTACTTCATGTGCAGAGATGAGCGGATATTAAAAACACACACACCCTTACTCATGATTCAGTAATGTCCTTTACAAAAACATCTAACGCTAGCTTTTGCATGTTCTCCACGTGTTGGCGTAAGTTTCCTCCGGGTGCTTCAGTTTCCCTCACAGTCCAAACACATGCGCTATAGGGGAATTGAATAAACGAAATTGTCCGTAGTGTATGTGTGTGAATGAGAGTGTATGGGTGTTTCCCAGTACGGGGTTGCAGCTGTAAGGGCATCCGCTGCATAAAACATATGCTTGATAAGTTGGCGGTTCATTCCAGTGTGTCAACCCCTGATTAATAAAGGGACAAAGCCGAAATGAATGAATGAATGAATAAATGAATAATTGTTACAATAATGGGATAATTCACCCAAAAAATTATTCTCACCATTTACTCACCTTTTACTTGTCCAAAACATAATTGATTTTCAATCTTCTGTTGAATGATCACAAATTAAGACATTTTGACATGATGGTTGATGGGATCCAATGACTTCCATTGTACTTCTTATCCTTCCATTAAAGTCAGTGGGTACCATCAACCAGCATTTGTCCAAATTTCTTCTATTGTGTTCAACAGAAGAAAGAAACCCACATTAGGGAGAGTAAATGTTGAGGCAGTTTTAATTTTTGGGTGGATAATCCCTTTAAATAATTTTATCATGGCTTAAATGTAAGTCTAAAGGCTGATTTATACTTCTGCATCGAGTGATTGGTGTGACCCACATCGGTATCGTTAAGGTTTTAATGGTATTACTACTTTTAACGACACCACTTATCGGTTCGGTACTTTAACGGTTCTCTAATCGGTACTTTTTGTAGTGTTTTTATTTTATTTTTTTATTTATTTTTTTATGAAAAACAACACTATTATTAAGTTTTTAATGAAAAAACCCCCCGAATAATTGTAAAACAATTTAAAAAACTTTTCCAGTAAAATAATGTTCAATGGTTTAAAGGGCACCTATGGTAAAAAATCAACTTTTCAAGCTGTTTGGACAGACATATGTGCATGTATGGTGTATAGACTGTCATATTGGGGTGATATAAGCACACCCAGTGCTTTTTTTTCAATTTAACAACATAAAAAACGGTGGACCAATTGGAGCGGTTTTCAAACTGACCGCAACTTTACGTAGGAGAGCGGTCCCCCCGCCCACCAATATTGATTGACAGGCGCGTCATCATATCCTCAGTTTGTTGATTCACGTCCGCCATTTTCAGCTTGAGTCGAAGCGATATCACTAAAGGAACACCCTAGCTCTATTTTTAGATGCAAGGCTCATTGGGCTCAACACAAGAGCAATATTCTCCACATTATCGCTCTATTCGGAATTATTGGTTGTATCTTTAGGTAGGTTTGCAAACATGTGTACTTCTCATCGAGTCTACCTTATACTTCAGCCGTTTGCATTTCTCGCGATCCCAGAAGCTCCCTGTGATCTTAACTAGCATGCGTTTTAGAATTCTAAACATAGGTTTCTATCAGGGTACACTCAAGTCGACGGCTGGGCGCCGCGGACCGCTGCAGAAACCTATGTTTAGAATTCAAAAATGCGTGGCGCGACGATTCGGGATACATGTTTCTGCCGCGCTACAGAGAGTGTCTGGTGTGCCGTGTCGCGGCTTCGAGTGGCGCATCCGGTGCCTCAGTCAAAGTTAATTCAGTGTACGTTGTTATTAGTTTCTGTTGGCTGTAAAACTGTACAAAGACACAAATGATTTTGTACTCTCTGCTTGGTCTGTGTCAGAGTCGTACATGTACGACTGAATGGTGATCCTCTCTCTCCTTCTCCGTCTCCCTGTCAGACTGTTGCAAACGCAGAGCGGGTGAGCTCATGGCCCCGCCCCCTTGTTACGTTGGCGGGAAGCTGAAACTAATCTACATGTGAAGCAACACACCCCTAAATCAGCGAACTGTGGACACGCCCCCAACATGACACTTTTTAACACATTATAATAAAAAAATCTGAATTGTGTTTTAAACTGAACCTAAACTGGCACACTCAGAAGAACCATAATATTAATATGAAATCATAAAAAAGAGGTAAACTATGTGCCCTTTAATCGATTTAATACACATTTGCTCAGTTGATTAAAATAAAATCTCTGTCGTGTGCTCCCTAGTCACTAGTAGTGTATAACATTGGGATGTAATGAAGAGCACAACTCCCATGATTTCACACTCAGTCACAGTCATTAAACTACACTTTTGTTTGTTGTGAATACACGCCCTCTAGTGGAAAAAATGATATAATGTGTCTTTAAAAGTGCCTGGCATTTCAAATTATAAACACAGCTGGCTTTGTGAATTAATCGTTGAATCACTAAGCCACTAGATTCGTTCAAAAACAGGTTCATTTCAGAACGAAACACTGCAATGTTGATCTGAGACTGTTGTCCGTGTTTGTTTGAAACTATTCTTGCTGGCAAAACAGAAAAAACTGATGCTACTGCATCTAAAATGTAGCTCAATTATTATTGACTTATTTGAACTTGAATTGAAGGGTTAGCAAGTTCAATCCAGTTCACATTTACAATCGATTGCTATTCTGGAGAACAGCACTGTTGCTCATGTGATATTCATACACAAAACACAACTACATCACGTAGATCAGAATTTAATCCACCGATGGCCCAACAGCCTTGCATTTATTATGTATGCGATGTTCAGCATTTATTATTTATGTGATGTTTAGTACTTATTATGTACAGTTGAAGTCAAAATGATTCGCCCGCCAGTAATTGTTTTATTATTTTAAAAATATTTCTTAAATGATGTTTAACAGAGAAAGGAATTTTTCACAGTATTTCCTATAATGTTTTTTCTTCAGGTTAAAGATTTATTTGTCTTATTTCGACTAGAATAAAAGCAGCTTTAATTCTTTTTTAAACCATTTTAAAGGGCACCTATGGTAAAAAAAAATCTTTTCAAGCTGTTTGGAGAGACATATGTGCATGTAAGGTGTATAGACCGTCATATTGGGGTGATATAAACACACCCAGTGCTTTTTTTTCAATTTAACAACATAAAAAACGGTGGACCAATTGGAGCTGTTTTCAAATCGACCACTACCTGACGTAGGAGAGCGGTCCCCCCGCCCACCAATATTGATTGACAGGCGCGTCATCATATTCTCAGTTTGTTGATTCACGTCCGCCATTTTCAGCGTGAGTCGAAGCGATATCACTAAAGGAACACGCTAGCTCTATTTTTAAATGCAAGGCTCATTGGGCTCAACACAAGAGCAATATTCTCCACATTATCACTCTAATCGGAATTATTGGTTGTATCTTTAGGTAGGTTTGCAAACATGTGTACTTCTCATTGAGTCTACCTTATACTTCAGCCGTTTGCATTTCTCGCGATCCCAGAAGCTCCCTGTGATCTTAACTAGCATGCGTTTTAGAATTCTAAACATAGGTTTCTATCAGGGTACACTCAAGTCGACGGCTGGGCGCAACGGACCGCTGCAGAAACCTATGTTTAGAATTCAAAAATGCGTTGCGCGACGATTCGGGACACTTCATGGTTCTGCCGCATCACAGAGAGTGTCTAGTGTGCCGTGTCACGGCTTCGAGCGGCGCATCCGGTGCCTCAGTCAAAGTTAATTCAGTGTGCGTGGTTATTAGTTTCTGTGTACAAGCTCGGCACTTGAAACTAGCACACAGTTGGCTGTAAAACTGTACAAAGACACAAATGATTTTGTACTCTCTGCTTGGTCTGTGTCCGAGTCGTACATGTACGACTGAATGCGGATCCTCTCAGTCTGCCTGTCAGACTGTTGCAAACGCAGACCTGGTGAGCTCATGGCCCCGCCCCCTTGTTACGTTGGGCAGGAAGCTGAAACTAGTCTACATGTGAAGCAACACACCCATAAATCAGCGAACTGTGGACACGCCCCCAACATGACACTTTTTAACACATTATAATAAAACAATCTGAATTGTGTTTTAAACTGAACCTAAACTGGCACACTCAGAAGAACCATAATATTAATATTAAATCATAAAAAAGAGGTGAACTATGTGCCCTTTAAGGTCAAAATTATTAGCCCTCTTAAACAATATTTGTTTTCGATTGTCTGCAGAACAAACTATCGTTATACAATAACTTGCCTAATTGGGCTATCCTGCCTGATTAACTTAGTTAAGCCTTTAAATGTCAGTTTAAGCTGAATATAGCGTCTTGAAAAATATCTAGACAAATATTATATACTGTCATTATAGTAAAGATAAAAGAAATCAGTTATTAAGTTATAACAACTATTATGCTTAGAAATGTGTTGAAAAAATCTTCTTTCCGTTAAACAGAAATTGGGGGAAAATATAAAGGGTGGCACTAATAATTCTGACTTCAACTGTATGTGATGTTTTGAAGATTAATATGCAGGTTCTGTCGTTTGGACAATCGCCCAGTGTAGTGTAAACTGTAAGAAGATCCAGGTCACCTTTAGTAGTGACGACCTCCACCAAGAGGAGGCGCAGGCTGCGAGAGCGAGCATCCCGCACGGGCAGCAGACGCAGCAGGAGCAGACGAGCACAGCAGCGCAGGAAGCGCAGTTCCTCATCTGGACTCTGCAGACATGGATGCAACGGAAACGGCCGGGGAACTTCCTCCAGCCTGAAGAGAGACAGAATGAAAAAGAAAAATAGGTTACCTTATATGACAGCTTTGTTTGTTTATCTATCTTCATTAAACCTCTTCATATGCTACCTTGCATGATAACTTACTTATCTGTTTGTTTGTTTGTCTACCTTTAATAAACCTTTATTCGGCAATGTGTAAAGTTAGTCAATTCAATAAATTGATAAGAAAATTAAAATGGAAAGATATAGAAATTATCATCTCGTTAAATGTTTACTTTTTTGTTAAATGTTTACATTATATTATATATATTTTTCTTTTCTTTATAATTTTCACTATTTTAACTATAGTAAATTTGGTCATAGCCAAAAAAAAAGTATATGAAGATATGATATGAAATGAAAGGATATATAAATTATCATCTAGTTATATTTTAACTTTTTTATTGTTTTATTTATTACTATTGTTTCACATGTTTCCTTTACATTACATTTTTACTTTTCTATTTTTTTTTCCACAATTCTATCAAATGTATATGGCAAAGCAATAAAATAAAATAGAATAAAATTAAATTAAATCAAAAAAAGTAAATAAATTAATTAATAAAATAATAAAATAAAATGATAAAATAAAATAAAATAAAATAAAATAAAATAAAATAAAATAAAATAAAATAAAATAAAATAAAATAAAATTAAATTAAATTAAATTAAATTGTGTTTTTTATCTATATAGTATTATCAGGTCACTGTTTTCTTCTTTTTCAATATGCAATTTTGTTATACGTTTCCTTTACATTACATTTTTACTTTTCTATTTTTTTCCACAATAACTGTATTTCATAAAATTTGGCCAAGCAATGAAATAAAAATAAAAAAATTAAATTAAATAATAAAATTAAATTAAATGACTAATTTTATTTTATTTCAATAAATTATATTAAATGAAATTTAATTTAATTTTAAAAATTAACAAAATAACATTTAATTAAAATTAATAATTTTTAAAAAATTTATTAAATTAAATTAAAAAATCTATTAAATATATGTTGATTTGTGTTTTTATCTATGTAGGATTTCCACAGTTTTTTTCTTGCAAAGCATCATTGAAAACTGACAAAAAGCAAGACTGATCTCAGTTCAAAAGGTGAAAAGTGTCAAATAATTCAAAAATGGACAGAGACAGATGAACAGAACATGTGGAGGATGAGAGATGAGTGGAGAAGAGAAGATGTCTGTGCACTCAGCTAATGAGCTGCACAGATCGATCACACAGAGAGAGAGAGAGGGAGAGAGAGATGAAGAAACGACAGGCAGAGATGCTCATTACTGCATCTGCATCCATACACAATACAAGTATGCAAGTGTGTGTGTGTGTGATGTTTTGAGTAAAACTAAAGGGTTGTATTACAGGCTGGAGTTTTAAAGTCGTCAGAAGACATTGTGATCAATCAAACTAAGAAAAATTATTGTAAAGACTGTGTGCGTGTGTGTTTGTGTGTGTATGTACATGTGTGCGAATGAATGAGTGTATGAGTGTGTTTCTAAAGCAATCAGCAAGCTTTTCTACCAACAAATCAGAAATGAGCGGATCCAAGATCTTATGATCAGAACATTGGCAGATTGGATTTCAGAGTGCACAAATGTTTCACAATCTTGTGCTTTTCTGGCTGATACGAGGTAAATCAGCTGAAAGTAGGTTGAAAAATAAAGATGTAAATCACTCTCTAAATCCAGACAAACAAACCAAATGCAACACTTTGCATTCCTTGTGACTCTTGAAAACAATATTTCACCAAAAAACTAAGGTCCCCACACCGAACGCATTTTTTTGCATTTCACATCAGCCTGGAAAAGCAAGGCATGCTTTTAAACCATTCTCAACCCAGAATCTAAGCACGGTTAGACAACTATTCTGAATCATGCCGGAGTGGAGGAGCATGTGTGCAAATGGCATCAAAACTTGCTACGCAGAATCACACTAATTATTATTATTATTATTATTATTATTATTATTATTAGTTATTCAATGAAGCAAATATCAGAAGACCAAAAACCAAAACATCTGATCATCATCCATGTTGCTGTTCACATTACATTTATGTCACCAAGGCAATGACTGGCGCATTTGTATCACATTCCAAGATTTCCATTATCAGCACCACAGTGGAAAATTAAACTGTTTTTGTGCTGACGACTGGACTGGATCGGCATGAAAGGGGATGGTTAAGCGAAGAGAACCTGTACTGATAGTGGAAAAGTGGGTTTTGTTTCAGGAGTTCCGTCGAGTATTGATGGACAGCATTGTGGCAGCAGCGGAGTCATTCAGGTTCCTGGGTACAACCATCTCTCAGGACCTGAAGTGGGACACTCACATTGACTCCATTGTCAAAAAAGCTCAACAGAGGCTGTACTTTCTTCGTCAGCTGAGGAAGTTCAACCTCCCAAAGGAGCAGCTGAAACAGTTCTACACCTCCATCATTGAATCAGTCATCTGCACATCAATAACTGTCTGGTTTAGCTCAGCTACTAAATACGATCTCCAAAGACTACGTCGAATAGTTCAGACTGCTGAGCGAATCACTGGTACAACCCTTCCTACTCCCCAAGAACTGTACTTATCCAGAGCGAGCAAAAGGGCTGCCAAAATCACTCTGGACCCCTCACACCCAGCACACCGCCTCTTTGAGCTTTTACCTTCTGGTCGACGCTACAGAGCACTGCGCACCAGAACAGCCCGACACAGAAACAGTTTCTTCCCTCAGGCAATCCATCTCATGAACACTTGATAATATTAATTGTGTTTTATACACTTATACACTTATTTAACAACACACTTTACATGCCAATTTGCACATAACAGCAGCACATATAACGTTGTATATAGTAATATACCTGTACATACACTTGTCAATTTGTATATTTGAATTCACTACTTGCTTCTATTTTTTAAATATATATTTATTATCTGTTTTTATCCTGTCGCTGTAATTGTGTTGCACTGTAGAAGCTCTGTCACCAAAACAAATTCCTCGTATGTGTGAACATACCTGGCAATAAAGCTCTTTCTGATTCTGAGTAAGATCTTCAAAAGTGTGCTTGGAGCTTCGTTTGATTACAGTTGAAGCTCTGAAGTCACATGGAATGTTTTGACAATGTTTTTGTTTCCTTTTCTGGACTCTCTGGAATGTTTCAAGACTCTTGCTGTCTATGAAGGATGAGAGAGCTTTTGGGATTCATCTAAACTATTGTAATTTCAGTTTGAAGATGAACAAAGTCTCAGGGCATTGGAACAACATGACGGTGAGTAATTAATGACAATTTTCATTTATGGTGATCTTTTTTTTTAATGGAACATTAAAGCACTCATAAAAAGCACTGAAAAAAATCTGAGGTCTAAATATTATTTGAAACAATTTTATTCAAGAGATGGCAAGGCCATTTCCTTATCAATCTAATCACAATTCTCTAAAAGCTCTAGATGTTCTTCTAATGGCTGCCATTGAGCTAAAGATGATACAGAGATGATGCATCTCTTAATGCTTTTTCTCTGGGCGTAGAGCCAGTGACAGTCCATAAACTCAGAACAACACAGAGAGAGCATCAACAATTATATCTGACATTTTTTTTGCTTTGATGTGGTGTGAGAATGATGTACATAAAGTACTGGTCAGTACAGCAAAGGGCATTTAGCCATTTTGAAAATGACAACATGCTGGAAATTACCTCTTTGTGCTTTTAAGGATATTATCTTGCTGCATGCACCGTGAGATGTTGCTGTTTGTCATCATACGAGGTCTGCAAACTTCAATGATCAAAACCGTGTGACAAAAACAACAATTGTAGCATAATAAAAGATAATTTTAAAAATAATAAAAGAAAGTGATTCTGAGCTCCATGAAATGAGTCGTCAGTATTTCCAGTCTTCATTCTGCCGAAATAGGGGTGGCATAGTGGCTCAGTGGTTAGTACAGTCGCCTCACAGCAAGAAGGTTGCTGCTGGGCCAGTTGTTGGTGTGGGTTTTCTCCAGGTGTTCCGGTTTCCCCCACAGTCCAAAGGCATGCGGTACAGGTTATTTGGATAAACTAAATTGGCCGTAGTGTATGAGTGCATGTGAATGTGAGAGTGTATGGGTGTTTCCCAGTACTAGGTTGTGGCTGGAATAGTTGGTGGTTCATTCCGCTGTTGGGACCCCTGATAAATAAGGGACTAAGCTGAAGGAAAATGAATGAATCAATGAATGAATGAAAATTAGCAAAAAACTGTTTCCAAATTGTCACATGTTATAAAGATGCTGCTTTCTGGACCTCTTAGCCTGGACTTTCAATAAACTCGTTCTTAAATTAATGCAGTAAAACTGACACCATCATTACTTTTTATTTCGGTGTTTACACTAAAAAAAAAATGGTGTTCGCTGTTTGGTCAAACTATTTATTATAAATGAACTGAAATAACCCAATTATTACGTGTGGTTTTTTTTTTTTTTGGGGGGGGGGGGGGGGGGGGGGGGGGGGGGGGGGTAGCGGGGGGGAATTTAATTTCTTTATGTTCAATCCAATTTAATTTGTAAAAACTAATAAATTAACTTAATTCTTTCATGTTGTCCCAGGACAAATTGGTTGTGTGGAACCTAGGCTAAGCAATTACAGCAGAGGGCAGGGTCTTACAGCAATTACAGGGGCCTTATCTGACCAATCAGAGCAGACTGAGCTCTCAGAAAGGCGGGATTTAAATAGGGCTGGGCGATTAAGTGAATTTAAATAGCAAATGCGATTGAAAAAGCTGCGATTGTCGTGCACATCTTCTCAAGGAAGAACGGTACGATTTGTATTAAATCTCCTACTAAAAACCAGAGGGTGCTCTTGCAGAAACTCAATAACCTATCCAAAAAACACAAGAAGAAAACACGGGAGAAATAACGGTTGCTGAAAAAACTGAAGATTTAACTGCTTTTATTGATTGTGCGTGATATCTCTACTGTAGTTACGAGGTGAGTTTGGAGTAAAAAACCTAAATTATATGTTGTAATTTCACAAGCAGCTTTTACAATAGCCGTAGTTCATTGAGAAGCGATGTAAACAGCTGTTATAATCGCAGAACTATTATCTCAATGTCATTATTGACCGATTAAAACTAATCTGAATTAAAATGTTATATTTTAAATGTAAAAACTGTGCAGCTTATCAGAGTACTACAACATTGTGTAGTAATGTCAAAGTCCCTTTAAGGCAAGTCATTTCACTCAGCAGCCATCTTTGAAACGCCTCTCAGGCAGTATGCTCGGGCTTTCTGTCTGAATAAGGAAACATTCTCCAAGTTTGCCAAGCTTATGATTACATTACATATGTGAAATCACCAATAAAGTTAAATAACAACTATCTCATAACCTTAGTTTGTAAACGTCCGAATCAAACAAAATCGGCATATTCTAAAGTTGCCCGAGCTAATGTGCATTCACACTCGAGTGGAACGAGATCACGACACCAACCTCATTTATGGCCATTCTACACATTATCATCCTCTGGATAATGCTTTGTCAGATCGCGCTGCTCTTCTGAAGTAATTCGCAACTTGGTCTTGATGGCGAATCTTCTCCAGAAATGACAGTGACTATTTGCTTACAAGTTTGTGGGCGTTTGAGTAGTTTCTGTCATGTTTGATAGGATGGACTGTACCTCGCATTAGTTTAATACAGATTACAAAAAATTTTTGAACTTTTGTTTTCAAGTGTACTTGATTCATTTAAAAGTAGAGATTTCAAGCTTTATGTGGATATATTATCTATGTCTGTGAAGCAAGTATTCACATTCGTGCATTTGTTGACCACTAAACTGTCATAAAAACACACATAACTGGTCCGAGCTTTATCTCTGGACAAATGTCAGTCTTTAGCGATCGATAATTGGCTCCTATACTAGTAGTCAGGGCTTCATTCACCATATTGACCGTTACACTTTTCCCCATTCAAAACTATATGAGTGACATGTCTTGTGTTTAGACCTTTTTCACATTTCCGGGTTTCTCAGTAGTGGAAGTCGTCATAGTTGGGAAAATACAACAAATAATTTGTTTTTATTAAATAAGCAATCTTATTTGCTGAAATAATAAAAGAGAAACTCCATGATGATCTTATAAAGATGTTCAAAAAAGAAAAAAAATAGTGAGAGACTGATAACGGCAGCCAGAGAAGAGAATAATGTCAAATTTGTCCAATAAACCCTGCATTAGAAATGCCTCGCACAAGCAGTAATTCGTTTTTTGTATTGTAAAGCAAAGATGTTATAATACATACAGAAATACAAATAAAAGTTCATATGTTTTTAAAAAAATATATTAAAATTAAATATTAAAAATATCTAAATATTAAAAACTTTCAAGGATTTGAGATGCTGATGACCGTTAAAAAAGTCAGGCTTGTAAAAAGGGTCTATTCTATAGTTTTTGGTAAAGTCTGCTCCATCTAAACATACATGCTGGAGGTTTCCTAGAACCGGTTTTACTGAACAAAATACACATTAAAAATCGCAGATTAAATGGCCCAGCCTTGGATTTAAAGAGACAAAATCCATTTTAGACACTGCTGAAAAAAGAGCTGAGGCTGCTCTGTTTATTATAATAAAATACAAGTGCTTTTTACACCTTGAGTGGAAGTAAACCTGTTGCAAGGGACTCCTAAACAAAATAAAGACCTTTAAAAACAGCGTAAGTCGCACACTTCAAAACTAGTAGTTCTAATATCAGTACCAAAATTTAAGTTGTTTAAAAGTAAAAAAGTTTAGGTTCTGTCTGTCT
>NC_079448.1:5421699-5521699 GCF_903798145.1 Danio aesculapii
CATTTATTTTAAAGGGGTGGTCCACTACAATATCATATTTTAGTTTATGAGTAATGTAGCTGTGTAAACATAAACAACATCTCTGAATGTAATATGCTCAAAGTTCAATGCAAAGGGAGACATTGGCTTTTACAGAGTTAGCTTAGCAAAGCCTACAGGGAACAAAGTTTGGGGACTACAAAAAAATACATCCAGGCTACTGAGATCACAAACGATTCACCATGCGCACACAATAGGCTTGAGCTGTATCCAAATTTTGATTCCGTCAAACCTCCTCCCTATTTTACCTTGGTATCCGGTATTACCCTGCATAATAAAAAAAATTATGATGTAAGCCTCAGACAGCGTCACCAAACTGTTGGCTTGTGCCTAAACCAATCAGAAACTGAATACTGTATATGCGACCTTAAGATCACGGTCACCTGTTTGTGTTGTTCATATAGATCTGCGCGGGACGCTCTCTCTCATTCACACACACACACACGTAGACAGCATCAAGCCAGCGACGCACAGCATTACGCTCTCTCTCATTCACACACACACACACACACATAGACAGCATCAATCCAGCGACGCACAACATTACGCTCTCTCACATTCACACACACACACACACACACACATAGACAGCATCAAGCCAGCGACGCACAGCATTACGCTCTCTCTCATTCACACACACACACACACACACACACACACACACACATATATATAAACAGCATGTGCTCGCTCGCTCGCCCCGCTCACCGTTCAAATTACACCAGAGTTACCGACCCCTTCCGCGCTTTATTTGGTTGGGTCCCGCGGCTCCCGCAGTATAGCAGCGGGAATGCAGACCTCTAGTTCGTATTTACCACGTCTCCCTTCTCGTTCGGTCAAAACCCGAAATACTGCTAAAATGCAGAGGTTGTGTTCTTTTTCGAGATCAGGTCACTAGGTGTGCGACTCGCCATCTTACCTCACCTCTCTCCTACACACTTTCCCATGATGACAATCACACATACGCATTTTTAGGCATTAAATAAATGATATTTAATATTAAATACTTGTCTCCTATAAGTGCATTGTTTTATATGAAGGTATAAAGGTATTGAAGCTGACACCGTTGCTATTTTTAGATCCTGCAGTATACCATATTACCGTATTACCACCCAAGCCTAGCACACACCCCGCGCACTGAAAGGGCGTGGCTAGATGTGCTGTAATGTTATAGCAGAGAAAGCTAAAATGGCGTCCAAACGCTGCCATTTCCACAGAGCTTCTTCTGTTTCTGTATTTGAGCTTCCAAAGGACACGACACAAAGAGAGAAGTGCTTACAACTTAAATTTAATTATGTTCCAGAGAATTATAAAAAATATATAGCTAGCATTTGACAAAGAAACTTTCAGAATCTCTTTCAGTTCTGCGCTGGATTCAGCTAAATGCTCCTCAAAGCAGGAACAGTTTCGTTCATAATAGACAAAGCTGTAGAAATTTTTTTTTGTTAAAATTGATCTATTACATGCACAGTTTCTAGCGTTAATGGTATGTTGTTGCAAGGACGTAAACAAGGATGTAAACAATGGGAAATGCTGTTTGGCACCACTAACAATTTAGCTACAAACTCATATTCATCAGTCAAACCGCTGTAAACACCCACAATCATCAGCAGCGCTGTAGTGTCTCTCTATGTGGACGCTATCTGTGCGTTCTACATCTCAAATAACAAACTTGCAAAAGATACGAGAACAATTCTTAATACTTAAACATGCTTATAACCTGAATATATGTGAAAGACACTTGTCAGATTTTATTTTTGAGAGCAGTCGTGAGGTTCAGCTGTGTCCTCTTTATTTTCTTTCTGATTCAGGCTTAAACTGATACAGCTAACAGCTACTCTGGTTCACAGTGTTTACACAGTGCAAAAGCGCATGCTTGAAGGAGCATGACACTTTTCCTGGTGACGTGAAGCCGATTTACAAATCACAGCACAGTATGTTAGCTGACCAATCAGAGCCTCTTGAGATCAGGCCTTTCAGAGGAACTATGAACTATGACAGTCGTTTTCATGTGAGCCAGGTAGCTGTATATAATCAAAGTAAGATATAAGAAAAAATAAGGTGATTTTCTACAAATGAAGCATGAGCACACATTGCTTTGCATCTTATAAACACAACCAAGCCTTAAAATACACTCTGGACCACCCCTTTAATAGATTATCCAAATACTCATTTTGAAAAAATATAACATTCATAAAATAATAAATATTTAAAAATGGTTTCTATTCTCTTTAAATTAGATTAAATTAAAGTTGAATCAAATTAACGTTTTTTGACTTAAATCACATTAAACTGACCTAAAAAATTAAGTTAATCTTTTTTAGCTTATAAAATGAACCTGGAACATAATTAACTAATAACATTGTTAAAATAGACGAAGTTGTCATGGCTAATATGAGAGTTACAATAAACGTTTAAAGTTAAAAACTGTTATTGTAAAATATAAAGCAAGTCACTTTCACGCAACACCAGACAATCGACAGGCAAAGCATTAATATAGGGGATTATATTAATACCAATATTTATATTTATCATTATTAAAATGTGGTCTAATGAAATTGGCTGTTATCGGGTGTTTGGATGAACCTTTACCATAGCTTCTCCATTTAATGGTCGGTCTTGGACTTCCACCATCTTTGCAGTTTTTTTAACCAGTGTTTTATGTTCTAATCGAATTCATGTCCAAAATGCAATGTATTTTGGCCAATGTTAGCCAATAGAGTAAACCCAGATCTGCACTGAAATTCTACTGGAAATAGTAGACCATCTTGGTGATTTGGGAATACTAACATACTATGATGCTAAATCTATTTAGGATTGATAGTAGGCAATGCAGCACAAGTTTTTACAGGGTGTTACTGTGTAGTTGTTAAGACTTTGCTAGTTGGTTTTTAGGGTGTTCTGAGTGGTTTCTATATGGCTGCATACCAGACCATGTCCAATGATCCCGCTGTCAACTTCTGATAGACTTGAAGTTATGTTCATAGCAAAGGTTTTTTTTAAGTGTGCTTTGTGTTTTCCTTTAAACTAAATAGATTTCCCACAGTTGATATTAACCTCTGATCAGGTTTCTCTGCTCCACCAGGGCACCTGGGCTATTAGCTGCTTTAACCACATTACTGACCCAGGATCAGGTGTCAAATATGACGTAAATCAATTTGTACACTTCCTGTAGCTCGGCCTGATGGGCCAAAGAATAGAGAATGGAAGATATTAATGATGGATACCCATGTGTAATCATGCTATTAAGCAAACCATGAACAGAAAAAAAAAAACAAATCAAGACCATAATAAGGGCAGGACACTACGATGATGATGATGATGATGATAATGAAGTATATTAGTTAAGCATGGCAGTTTTATTGATAGATTTATTGATATATATATATTTTTTTTTTTTCAAAATCTGTGTATGTTTTATTTTGATATGAAAATATTTTATTCTCTAATATTTTATAATATTCATATTCTATGAAAATATTTTCAGTTTACTCATTGAGCATAGCTTGCATTAAACTCAATGAAACAATTTGTGCATGTGGTTTAAACAAAATTCTGTTTCACTTAATGAGTAACATGAGTAATAGTATGTTTTTTGGTTTTTTTTTTTACCAAAACATAAATCACGATATGTACTTATTTTGGAAAACTAACAAAAGAAACATGTTATTTATTAAGTACTAGGGTTAGGCGATGTCGACCAATTTAGCATCGTACGATGTCTAATGTGAAACATCAAGATGGACGATGGCATTTTCGTCATAGGCAGAGGTGAAATAATTATTTATGAATAATTAATTCATATTGAATAAATTATTTGTAGCCTACCGTTTCAACTAACTGACCCGCATGATTTTGTTTTACCCATTAACAAATCATAAATGAGTAAAGATAAGTTGCACACAAATTATCACCTGTCAATCACTTTTTCAGCAGGACTCTGGCATGAATAGGCAGAGTGATCTGTGTCGTTCTAATGGCGTCGACAAACTTGGTTGGTAAAAAAGGTACACAACCAACAGTATCTGAGGTTTTCACTAAAATGACTAAGCACAAGTGTGAAAGTTAAAGATTGAAGCAGTGTACTGACGCTGTGACACGGTACCTGATAGATTAAAAAGACCGAAGAATCGTTAAATAGAGACAAGATTAATTAAATATCACGTTCATCAACAATAGTGAGATGTGATACAGCGCTACATCCTTGATAACTTGCCCTGCTCTCTGGAGCTCAGACGAGCGCATGACAGCGTGTGTGTGTGTGGTCAAGTGATTTTCAGCGGACAGAAGGCTGTTCAGAAATGCAAGGTAAAACCCAGTATGTATGTGGATCACTTTCGTTCTGAAATGCCATTTTAAAACTAAGACCTATTAGTGTAAACAGGGCCTAAGTGTGCGGAGGATTGGCGATGCCGGCTCAGCATCGTGTTGTCTATAGGCCATCGGCGATGGACGGTGGCATCGTCTATCGGCCCAACCCTATTAAGTAAATACCCTAAAATGTCCAGTTTATTTTAATCATTTTATTTATAATTTTATTTTTGGAACTAGATAAACACGAAGTATAAAAAAACAAGATAAACATACAGAGATTTCGAAAAAACAAATATAAATGCATGGTTTACGCTACATTCATTCTTCCATGGTGGGGCGTCACACCAAAATTCATCCCGCCACGGCTACATTACAGCTTCTCATTCAAAACATTCAGTCGTTGTTTTTTTTATAGCGGGTTACAATTACACCAAAACGTGTTAAAAGGTAAGTGAATTATAACAGCGCAAACCTTTCTGTAATCGTAGTGCTGTGCCTTATTCGTTTAACCCTTTAAGAAATCAGAATCAGAAAGAGCTTTATTGCCAGGTATGTTCACACACACACACACAAACACGAGGAATTTGTTTTGGTGACAGAGCTTCTACAGTGCAACAGAGTTACAGAGACAGGACAAAAAACAGATAATAAATATATTTTTTTTAAAAATAGAAGCAAGTAGTGAAATCAAATATACAGATTGACAAGTGTGTGTTCAGCTATATTACTATATACAACGTTATATGTGCAGCTGTTTGTGCAAATTGGCATGTAAAGTGTGTTGTTAAATAAGTGTATATGTGTATAAAAGTGTGTAGCAAGTAGTGATGTTGGTTCCACAATTATTATCATCAAGTGTTCATGAGATGGATTGCCTGAGGGAAGAAACTGTTTCTGTGTCGGGCTGTTCTGGTGCGCAGTGCTCTGTAGCGTCGACCAGAAGGTAAAAGTTCAAAGAGGCAGTGTGCTGGGTGTGAGGGGTCCAGAGTGATTTTGGCAAAGCACAAGGTGATGTGCTATGATGATATTGAAGACATTTATTAACATTCCTAGAAAATCTAATAAATGTTGGAGACATACTCGTCACATAAACACTAAATCGCACTTAAGCAGTGTTTATTTGAGACCGCACAAGAAAATTTGCACTTGAGCAACGTATATTTGAGGGCGTGCAAGAAGTTTTGTGCATGAACAGAGGAAATCGGTGCGCAAGCAAAGAGATTCACATGCTCGTATTACAATGCGATCTCGACTTGTAATAATGAGCTTACAACATTTGTCATTGAAATAATGCCATGGGTAGTTGGTAGATGTGTGTAAAAGGTCTGCCGCTACAGCTGGAAAAAATCCTATAGGAAACACTGAAATACGTTTTGTGTGTAGGCTAGTATTTTACAATATTGTAAAAACACTCAAAAATGTCTCTGTCAGTGTTTTCAAACAATTATATTTGATTCACCAAAGTCATACAACTGCCAATTTAACATCTGTCACATCCATAACGGTGAGCTGTCACGTCCATAACCAAGCTTTTCCCTCATAAATGTACAAATGTCAAATCAAATAGTCAATTATGCATGTTCTATAGAGTCAACTCTTATCCTTTGATTGTTTCTTTTGGGTTGTGTAGTTTATTTCACAGAATTTCTGTAAATATACTGCATACTGTAAACTCTATAACTTATTGGTCACATCCATATCACATGTTTATTTTCCTCATTTAAAATCATTTACATTCATAATGCTCCTAAAATGTCTTTATCTTAATCTCATGAAACCTGCAGAAACCCTAACTGTAGCTTGTCGTACAGATTAAGCAAATGTCATTGTTTTTGCATACTACACATGCTATAAATCAGATATACTCTTTTCCGTTTTGTGTATAAAGTGTCTGTAATACGTGAAGTCATGCAGACAGTCGAGCTTGTTTTGGTGAAGATGCGATAATGGATGTTTTTGGATCTACTGTTGCTGTCAGACTCCCTGCTGCTGTGCGCTTTTTTAATATTTTTGCCGATTTTACACACCAATGACAAAATCCCATCAAAACCAACGTCACGCAGTGTAAATAATCAGTTGTCTGGTGTCCATATTGACTCACACATGCTGTCGGAGATCTGATAAACAGAACAAAAGAAAGAGATTGGAGAGATGAGAGAGATGCAGCTCTGTGTTATTCTGGATCGTGATGATTCTAGCTTTAAATTATTCAAAACACTCATTCTCATGTGTGTGTTTAAGGATTCGGCTGGCGGTTTTGTTTTTTTAAACCAAACTGTGTTTACTGGGATTGACCTGAATGTCGACTTACTCATTAGGCCTACCATGATATCTGTTATTTGCTGTACGATATATTGCACCAAAATATATTGCGATAAACGATATTATTGTCATTTTAAAACTATTTTATACCACTCATTATATAATGCAAGAATGACAATATAATATCCTCACAATGCAAGTACACTCTTCCAAAGGACACACATTTCATTCTTAAGAATATTTCATTTAGTCAGCGCCAGCGGTGTAGTGGTTAGTATTTGACACATGCACTCCGGTGTTTGATTCCTGCCTCGCGGTCCTATGCCAATCCTTCCCCTCTCTCTGCTCCCAATGCTTTCCTGTCAATACTCTCTACTGTCCTATACAATAAAGGTGAACCCCCCCCTGACAAGTGTCTTTCACATATATTCAGAATAAGCATGTGTAAGTAATATGAAACGTTCTCGTATCTTTTGCGAGTTTGTCATTTGAGATGTAGAACGCACAGATAGCGTCCGCACAGAGAGACACTACAGCGCTGCTGAAGATTGTGGGTGTTTACAGCGGTTTGACGAATAAATATGAATTTGTAGCTAAATTGTTAGCAGTGCCAAACAACATTTCCCATTGTTTACATCCTTGTTTATGTCCTTGTTACAACATACCATTAACGCTAGACACTCCTGTACTAGATCAATTTCAACAAATAAAAATACTTACGGGTTGTGGCTCGTCTATTATAGACGGAGCTGCTCCTTCTTTGAGGAGTTTTAGCCGAATCCAGCACTGAACTGGGAGAGATTCTGGATGCTGTCCTTTGTCAAATGCTAGCTATATATTTTTTATAATTCTCTGGAACAGTTCAAATTAAACTGTAAGCACTTCTGTGTTTGTGTCGTGTCCTTTGTAAGCCCGAATACAACAATAGAACAAGCTCGGTGAAAAAGCAGCATTAGGACGCCATTTTTGCTTTCTCTGCTATATTACAGCATTACAGCCCCTCTGGCCACGCCCCTTCGCTGCACGGGATGTGTGTGCGTGGTGAATACGCGTAACCTTAAGCGTTTTTGATCTCACAAACCTGGATGTATTTTTTGTAGTCCCCAAACTTCATTCACTGTAGGCTTTGCTAAGCTAACTCTGTAAAAGCCAATGTCTCGCTTTGGATTAGACTTTAAGAGTCTCACATTCAGGGATGTTGTTTATGTTCACACAGCTACATTACACATCAACTAAAGTTTAAAATATAATATCATAGAGGACCACCCACTACAACTCTGGTATTCCATTTGTGTGTGTGTGTGTGCGTGTGTGTGTGTGTGTGTGTGTGTGTGCGCGTGCGTGTGTGTGTGTGTGTGTGTGTGAGTATAAGAGTTAAACACAGGCAGCAGTGAATGATGGATGAAGGACCCTCTGTGACAGACCCATGGCGGGGTCCAGTGCTCATCAGCTCTGTGTTGGTAACTGGGTCTCCAGTGTACCAAACACTAAGGGGATCAAACCGTGTAAGCAAGCTCATTATTATAATCATGGATCTCATTCCCTCCGCACGATTCATTAGAAGCCTTTCAGAATCACCAGCAGAGTGAGGCTGAATTCCTCATTCATGTTAACGTTATTAGCTGTCATGCACCAGCAGCTGTTCCTGCTCACGTGATCAGACAGAGGTGCTTGAAACAGAATATATATATGAACAAAAACACAAAACCAAAATATTTGCATATATATTTATATACAATTAATTCATATTAGATGCGAACTATTAATTTTAAATATAAATAAACATAAAATATGTCCATGTATGTGTGTATTTATATATACCAAATAAAAACGCACATTACACCTATATAAATATTATACAAGCTTTTATTTTGGATGTGATTAATTGTGATTAATCTTTTGACAGGACTAATAAATAAAATTAAATCTCACCTATATATCAGCTTAAAAAAGAAAACGTCACAACATATAACGACAGAACAGTTTCAGTGAGGGCTATGCAAAAATAGAAGATATCATTATCTCAGTATATGAGCAAAAGAAGTCCATGGAAAGATCCCTCCATGACAGAAAAACAAATGTGTGTGTGTGTGCTGACATGTTTGATGGATGCTGTTATTGGTTTGTGCTATAATGTCATTCCACCCACACACTCCAGCGGAGAGACAGAGTGAGAAAACATAAGAAGACAGACAAGAAAACAAACTGCATTGTCAGAAACAACGATGGTTTTCTTAAGGCTGTCCAAAAATAAAACAGCAACACGAGAGAGACAGACGGAGAGAGAGAGAGAGAAGAGAGAGAGAGAGAGAGAGAGAGAGAGAGAGAGAGAGAGAGAGAGAGAGAGAGAGAGAGTGAGTGTGTGTGAGAGAGAGATTGTAACCCTTCTGACCCACGACTGTCTAAATAATGGTTGTTGTCAGTCTGGAGCTGTCAAGAGAGCCATTCTTATTTTTATTTCAATAACATACAAGTGGCCTTACAAGTATAGCCACTCAAATATTTTACTGTCACTGATCCATATAAATAATGATAATAATAATAATAATAATAATAATAATAATAATGTATACTATGATTATTGTTATAGTAATTTAATGTAATTACACACTAGCAATTAATGTAACATTAACATTAATGTATGTTCATAAATATGTTTTAAAATGTATATATTGTATTAAGTTAACTATAAAAAACACATTAAAAATAATAACAAATATATATTTATTCACGTTATGTCAGAAAACATTAACTGCAATACTACACAGCAATGTCACATTTATATATATACTTATGTGTATATATATATATATATATATATATATATATATATATATATATATATATGTGTATATATATGTGTATATATATATATATATATATATACACATAGTGCAGACCTACTTTTGGTACTTTGTCACTATGATACACTATAATATTCAAGCAAATGTAGTTTAGAGTGTAGGGATGGGCAATATTATATCATTTGCAATATACCGGTAAAAATTCACCGCACAGTATAAAACAAATGACTTATTGTAATAACGATAAATCCTATAATTAGACTGTGAAATGATTTTTTATTACAGTAGTACAAGTGCGATAATTTTGTGTGCTTAAGCCAGTTTACAACACCAATTTACTGACACATTTTAGAGTGGCATGGTAGCTCAGTGGTTAGCACTGTCGCACTGTCTCGAGTCCCAGCTGGGTCAGTTGGCATTTCTGAGTGGAGTTTGCATGTTCTTCCCGTGTTGGTGTGGGTTTCCTTCAGGTGCTCAGGTGCTCTCGCACGTCCCATACTAAATGTAACCCCAAACCATGATTTTACCTTCACCAAACTTGATTGATTTCTCAGAGAATCTTGGGTTCATGCGAGTTCCAGTAGGTCTTCTGCAGTATTTGTGATGATTGGGATGCAGCTCAACAGACGATTCATTGGACAAATAAACTTCTGCCAATTTTCCAAATTATAAAAGTCAAGTTATTATTTGTTGCTCTTACAACTGGGGTGGACGACAAGACTAATGTCAGGAAGTGTATAAATTTTCAGCAAAATTATCGCTATCACAATAAATACCAGAAAACATTGTGATATAATTTTATGTTCAATGAGAGTGTATGGGTGTTTCCCAGTACTGATTTGCATCTGGAAGGGCATCTGCTATGTAAAACATATGCTGGATAAGTTGGCGGTTCATTCCGCTGTGGCGACCCCTGATGAATAAAGGGACTATGCTGAAGAATTTTAAGTCCATATCGCCCATCCCTATTAGAGAGAAATGCTCAAAGTGACAGGAAGATCTTTGACTGTAAGCATCTGCGCCTTTACAAAATTATCAAAACTGCTTCAATATTCCTCATGGCTGTGAAAATAAAAACATAAAGCGCAACAGATATTTGTCTAAAAATAGCCAGACGCCCTCTAATTTCACACAGATTTCCATCTGAGCTGTGACGCTCTTTTAAAAGCGCGAAGACAGAAGTCAAGGATTTTATCATCAGCAAAGACAAGTGCTTCAGTGTGTTTTTTCCAGTCTAGCATCATTACGACAGACAGGACTGACGCTTCCTATCATCCCTCAGTCTCTCTCTCTGTCAGCCAGACACGCTTCGCGGCCTCGCTGACCTATTAAACTAATCGTCATGAATGAAAGATTTTTCACATGACACTCGTACCATCAGAGAGCAGAGCTGCAGATGGTGGATCTGTGAAATGCTTCGGATTTGTAACGAATCATCATTCCTCACCGTCAGAACGAGGCGAAATCTCACAGCAATCACTGATCAAACCAGCTCTATTATGAGTCACACCAGCTTCGGGTGTTATATGTCACTTGATAACCATTTCCTGTTTACACACTGATGTCACAGGCTGCATCATACACACAAATAAGAAAATCAGGTTTTCAATAGCAATTATTTTGCATGTAATTATGTTATTTATAATTATATGTTAATAATATTAATGAAAATTACAATTGGGCTAGGCGATAAAATCAGTATCGATTAGGGGTGTAACGGATCACGGTTGATCCGTGGTTCGTACGGATCTCAACCCACAGTTCGGAACGCACGTGACCTGCGGTTTAATAACTCTTTTGAATTTGTAGGTTTATCCAACATTTATAACAATTGCAGACTGATTTCCTCCTGCGTCATTAAAATCAGGTGTATCAAAGCATTTTCGCTTCACTGTAAAATATAATGATGACGGAAAAAGTTGTGGTGGGACCTAAATGCTTTCTTAGGTTATTAATTTTCTTAGGTTATTAATTAAAAGTGTTTTCTGTCACTGCTTGTTTAGCCTGCATTAATGCATTCAGTGTAAAGCTGCACAATTAAACATTAAAAGATCGTAATCTCAATTCAAACCCGCGCAACATGATAAATGATAATGATTTGCATATGTTTATTAATCCCTCGAAGCGCTGCATTCAAATCTGCATTTGATTGCGAGAGATTCAGTTTTTACACTTTTTCAGTTCGTTACAAACAATGAATTAACACAGACGTACTGGCAGAACAGTTTATAGTTCAGATATAAACACTGATGTTTATGAAACTTGACGCCGGTGAATGCAATTACATTGTGTAACCAATGGGTGGCGACAAACAACCACCAAAATTAGGTCACTGAATAGGTTTTCAAAAATGATCCACCTATAACGAAACATGAAGATTTATGAGTGAATTGATGAATCATTAATTAAAAATAAATATGATATGTTCTGTTTGTTAAAGCCAATGATTGCAGTAATATTTTTGTATAAATGGAAAGCAAATGACATTTGCCTCCTCCGTTTTTTGCTTATTCGAAAAATGGTCTGGTCCTTGACTCAAAAACCGTAGTGTGATCCGAACAGTGAGCTTTGCGATCCATTACAGCAGTGTTTCCCAATCCTGTTCCTGGAGGCACACCAACAGTACATATTTTAAATGTCTCCCTTATCTGACCCATTAACTTTAGGTTTTGGAGTCTCTTCTAATCTTCTGATGAGTTGATTCAGGTGTGTTTGATTAGGGAGAGGTTGAAAATATCTACTGTTGGTGTGCCTTCAGGAACAGGGATGGGAATCACTGCATTACAGCACTAGTATCGATATTTATTGACCGAACACCATTGTCAATATCGATAAAAAAAAGATTCGGCATGTAGATTCAGTATGAAGCACTATGGTTTTATTAAAATGTGGCTGCTGAGCGTGCGCCTCGGAAGAAATGCCAATAAGCTTAAGTTTGTCATTTTCAATGGAGGCGCACGACGGGCATATAAGAGCGACCGCACATGTTGTGCAAACGGTGTACACAAGACGCAGGTGCATTTTCCAGCCGCACCTAGTTGAAAGCATCTCAACTTTTCCGAATGCTGCAAGCACATCGCGATTTATGTAAATAAACTAACCAATTACATCATACAAACACAGCACATCTAAACACTGCAGTGCTTTTTACTTTTCCCCATAAACTTGCATCAGAGCTGCAGCAATGATTTATCCGTTTGTCATCCTCTGAGAAAAGAGTCGATGGTCGCCTAGTTACAAGAGATGCCATAGAAAAAGAAACCACATGCTCGCCACTTCAGGTCAGAATAACAACACATGCGAAAATGAGTGCGGTGGCTAGCAGCAGTGAGGAGATTGTAAATAAAAGAGTATGTTGCCAGAGTGGCTTTTTGGTTTCTTTTCTTGTGCATCCCAGCCACTAGCTCCCCATCTGAAAGATGTTTTAGCATTGGGGGTAATATAGTCAACTTCACAATTTGTAATGTTGCAGTATGTATGTGAATAATGTTGGTTAGTTCCTTTACTTGAAAGCTCAGATTTGATTATCAAATTTTCTTTTGTTTACAGAGTTTAAGGTTTTCTGTATCATTACTATTAACACCTTTCAGATGTTGATCTACCTTTAAGTTTGCTTTGATTGTTCAGTATTTACACTTTACCATTGCACACACTTTGTAAAATTTTATCTATCAAGTTTAAGACTCTCTTTAACACTTATGTTTATTTTATTATAACGGGATCATATATTTTGTTTATATATTTTTCCTTTTGACTATTAAAACTATTTGCCTCGGTGATGTTGGTAAATTAAAATAGTGGTTCAATAAAAAATTACTATATTGCTAAATGTATTGTTATGAAATATTCAAGAATTATCGATATCGAATGATACGAAACATGATATTGTGATCAAAGAATTTCAAAGATAAAGTAATTAATTATTTTAATGTGCAAATTTCACATTCATAATGTAAATTTACCGGGAAAAAGCCTGTTTTAATGCATTTAAACTACAATGCAATCTGTTGTTAAACACTAGCCTAAAGTGCCGTCTGTTATTATAAAACTAAGCTCAGAATCCATTCAAGTGAGAATGTTGAAGCATTTTGAAAATCTCAGAATCGATGCAGAATCAATTTTTAATGATTTTATCACAGCTCTTTATGCACCACAGAAAAATGTTCTCCAAGCATAATAACAGTTTTCTAAATGAACTGCTCAGTTGATTGCCTGTGCTCACTTAATTTTTTCTTCACATCTGCTGTAAATGATTTGCAAGTAAGCTTCATGCTTCCCAAAACTGTGTAAGGTAATGAATTCCACGCTCATTAAGCATCAATAAGGTGTATCAATTTAAAAGTCTCTCGACAATTAATCAATTGTTGATTAATCAATAGCATGCATTGTAGAATCTGAAGGTGATTCTAAACGATTCCAACTGATTAATTGAATGTGTTAGACCATTATAGGCTGTCAGGTCTCTATGTGTCCTAAAAGGGGACTACTCACCTTCTTTAAGGGCTTTATCTACATTGAGGGAAACTACGACCCGTCTGGTCTGGGCTGAATCCAGCAGAGGCACACAGAACCGGCCCTACAGAGACAGGAAGACAACCATTAGACAATAAATCAATCATTACATCCAAACACAGCACTCATTATGAAGAAAATCCAATTAAAAGACCCAAGTGAGGGCCATTTTAGTACCAGTTATAATGATTATAAATCTTAGACTGATGCAGTGTGGAATATACTAGTCAATATACAGTGTAATGCACAATACACAGCGCAGTGTAGTTTTTACTTTTTCACATACTTTTCAAGTGCCTTGGACTTATGATTTTGTTGTTTATTAGTTTGTTATCTTTATGAATCCCTTACTCAAAGAGTACCGACACATTAACTACCCATTATTATGAAGAACTTTTGGTTTGATTTTGAACTAACATGCAGTGTAATCTACAATTTCAGAATCAGACACAAATTTATAACAATTACAATAACATTCAGGTTCCAAATCACATCTTAATAACTTCAAATAGTTATAATAACTAAGACACTTAAAAATAATAGATAATAAACTTTTTGACTGACTGATTTGTAAAAATAAATTAATGAAAATTTGTCATATTAAATATAATAACAAATATACAATATAATAAAATATTTAATATTTCTATATGTCTAATATACCAATTTTTCTGTGAATATAGGCAATATATTTTGGTGCATTAAAACAAAACTGACTTATTAAACAGATATATTTATTAAAATAATATTTTGGTCACCAAACATATTTAGAAAGATAATACAATTAAATTCAAGGAAAATATTGCAAAAAAATAAATTACAACCTGAAAATTTTCAGCTACATTTTTCCATTTTTTGCTTTTCTTGCTTTTTTATGTTTTTAATATTTTTCAATAACATATTAATTTAGGTGGGCTAGTTTTTGGACCATTATTGTAAGTTATTTTGTTAGATAAGCGCCAGATTTGGCTTCAGTATTGACTAATCTAATGTATATGCACAAATATAATATTGTAAAACTTCCTATTAAATATATGAATTTAAAAGATAGATTTGTGAGGGGTGTACTTATATATGCTGAGCACTGAATATATATATATATATATATATATATATATATATATATATATATATATATATATATATATATATATATATATATATATAGTTCCTTATGTATTGCTGAAAAATGGCTAACAAAATAGGTAGGTAAAGGATAGCATATAATGTAGTGTATAAAAATAAAATGTAATCAATAAGCATTTTGGGGTTGCACTAATCTAATTATATAAAATGATTCATATTTAGTACAGAAACTGTTACAGTGAATAACATTTCAGTGAGTGTTTTCTGTAATCACTGTAAAAATGTTTGATAGACATTATTGATCAAATAAAATGAAATTTCACATTCTAATGGATGGATTTTTTTCAAATATTTAAATTACAAAATAGTACATTAACGTGTAATATAAAGAATTTATATATATATATATATATATATATATATATATATATATATATATATATATATATATATATATATATATATATATATACATACATATATATATACAAGCATTTTTCTCAGAGTCCCATGTCATGATTCAGTTATTTCACTTTTATGGCAAAGAATGGGTTATTTTCATTGCTTGTAACATGAAATAACTGAACATAAACATAAGACGCTGAGAAAAATGCACATTGTAGAAGAATATTACAGATGGCACTTAGAGAACGTATTTGGATCTGAACTCTTCATATACAATGTGTATATTATGCAAATACATAATATAATAAAATAAAATATAATATAATAATCAGACAATCACATTCTTTGACACAACCACAGTGAGTGTAAATAACGGTTGGGATGTACTGCTTTCATGTTGTGATGTGCTTTCATCCTTACCATCAACTTATTGAATAAATCCACGAGCTTGTCTGACTGTCTCTTCGTGTTGTCAAACCTGCTGATCCTCAGGGGGCTTTTCTTCACCAGCAGCCCGAAACTGCCCAGCAGGAAGCAGAACAACGCGAAGGACACATAAATAAAGAGTTTGAGGAAAAACGAGGTGAGACCGAGTCCTCCAGAGCCGAGCTGGAAGAGCAGCACCGCCGCCGCGATGCCGAGGACCAGGGACGGGTAGACGGCGCTGGGCATGAGGACATCCGACCTGCCGCTGCTGCTGCTGCTTCGGCCATCAGGACGCATGATGCCGCTGCTGCTGGAAATGACATCTCCTCACGTGTGCTCCACAAGAGACGGGCTGCATGTCGCTCCAGTTCACAGCCCAGATTTCACTCATCACAGTGTATGGCTTCAGTTCAGAGGAGAAACGCGGATGATCCGGTCCTCCGGTGACACTTTATGATGGAAACGCGCGTGTAGCTGTTGCATCGGAGCCGTTATTAAATGACAGCAGAGCACCTGAAATCTCTAGGACAGCTCGAGGACAGCTTAAATGGCTGCTAATTCAAATCCTCCACAATTGCACAAGAACACCAAGTACTCACGTCATAGGACGAGGGGAAGAAAGCAAATGTTGACATTACGTTAAACTCGTCCGAATATATGAAAACATCTCGAGGAGCCGTTGACGCGCGAGCACAAACAACGGAGAGCCATCACGAGATAACTTTAACTTTCAAGCTTCAAATGTGAAATAAAGCTGTACGTGCTGAGGGTAGTTCAAATGTATTTTTGTTATCAGCCAAAATTGATCCGAAATGTGCTAAAGAATGAAACTTATCGTCAATTTGTAGCGCTGACAAGCGGTCTCTGTTTTGCCTATAGATCATCGGCTGCCTTTCGACAGGCGAATTTGCGAGTTGTACTATGGAGAAGGGATTAAACATGAATATTAATGACGCAGCATGCCGTCCGCTGATTTGATTGGCGGATAAAAGAGACGCTCGCGCGTAGGTTGCTCTCTACTGGCGAATTAGCGAATGAGATTTGTCTCATTAATAACAATTAGTCACTTGACTGTAAGCTAGCGGAAGGTTACCAGGCAACGTCAGCATTATCTGATTAATATTCATAAGGCGATTCCTTGCCGTAGTAGGATAGGAAGGGAACGAAGACTATGGAGCCTCGAGTAGGCCACAAATCACACACACACACACACACACACAATGGGGGAAAACAACACAGAAATGAATTAAACTGTAATAATCGCGAAACAACGTCAACCAGACAGACGGGTTATTGTACGTCTGGTTGCGTGTCTGAGCTTTGTAAAGAAATGAGGATTAATGAATACAATTCTTGTGAATTTATTAGGTCACAGATAGAGGACACCTGGACATATTGTAAACAGTATAGAATGATTTACAATAATGTACAATTAGTATACAATGCTTTAATGAAAATATAATACAATAATAATAATGATGATGATAATAATAATAATAACAATAATAATAATATTAATAATAATAACAACAACAATAATAATAAAAAACAACACCAATAATAATAAAACAATAATAATAATAATAATAATTAGTAAATATAAATAAATAAACAAATAAACAAATAAATAAATAATAATGATAATAGTACTAGGTCACAGATAGAGGACACCTAGAACATTGTAAATAGTATACAATGATTTAAAATGATATATAATTAGTATATACTGATATAATGAAAATATAATAATAATAATAATAATAATAATAATAATAATAATAATAATAATAGACATTAGTAGCAGTAGTAGTAGTAGTAGTAGCAGCAGCAGTTATAAATAAATAAATAAATAATAATGATAATAGTAATAGATTTATAGTAATAGGTCACAGATAGAGGACACCTGGACGTATCGTAAATAGTATAGAATGATTTACAGTGACATACAATTAGTATACAATGATTTAATAAAGGTATAAATAATAATAACAATAATAACAACAACAATAATAATAATAATAATAATAATAATAATAATAAATAGTAAACATAAATAAATACAAAATAATGATAATAGTAATAGATTTATAATAGGTCACAAAAAGAGGACACCTGGACATATCGTAAATAGTATAGAAGGATTTACCAAGATATACAACTATAATGATTTAATAATAATAATAATAATAATAATAATAATAATAATAATAATAATAATAATAATAATAATAATAATAATAATGTTATCAACAACAATAATAATAATTAATTAATACAAAATAAATAAAAATAATAAAAATGATCATAGTAATAGATTTATTGTAATAGGTCACAGATAGAGGACACCTGGACAAACCGTAAATAGTATTGTATTTAAATGATTGTAAATGATTTACTAAAGGTATACATAATTATAATAATAATATTAATAATCATAATTAAAAAAAATAATTCATTCATTGATTTTCTTTTCGGCTTAGTCCCTTTTTTAATCCGGGGTCGCCACAGTGGTATGATCCAGCATATGTTTTACGCAGCGGATGCCCTTCCAGCTGCAACCCTTCACTTGGAAACTCCCATATACTCTTATTCACACACATACACTACGGACTATTTAATGATACAAGTATAATAAGAACTTAAAACTGGTGATGTCTAATTATATAACAAAATGTCAACAATAACAACAAAATAACGATCTAATCTTTACAACAACAAAACCCTGAGGTGCGTTTGGCAAATTCTGTGTTTACAAAAATAAATGTACAAATCCCACACATAACAGATTACTATACTACACCATAATGTAGGCCTACATGTGTGTACAGCAACCAGTTTGAGTGTGAATGATAAACAATGCATGTATATTGGGTTTTTGCTCCACCTAGTGTTCATCGTGCATGTTTTTATCAGGTCAACTGAAAAGAAAGAGTAAAAAAGCACTGCCTTTCCAACCTTATAGCACAAAAGATTTGTTAAATTTCTAGTAATAACCCAGTTATAATAACAAGATTAACTACTAGTTAATTCGAACTCAAAATCTCTACGCTTTTAGGCTAAGTGAACTTAATAAAATTATTTTTTTCGTTGTTTAAAATGGTCAGTCAGGCCAGCAGGTGGCGAGAGCTCACTACTTTGACGAAACCAAACGCTTTCGTCAAATTAATATACATAAAAATATTCATAAAGTACGAGTCATTCTGTAATGATCATATACTCTATGATATACTCGTGATCTGATTCTGTAATAAGTGGAAAATGTAGTCTTAAAATAACAAAAACTTTGAGTCTTAAAGGAGTACTCAAGAGAAAATAGTTTTTTATTGAGAAAGAAGTACACACTGTACTAAAAGAAGAATAAATGGTTATAGATATTCAACAAATAATCAAGATTTGTAAAAAATAATACATTCAAAACAGTACAGATCCTGGCAGACAGGAAACACATCATCACTTAAGTTATAAGGTTCTATCTGACATTTTGTCTATTTTTTCTTTCTTTTTATATAGAAAAACTAGTCTCTAGCGTTATATTTGTGAGCCAATCAGCACTATGAATGCAAAAAAGGGGGCCCAATTAGAATCTTTAAGAAGAGTGAATATTAAGTCCATGTTTAAAGGGATAGTTCATGCAAAAATGAAAATTTACTCACTATTACTCACCACCAAGAGGGGACACTGTGTTGTTGTATAGGAAACAGCCACTAGATGCTACTAGTGTAATGGAGGCCAGCTAGTCAGTGCTGTGCAGGTAAACCTCACTCCTCTGACCTCTAATAGGTGCTCTAACAACTGACACTAGAGGCCATGGTCTTAAGTCTCCTTGGTAGAGCAACTGACTCCCATGCAGAAGATCGCTGGTTTGATACCAGCTCGGGATGGGTGGTGTAGGACCGGTTACACTAGTGTCACGCGGTGGCCATTTTGGAATAAATTCCAATAGAACAACAGCATTTTATAAGTCACTAATATAAACTATTAAAAGTGCTGATGATTGTGATAGTAAGTGTTGTATTGTCGTCTTTCAGGTTGTATCTCAGCTTTAGTGCGCTTTTTGAATAAATAAATAAATTACAAAGCAGCTGCTTGTCATCGTGACAGCAATGAGATTGGGTATATGCTGAAGTATGCTAATAGGACTTTTAATTTGCCAGTAACCTGGGTTAAGCGCTTCTGGTTAACTGTATGCCATTGCAAAATCGGCGCTTTTAAGGTCTGTTTTCTTTAAAAATCAGCGATCTCCACTGAGTGATATCAGATATAAAGTGGGTCTCAGATTGTACAAGAAGCACTGCATTAAATGACATTTTTCCCCGCCATACCCAGTATATTCAATGGAGCTGCGGCGCTAGCCCGCCGATTCTGACAGACGCATGCGAGTAAATGGCTTTTTGTCTTGTTTTACGCTTGAGCAACTAAATAAATGCCAAAGTCTGTTTAACTGATTGTATTTTAATTACATTACAACATCGATGCTTTAAAAGGAATCATATAAAATGGAAAAAAAACGTACAATAACAGGTCACCGGAAGTTTATCAGCATGGGAACAACACTAGCTTGGCATATACCCTATGGACTGCCGATCGCTTTCATTCCAAAATGGCGGAATCCCGGGGCTGTTGCTGCGCGCTGCTGTTGCAATGGAACGTTCTATTGAGTGTCGCCTCTTGGTGATTCTAAACTCTTTGTCACCACAGTGACAATCTCTCCCTCGTTAGCATAGGACGTTAGTGTTTTTTAATCTGCCACTATGCTGACACATAAACTGCATCCTAAATGGTACACTATACACTAGTATATGTATATATTGTCATCCCAAATGGAACACTGTTTTTTTTTTTACTAAGCGGAAATTCAAACCGTTTCCCAGATGATGGTTTGACGGTTGCCAAATTAGTGAAATAAATGACCAAAGCAACAAATAATACCTGCCATGAGTATAATATTCACCATTGGGAGGCGCTATAATCACTCTCATAGGAGAATTTTGCTTTTACAATCCAAAATAAATAGTTATCCAACATGTGTGCCCGAAAGCTCCGCCCCTTCCGCTACGTAAGCAAAGAAGCGGCCGTTGAGTTTGTGAAGTGTCCAACATCACACACTTCATTTTACCAGTTGAATAAGTGCATTATCCAGGTAATGAAAGTGCACTTATTATTTTTAGAGTATTCAGAATGCACTACTTACACTGTTTATACTTCAAAATGGCGAAGAATAGTGCATAACTATGCAATTTGGGACGCACCTACAGGCATTTGTAGCTCCGCCCTCTTTTGAAAAGAGCACAATCTCATTTGAATTTAAAGTGACAGTCACCAAATATGGCACATCAAAGCCTAAAAGGGTCAGTTTCAAAACATTATTTAAGTGGTATTTCGAGTTGAAACTTCACATAAACACACTAAGGGACATCAGAGATTTATTTTACATCTTGTGAAAAGGAGCATAATAGGTCACTATTTATTCAAATACAACAAACGGTTAGTTTTTTCTTATATTTATTGCCTTAGTTAAACATAGTTATATGTAATTCTCCATAATTCCAGTATAATGACAGAAAGTGTTTTTTTTTTATTAGAATTATAAAGTTTATTCCAATAATCTCCATTTATAACTTTAAAAGGATTTTGAAATTCAACATCTCAATATCTTAATACTGCTCATAACACAGACAGAAACTTATAATTCCAAGGTGACGGCATTAGTCAAATTACTTAACATAATAAAACGTTATAAGAAAAATAATAAATCCGCCCTTACAGTGTGTGTTTAAGATTGACAGGATCAACCCAGGCTCATTCTGAAAACGTACTTATATATACATTTCTGGAGAGCGCCAAATACATTCCAGGAGCTACGTTTTTGTGGATCCACCAGAGGGCGCTGTGTACGCTTTTTGAGATCTCAAATTTCTCTCGCGAGTGCCATTCGAGCCTGCTGTTCTCGCGTAAATCCACCAGAGGCCGCTGTCGACAGACTGACTGACCGATCGACTGACCAACCCTCCTCCTTCCCTAAACCCAACCGATAGTGTTTTCAAAAGCACAGATTGACCAGCGCCCATCCACTACCCTAAACCCAACCAACAATTTTCCAAAGCAATCCACAAAAAGAAAAGCCTCACCTAATTTTTACCATGCTTACAGAGTTTACCACATTCTCACCCTATTATTTACTTGTTTATTTTATTTTTTGGATTATTTTTATTTTTAGTCTTACCTGCTTTCTGGAACCGTTCTTCATCAGACTCAAATCCTGTCATCGTGGTCAACTCCTCTCTGCATCTCAAGTCCGCCGACGTACATGGCGAGGTATTGGACAAACTTTTAACAGCGGGAAAGCCATGTACACAGAGGTAAGCAGTCAGCTAGTAAGTGAGAAAGGAAACGGCGTCATACCGCCCCCTAGTGTTCGTTTTAAAGATGAAATGCAACCATACGTACTTCTGTCTACATAATTCGTGATCTCCAAAAATGTATATAGGGCTACGTTTTCAGAATGAGCCTATGTCGGACAGGATACATTGAATAGTCACGAAACGACAGAAAACATCTGGAGAACACAGAGATCACCTTACTAAAATATAAATCTTAAAGGTCATCCAATTTCAGAGAAAGCAAATGTGCAAAATGGCCAATCGTTTCTTCAACTCCATCAGCAACGGGTGATATTTACAGCTCAAAAAATAGAGGCAGCGCAGCAAATAAAAAAAGCTGATACCAATGTTTTTCCTGGCATTTATCAGGTGTGTTGATTACTGATGAGCGTGGATGAATGTTAGCAGATGCTGGCGAGCGCGAGGAGCAGCAGGAAACAGCAGAAGATCAGTGAAGCTCCGGCCGCAGCAGCAGAGCTCCTCATCATACACTCCACACGGGACCACGAGCCGTTGTTCGGGAGAGGATCCATCCCCAGCGCCTTACACAGGACATTATATACATCGACTGTTCGGATGGGACCCGCACGATAGTTGCTCTTGAAGTCTGGACAGAAAAAATACAACATTTAAATGATGTTTGCTAACTATGGGGGCCTTTTTGGTGGGGCCCCATAGATTTTGGTGACTGAAAATGGTTTCCAAAGTGGACGTTTTTGAAAACGCTTGCTTTTAAAAAGTTGCTTTTGAAATCGAGACAAAAAAGATTTATGAATGATGATGAGTTTCACATGACAACATTTTCAGACAACAAAAAAGGGAAACTTTTGTTTGTTTTTGTTTTGTTTGTTTGTTTACACAACAATGCACATGGCAACATTTTCAGACAACAAAAAATAGGGGAATTTGTATGCGCTCTGTTCATTTATACAATGACAGCATTTGGGGACAGAAAATGCAATACAAAGTGAATGTTTTTGAAAAAGCTGAAGCTGCTTTTGAAGTCTACACAAAAAAACATGTATAAATGATGTTGAGTTAACAGACTATGGAGCCGTTCACACGTTTCCAGACAAAAAAGGGAAACTTTTTATGCTTTGTTTGCTCATTTACACAAAAACAGTGTTTTGCAAACTGAAAACTGGTTACAAAGTTGACGTTTTGAAAATGCTGAAGTTGTTCAAAGAGTCTGAACAGAAAATTAAAACATTTAACAGATCATGGGGTCTTTTACGTGACAACATTTTTCAGATAACAAAAAAGCTGGAAGCTTTTTATTTGTTTGTTTACACAACAACAACGTTTTGGGGAATGAAAATGGTTTACGTTTTTGAACGTAAGTCTGGAGAGAAAAAATATATTTAAATCATGAGGAGTTAACAGACTTTAGGGCCGTTCACACACACACAAAAAAAACAACAGGAAATTTTTTATGCATTTTGTTTGAGCGTTTTGGGGACAACAGCAGCATTTTGGGGACTGAAAACGGTGTACAAAGTAAATGTGCTGAAAACGCTGAAGTTTTTCATGGAGTCTGGACAGAAAAATGAAACGTTTAAAGGGCACATAGTTTAGCTCTTTTTTATGATTTAATATTAATATTATGGCTCTTCTGAGAGTGCCAGTTTAGGTTCAGTTTAAAACACAATTCAGATTTGTTTATTATAATGTGTTAAAAAGTGTCATGTTGGGGGCGTGTCCACAGTTCGCTGATTTATGGGTGTGTTGCTTCACATGTAAATTAGTTTCGGCTTTCCGTCAACGTAACAAGGGGGCGGGGTCATGAGCTCACCTGCTCTGCGTTTGCAACAGAGTCTGACAGGCAGACTGCGAGGAGCTGGAGTGGGAGGTACAGCATTCAGTCGTACATGTACGACTCTGACACAGACCAAGCAGAGAGTACAAAATCATTTGTGTCTTTGTACAGTTTTACAGCCAACTGTGTGCTAGTTTCAAGTGCTGAGCTTGTACACAGAAACTAATAGCCACACACACTGAATTAACTTTGACTGAGGCACCGGATGCGCCGCTCGAAGCCGCGACACGGCACACCAGACACTCTCTGTGGCGCGGCAGAAGCATTAAGTGTCCCGAATCGTCGCGCCACGCATTTTTGAATTCTAAACATAGGTTTCTATCAGGGTACACACAACGGCAGTTCAAGTCTGCAGCGGTCCGCAGCGCACAGCCGTCGACTTGAATGTACCCTGATAGAAACCGATGTTTAGAATTCTAAAACGCATGCTAGTTAAGATCACAGGGAGCTTCTGGGATCGCAAGAAATGCAAACGGCTGAAGTATAAGGTAGACTCAATGAGAAGTACACATGTTTGCAAACCTACCTAAAGATACAACCAATAACACCGATTAGAGCGATAATGTGGAGAATATTGCTCTTGTGTTGAGCCCAATGAGCCTTGCATCTAAAAATAGAGCTAGGGTGTTCCTTTAGTGATATCGCTTCGACTCACGCTGAAAATGGCGGACGTGAATCAACAAACTGAGGATATGATGACGCGCCTGTCAATCAATATTGGTGGGCGGGGGGACCGCACTCCTACGTCAGGTAGCGGTCGATTTGAAAACAGCTCCAATTGGTCCACCGTTTTTTATGTTGTTAAATTGAAAAAAAAGCACTGGGTGTGTTTATATCACCCCAATATGACGGTCTATACACCATACATGCACATATGTCTGTCCAAACAGCTTGAAAAGTAGATTTTTTACCATAGGTGCCCTTTAAATGATGATGAGTTAACTGACTACGGGGCTGTTCACACAACATTTTCAGACAACAAAAGAAAAAAAAAACAGGAAACTTTTTATCCATTTTTTGTTTGTACTTTTACAGTTAATTACTTTAAGTTCTTAGTAAAGTACGTTCTTAGCAATGCACATTAGTAATCAAAAATGGAGTTTTGATACATTTACAGTAAGTAATTTACAAAATATCTTCATGGAAAATGATCTTCAGGTAATATTCTAATGATTTCTGGCATAAAATAAGAATCAATAATTTTGACCCATACACTGTATTTATGGCTATTGCCAAAATATACCACATGTGTCACTTATGTTAGTGAGGTTCACATATGATAAAATGCACAGCTTTACAGCAGAAAAAAGATGTTTACAGCCTGCAACAAAACATTTTTGGGGTATATAGCTAAAATGTTGTAATATTTTATTTTATAATAATGTGAGTGGGGCTACATAGTAGCTCAGTGGTTAGCACTGTCGCCTCACAGCAAGAAGGTCGCTGGTTCGAGTCCCAGCTGGGTCACCTGGCTTTTCTGTGAGAAGTTTGCATGTTCTCCCCATGTTGGCGTGGGTTTCCTCTGGGTGCTCTGGTTTCCCCCACACTCCAAAGACATGTGCTATAGGTGAATTGAATATACTAAATTGTGTGGTCCACTATGGTATCATATTTTAAACTTTAGTTGTTGTGTAATGTAGCTGTGTGAACATAAACAACATCTCTGAATGAGAGACGCTCAAAGTTCAATGCAAAGCGAGACATTGGCTTTTACAGAGTTAGCTTAGCAAAGCTTACAACGAATGAAGTTTGAGGAATACAAAAAAATACATCCGGCTAATGAAATCATAAGCGCTTCAGGTTACGCGCATTTGCCACGTGCACACACCCTGTGCAGCGAAGGGTTGTGACCAGAGGCGATATAATGTTACAGCAGAGAAAGCTAAATTGGCGTCCAAATGCTGCTATTTCCACAGTAATTCTTCTGTTTCTGTATTCGGGCTTCAAAAGGACACGACACAAAGAGAGAAGCGCTTACAGTTTAATTTTTTTTTATGTTCCAGAAAATTATAAAAAAGATATAGCTAGCATTTGACAAAGGATAGCTCCCAGTGCTGGACTCAGCTAAAAACTCCCCCTACAATAATAGAGGGCTTTGTGGATTGTGAGCCACAACCTGTAAGTGTTTTTATTTATTGTATTCAGCTACAAATTCATATTTATTTGTCAAACCCCTGTAAACAGCCACAATCTTCAATATCGCTGCAGTGTCTCTCTGTGAGACCGCTTTCCCTGCGTTATCTCAAATAACAAGCTCACAAAAGATATGAGAACGTTTCATATTACACACACATTCTCAATATATGTGAGACACTTGTCAGATTATATTTTAGAGAGCAGGTGTGAGGTTCACCTGTGTGCTCTTCATTTTTCTGTCTGATTCAGGCAGCTAACGCTAACAGCTGCTCTGACTGACTGTGTTTACACAGTGCTAAAGAGCGTGCTTGTAGAGGCGTGACGTGGAGCCAATCTGCAAATCACAGCACATTATGTTTGCTAACCAATAAGAGCCTCTTGAGGGTGGGCCTTTCGGAGGAGCTAGGAAATATGACAGTCGTTTTTATGTTAGCTGAGTAGCTGTATATAATCAAAGTCAGATATATGAAAAAATGACATGATTTTCTACAAGTAAAGCATGAGCAGACATTGCTTTCCATCTTATAAACACAACCAAGCCTTAAAATACATTCTAGACCACCCCTAAGTTAAGCTTAGTTAACTGTTCACCTAAAACATAACACTGTGCGTTAGCAAAATAAACATTGTAAATTTTGATTTCACACATACTTCAAACTTGCAGCTTTAAAAAGTTCTGGAGAACTTCCAAGGTGTTACTATGCCGTGCTGTGGATAGTAAAGTGGTCTGTGTTGTTGCTAGGGTCATGTTATGGACGTCTTAAGATGTTTTAAGAGTTTTAAAGTATTGTCATGAGGTTTTAAGTTGATCTGGATGGTTCCCAGGGTGTTTCCCAAGTTCTGTAATAATACTTTCAGAAAGATCATGTGGTACCCAATGACACCATCATACAAATATGCTTTAGTTTCATCAGTTATCATTAAATAAAGTTTACCTGGTCCCTGTGCCAGAAAAAATCCCCTCATGTCCACAAACTCATTATCGTAGCCATGCCAGCCGTGTTGCCAGCCCTCAGCCACTTCTGTGCCGTTGTTCCAGAAGGGCAGTTTGGCTTTATTCTGTCAAGACAGGAAGATGTGCAGCAGTTAGCATGTTTTATCCGTTATTCAGCCAAGGGATCTGGACAGGCATTTGTTGTAATCTAATGATGCATGACTGAGATAATATATGTTTTATCAGGCAAGCAAACAAAACCAAGACTGTTGATTTTGGGCAAAATAGGGCTGAATATGCAAGACTGAATCATGACTGAAGCCATTCCTGTCAGCAGTCTACAAATCAAGATAATAAAGGGGAGCTATTATGCAAAAATCCCTTTAATAAGGGGCTTGAACACAATTGTGTGTCAATAGTCTGTGAATATAACCAGTTAATAATGGTAAAAAATTATTAATTGTATTTTTTATAATCACACTTGATAAAAACAGTCTGCAGAAACACTTTGATTTACATTCTCCCATTGTACGTGTTATCAGAAGGGGAAAGCCCCGCCCACTAGTGACGATCTCTCCCTCATTAGCATAGGACAGTTAGTCTTGTCTTTGAATCTGCCACTATACTGACACACAGGCATTTGTAGCTCCGCCCTCTTTTGAAAAGGGCACAATCTCATTTAAATTTAAAGCGACAGTCACCAATATTCAAATCAAAGCCTAAAAGGGTCAGTTTCAAAGAGGTATTAAACACTATTTGTGTGTGTTTTTTGAGCTGAACATCACATACACACTCTAGGGACATCAGAGACTTATCTTACATCTTTAAGTCAGTGCATGGTACAATAAAAGTTTGAATAGTACAGATAAGGACAACTCAAATAAAGACATCGATATCTGCAGTACATCTAGATTTGGTTGGATTGACCTAATCATAAAATAATGCCGTTAACACTCCTGAGAACAAACTTACTGACCTCTGTGATAAACCATCCAGGCTCTGCGACTAGCGTCAGCGTTGAGACGAACTGCCCATTCTTGTAGTGAAAACGGTCTGGGATCTCGTGTTTCTTATAAACGTTCATGTTGTCCGCTGTGCTCAGGTTCTGATAGATCTAAATGAACACATAAATGCTGACATTTCAGTTTATGGCACTGCAGAATCTATTATATCTATTTATTATTTTAAATACAGTTATAGACTCTGACATAATATATTCTCAAGTTTTACAGTACAGTAGCTCAAATAGCATAGTAGAGCATTATGTTCCCTCGATACAATATACAGTAAGTTGCTTTAGATAAAGCGTCTGCATAAATTCATATGAATGTAATACAAAATATATCTATCTATCTATCTATCTATCTATCTATCTATCTATCTATCTATCTATCTATCTATCTATCTATCTATATATCTATCTATCTATCTATCTATCTATCTATCTATCTATCTATCTATCTATCTATCTATCTATCTATCTATCTATCTATCTATCTATATATCTATCTATCTATCTATATATCTATCTATCTATCTATCTATCTATCTATCTATCTATCTATCTATCTATCTATCTATCTATCTATATATATATATATTTATTTTTTATTTTTATTTTATATTTTATTTAATTTATATATTACTATATTATTATATAATGATATATATTATTATATTATAAATACAATGTTTGTGATTATATATATTATACAGTGCATCCGGAAAGTGTTTATGTTGCCGCCTTATTCCAAAATCGATTAAATTAATTTATTTCCTCATAATTCTACACACAATACCCTCATAATGACAATGTGAAAAAAGAGTTTTTGAAATTGTTAAATATTTATTAAAAATAAAAAAGCTGAAAAATCACATGTATAGACGTATTCACAGCCTTTGGCGTGAAGCTCTAAATTGAGTTGAGGTTCATTCTGTTTCCACTGATCATTCTTGAGACATTTCATCAGCTTCATTGGAGTTCACTTGTGGTAAATCCAGTTGATTGGACATGATTTGAAAAGGCATACACCTGCCTATATAAGGGCTCAGGGTTGACAGTGCATGTCAAACCACAAACCAAGTATGAAGACAAAGGGTGTATCTGTAGACCTCCGAGACAGGATTGTCTCGAGGCACAAGGCTGGGGAAGGTTGCAGAAAATTTTCTGCTGCTCTGAAAGTTCTAATGAGCACAGTGGCCTCCATCATCCGTAAGTGGAAGATGTTTGGAACCACCAGGACTCTTCCTAGAGATGGCCGGCCATCTAAGCTGAGTGATCGGGGAGAAGGGCCTTAGTCAGGGAGGTGATCAATAAACCGATGGTCACTCTGTCTGAGCTCCAGCGTTCTTCTGTGGAGAGAGGAGAACCTTACTGAAGGACAACCATCTGTGCAGCAATCCACCAATCAGGCCTGTAAGGTAGAGTGGCTCTCAGACCATACTAAAGAAAACTCTCTGGTCTGATGAGACTAAAATTGAACTCTTTGGAGTGAATGCCAGGTGTTACTTTAGGAGAAAACCAGGCACCGCTTATCACCATGCTAATACCATCCCTACAGTGAAGCATGATGGTGGCAGCATCATGCTGTGGGGATGTTTTTCAGCAGCAGGAACTGGAAGACTAGTCAGGATAGAGGGAAAGATGAATGCAGCAATGTACAGAGACATTCATTTCATTTTCTTTATTAATCTGGGGTTGCCACAGCAGAATGAACCGCCAACTTATCCAGCATATGTTTAACACATCAGATGCCCTTACAGCTGCAACCCATCACTGGGAAACATCCATACACACTCATTTACATACATACACTACGAACAATTTAGCCTACCCAATTCACCTATACCACATGTTTTTGGATTTGTGGAGGAAACCGAAGCACCCGGAAGAAACCCCCGTGAACACAGGGAGAACATGCCCACTGACCCAGACGAGGCTCGTACCAGCAATCTTCTTGCTGTAAGGCGAACGTGCTACTCACTGCGCCACCATGCAACCTGTACAGAGACATCCTAAATGAAAACCTGCTTCAGAGTGCTCTTGACCTCAGACTATGGTGACGGTTCATCTTCCAGCAGGACAATGACCCAAAACACACCACCAAAATATCAATGGAGTGGCTTCACAACAACTTGGTGAATGACCTTGAGTGGCACAGCCAGAGCCCAGACCTAAATCCTATTGTACATCTCTGGAGAGATCTGAAAATGGCTGCACACCGTCACTTCCCATCCAACCTGATAGAGCTTGAGAGGTACTGCAAAGAGGAATGGGCAAAAATTCCCGAAGACAATCTGCCAAGCTTATGGCATCATATTTAAAAAGACTTGGGGCTGTAATTGCTGCCAAAGGTGTATCAACAAAGTATTGAGCAAAGGCTGTGAATACTTCTGTACATGTGATTTTTCAGCTTTTTTATTTTTAATAAATTTTTAACAATTTGACAAATTGTTGAAACAAATTTATGAAATCTGACAATAAAATGAAACATATTATTGTCAGATTTCATAAACATTTGTCCACTACATTCCTTCTCATTCGTGTGTTTTTTAGCAGGCCAGAAAAATCAATGATTTAAGCATGAAAATATCAGTAGAGTTAAAGTTTAAGTCTGAAGGTCAAAGTACAGAGTCACCTGTTTAACATTTATGAATTCTTACACCAAGCGTGTTTTTTGACCTCATGACAAGAGGTCCAACTTTTAATGCACAAGACTTAAATTGAGTTGCACTCCCAGTTTGGAGAACTTTCATTTAAAAGAACTGAAACAAATCACTTCGAATACCAAGACTGCACTAAGAATAATCCCATTGTAGTGTGTTTATCTTAAGATAAGTTTGGTTTATTTACTTTATTTTTAAAGCATGAAAATAAGCAAAGATGGGATGAGGATCGCCAGTTTGCCAATAAATACGCGAGAAAATTATTGAAATGTTTAAAAACAATGTTCCTTAAAGAAAGATACTGTAGGAAGACATTTGGACAAGATAGGCTCATTCTGAAAATGTAGCCCTATGTACGTTTCTGGAGATCGCTACGGGGCAGTGTGAAGTCGTTGCTTTTCGCGCTTACCAGCTGACCGATTGCCTCCGTGTGGACGGCTTTCCCATTGTTAACAGTTTGTCCAGTTAGCTCGTCATGTACATCGGTGGACTTGAGATGCAGAGAGGAGTTGACTGTGACTATGGGGTTTGAGTCTGGCGAATAACAGTTCCAGAAATGGGTAAGACAAAAACAGAAGTTAATAACAGGGTGAGAATGTGGTAAAATCTGAAAACGTAGTAAAAATCAGGGGAGGGTTTTTCTTTTTCTGGATTGCTTTTTAAAAACTGCTGGTTGGGTTTAGGGAAGTGGGTGAGCGCTGGTCAATCTGTGCTTTTGAAAACACTATCGGTTGGGTTTAGGGAAGGAGGAGGGTTGGTCAGTTGATCGGTCAGTCAGTCAGTCGACAGCGGCCTCTGGTGGATTTACGCGAGAGCAGCAGGTGCGAAATGCATTCGCAAAAGAAATTTGAGATCTCAAAAAGTGTACACAGCAGCCTCAGGTAGATTAGCAAAAACAATAACTGCAAAAAAAAAAAAAAACATAGCTCCTGGGACATATATGGCGGTCTCCAGAAATGTATATAGCGGTACGTTTACAGAATGAGCCTGGGTTGCATTTGGATATTTCACTTTCAACAGTGCATTACATAATTAAAAGATTCAAGGAATCTGAAGGAATTTCAGTGCGTAAAGGACAAGGGTGCAAGCTTAATCTGAAAAACTGTGATCTCCTATCCCTCAACAAGAATCCTCATTCACCTATAAACAATATCACCTCATGGGCTCAGGACTGCTTTGGCCAACCTTTGTCAAGTGCCACAATACCCAGTTACATCCACAAATGCCAGTTAAAACTGCACTGTGCCCAAAGGAAGCCCTATGTTAACAGTGTCCAGAAGTGCTGTCGACTTCTCTGGGCTCAGAGGCATCTGGGATGGACCATCACACAGTGGAAACGTGTACTGTGGTCAGATGAACCAGTATTTCAGGTATTTTTTGGGATAAATTTTACTGGTTTGTCTGCAGACCTGACTTGTTCACAATAAAAAATGTGGCGCCTTTTGAAGCGCAAAATGCAACAACAAAGGCCGCGTACTGTTGCCCAGCTTAAGACTTGTTTGCAGTAAGAATGGGACACTTGTGAAAAGAAATGGCAACATTACAAAGTGGTAAATACTTTACTGTTCCAACTTTTTTCTTGAAATGGGTGGCAGAAATCTAAATTATAATGTTTTTTTATCTATAGAAATCATGAGGAACACATTAAATAATGTTTGTAGCATTGTCTGCATTAAAATAAAAGTGAAAGAAAAATTAGCAATGACTACTTTTTTATTTGCGTTTTTCATACTGTCCCAACCTATTCTGATTTGGGGTTGTAATTCAAAACACCATGGGGCATAGGAAAACCATACTGTAGATGCAAACAGGTTGCAAGAAACAGAACGGCTGAGCTCACCTCCTCAAACTTGTCCTGTTTGGGCCACAGACTGACCACGGGCCCTCTGTCCATCATTTTAATGATGTGGGACATGTCAATGTAGTTGTCCAGTTCAATGATCTTCTCCATCCACTTCAGCTGAGTCATGCCATGATCAGAGAACAGCACCACGTTTATATTATCCCTCATATTCTTCTCCTGACGGGACAAAATGTTGTGTTTAGACAGACTGGCAGAGCAGACAGAAGAACTTGTGGGGTTTTTTTTCACTTGTGTAAAAAATACCCTGATTTTCTGGTTGAGAATTTGGAAAGCCTGATCCAGGGAGCGAATGGCGCGCTGTATTTCTGGAGAGCGAGGCCCAAAGTGATGCCCTTCCACATCAATCTTCTCATAATAAATGCCAGCCATGTCTGCTTTATTGCTCCTGGTCAAAACACAAACCACTGTTAAAAGTGTAGACCATTTCGAGGGATGTAAACAGTAACAAATTGGCCTAATGTATTTCCTGTATTACATTTTGAATTTCCATAGCTTCCAAGAATCCAAAAAGGTCTACATATTGATAAATAATGTTATGGCAGCTGTTTTAACATTAAGATATGATCAAATTGCCTCTTGTTACATTTATGACAGTTTGGTAACAAGCAGGAAATGTTCATGGGCCAGCGACATCGCCACATTGAAATGATCCGTTATGATTTTATACTATGACAGAACACTGAAGTAAGGATGTTTCAAGCCTCTTTAACACTTGATTAACATGAATTAGCAGGCTTCTAACAAGTTCCTAGCATAAATTATAATGTTGCTAACGTGAACACTACTATCATGTTAACTTTTTACATCTTGTTAGCATGTTTAACATGCTATTACAAGCATAGTACTTTGTTAACATAATTTAATGTTGCTAGCATGTTTCTAGCACACATGGTAAATGGCATTGTGACAGCACACTGGGATGTTTCAAGTCTGTTTAACATTTGATTAACTTGAATTAACATTCTTCTTACAAGTTCCTAGCATAAATTAGCATGTTACTAACATCAGCACTGCTATCGTGTTAACTTGTAGAGGTTTTAACATCTTGTTAGCATTTTTTAAGACACTATTGCTAGAGTGCCCTACTGAAAAAAATCAACTTAAACCAGCCTAGGCTGGTTGGCTGGTTTTAGCTGGTCGACCAGCCTGGTTTCAGAGGGGTTTTGGCCATTTCCAGGCTGGTTTCCAGCCATTTCCAGCCTGGTCTTAATTGGTCAGGCTGGAAAATGACCAGCTGAAACCAGCTAAAACCAACTTGACCAGCCTGGTTTAAGCTGGACATAGCTGGTTTTGGCTGGGTTCCCAGCCTGGCTAGGCGGGTCAAGCTGGTTTTAGCTGGTCATCTCCCAGCCTGACCAGCTAAGACCAGACTGGAAATGGCTGAAAACCAGCCTGAAAGTGGCCAAAACCCCTCTAAAACCAGGCTGGTCGACCAGCTAAAACCAGCCAACCAGCCTAGGCTGGTTTAAGTTGATTTTTTTGTAGGGTGGTACATTGTTAACAAAAATTAATGTTGCTAGCATGTTTCACATATGGCAAACTGCATGTTATTAGCTTATTTTAAGACTGTTAAAGAATGTTTCTAACATTTTAAATCGTGTTAAACATGTTACAGTCATCAATTAGAAAGGTTTGGTGAGTTTAGCATCTTGCTGTCATGTTTTTAATACTGTCATATCATATTTAGCATGTTTCATTAGCATTGATAGCATGATCATTTAAACCATATTACGAATTAGACATGTTCTAGTGTGTTGGTTATTTTGCTGGTGTTCAGCATGTTGCTATCATTTTCAAACATGTTACACATCAAAAACTGTCAGAAATTAGAAGTCTCTATGGTTTTAGCATCTTGCTGTTATGCTAGCATGAATTACCATTTTACTAGCAGGTTTCTACTATGGTTACACATTGTTAAAATGAATTAACATTGACAGAATGTTTGAGGGTTCTAGCACAACTAGCATGAATGATCATGTTTCTAGCATGTACATTAACATCTTGCTAACCCTCACAAAAATTAACCATGGTTTTACTTTAGTGAAAATGAAGTGACTGTAGTAACCATAGGTTTTTGGTGTGTGGTCTTAAAAACCATGATACCATGGTTTTACTTCATACCATGGTTTTCAAACCATGGTTTTACTACATAATACTGTGTTAGAACTATAGTAAAACTATAGGAACCATGACTGTAGTAGCCATTGCTTTTGAAAACCACAGTACACACCAAAAAAACACAGTTTAACTATGGATACAGTAAAACCAATCATTATTTTTGTGAAGGAACATTGATTATCTTGTTGATATGAAGATTTTAAAATGTTTAGCATGCTACATGAATGTTTAGCTTGTATTTTTAACACTTTGCTTGCATGTATTAGCAGGTTGTTCCAATGTATGCACACATTGCTAACAAGTATTAGCATTGTTAACATGCTTCTAGCACATTGCTAACAAGAATCAACAGTTTTAGCATTAAGCTACCTGAAATTGCTGTTTAGTACCTTGTTTTAACACTGGGATCACATGTTTAGCATGTTGCTACTTTGTTTTCTAACAACTTTAGCTCACGACTAGCGTATTTCTACCACATAAACAAGTTGTAAGTAAAAATTGCTACCACAGTTATTATTGCTATCACGTTGCTTTTATTGCTATCAAAAAAATGTAAAGCATGAATTAAAATAATGTGTAATAATAGTGTGTTTAACTACTGTTTTAACATGCTGCTAGTGTTAAAACCAATCAGACAAGAAATAGCTTTCTAGTGTTGATAGTGTTTTAAATATCTTGATAGCATGTTTTAACACTATGCTAACACAAATTAAAATGTTGTTAATATTTTTAGGCAAATGACAAATGACTCCCATTTATACAGTTTGACAGATGTATTTAGCCAAACCTATTGGCATTGAAAGCACACGTTTTATCAGCTGTGGCTTTCCCCAGGAATTGTGCTGACAATTTACTTTCTACATTCTCAATTTACTTGATCTTAATAACATACTCCTCTTTTCTTTTCAACTGTCAACTCCTATATTGTGTGGGCTCTTGGCTAATTAACAGGCGTTGCTCTATTCTGACAGAACAGCAGGATTCCTCTGAGCTAGTGATTTCTGAGGAGGCCTGTGGTCTTACTTTAGCGCATTGAGAGCGTTCTCCATTGAGTCCGTCAGGTTTTTCTCTGAAGGATTGTACACATATTCCTCACAGAACGTAGGTCTGACTCCGAGAATCGTCACTTCGCAACCTGAGCACACAGCGACACACTTTAGAGCATTTAAATGCATTTGAGAGGGAGATCAAAAAAGCTTTGGAGAGCCTGAATAGATCACTTGACAACACACACCTATTTTGATGTAAATTAGAAGCCATTTAGCAGAAAGGCACTGATTAAGTGAGTCTGGCAAGTTTTGTTGCACCAGAGTACATGCATATTAAATACTTTACTAGTACTTCATTAATGATCAAATGATTGTATTATTTAATTTTAGGGCACATTCTATTGATCAATAAAGACATGATGTTTCTTTGAACTTCCTATTCATACAATAATCTGGAATACAATATAAATACATAAGCAATTTTAAAAAACATGCAAATAGCACGTCATGATTTTGCCAAGTACGATGCCCCTGCTGAAAAAACCAGCGTAAACCAGCCATTTCCAGGCTGGTTTCCAGCCATTTCAAGCCTGGTCTTAGCTGGTCAGGCTGGAAAATGACCAGCTAAAACCACCTTGACCAGCCTGGTTTAAGCTGGACATAGCTGGTTTTGGCTGGGCTCCCAGCCTGGTTAGGCTGGTCAAGCTGGTTTAAGCTGGTCATCTTCCAGGCTGACCAGGCTGGAAATAGCTGGAAACCAGCCTGGAAATGGCCCAAACCCCTCTAAAACCAGGCTGGTCAACCAGCTAAAACCAGCCAATCAGCTTAGGCTGTTTTAAGCTGTTTTTTTTCAGCAGGGGCGATCCTGGCTTAACATCTATGTTGATCCTGGAACATCATTATTGTTGGAAAATGTAATCCATACCTATTCCCCACCCCTAAACCCAACCATAACTATAAATTATTCCCAAAATCAGAAGAGAATAATAGTTGATAACACTCATGTAGAAGTGCACAAAACTATAAGCCTAAATTTAGCATAAACTGTAAATGTATCCCTTAATTCTGATTGGCTGATTGGAATGTTGTTCCAGGATCAACACAGAAGTTAATTGAGGAACATGTCCTACTTGGTGAAATCAGGTTGGCCACTCAAATACTAGAGCTAAAATCAGATATTAGACTTGACAATGCCAACAAGAACACACACTCCTAAAAATAAAGGATTTACAGTGTAGAACTCTTACAAATTAACCTTTCTAGTCATCTCAATGTACATCAGTCAAACTGACAAAAAAAATCCAAGGAAACTTTGTAAAACTAAAGCTGCATCCCAAATCGCATACTTATGCACTATTCTACGCCATTTAGCAGTATAAATAGTGTAAGTAGTGCGTTCACACTGAAAACTCTAAAAATAGTAAGTGCACTTTAATTACCCGGATGACGCACTCAGTCAGCTGGTAAAATGAAGTGTGTTATGTTGGACAGTTCACACACTCAACGGCCGCAGCTTTGCTCACGTAGATGAAGGGGCGGAGCTATCGGGTGCACATGTTGGATAACTTGATTTATTTTGGATGGTGAAAGCAAAATTCTCCTATGAGAGTGATTATAGCGCCTCCTGATGGTGAATGCGGTTATACTCATAGCAGGTATTATTTAATAGTTTGGTCATTTATTTTACTGATTTGGCAACCGACAAACGTCATCAGGGAATCGGTTTGAATTTCCGCTTAGTAAAAAACCATTAGTGTTCCATTTGGGACGACACTACATACATATGCTATGCTGTTGAGTGTTTAAGTGCATAAGTGCATGAGTGCCATTTGAAACGCAGCTTAAGTGAAGTTTCACAAACTAATTTCGAGAGGAGCACATGATGTGATCGACTACAGCTGGTCCTTATCGCTAATGATAAGCTAACCTATAGGATCATTCCTAAATTACTATAAATATCCTGCCTAATCTTCATTCCCTCTCTTCCTTTTGGAAACCCCCCTCAATCCTTCCCTTCTCAATTCTAGGATTGGGCTACACGGCAGCTCAGTGGCTGGCTCAGTGCTGCCTCGCAGCGGAAGGGCCAACGGTTCAGTTCTAATTGAGCCAGTCGGCACTCTGCATGGAGTTTGCATGTTCACCCCGGTTCACGTGGGTTTTGCCCGGGTACTCCGGTTTACCCAACAGTCTAAAAACATGTGACATAAGTGAGTTGTAATAACGGTCACAAGCACTTAACGCATACATTCTGAATCGATTCTTATAGAACCACCTTAATGGGGGGCTCTCAAAAAATACCTGATCTCGTATCCCTCCTAATGCTCATTGACCAGGCGGGAACCTTGGGCTCATCTATCACCGAGCTCAGGGTTCTCTCCCGGGACAGCATGCCAAACCTGCTATCATAGGCGAGCATTATCTAAGTGTGAACTCTCGAAAGTAATTTAGTTTAAACCTGATTCATTTACTGAATAAAAAACGTCAATTTTTTACAGTGTTGTATGTTAAAGTATTTATAATACTTTCAGATGTAACTGTAATTTGATTCGTAGTACTGAATGTACAGTAATCATAATAAAATATAGTTATTCCAATATAAATATTAATTTGTAATTCTAAAAATATGTGTATTTAGATATTTGTTGAAACAAGGCAAAAACTGTATAGGAAAAGCCGTGTGGATGTACTGTAGACTTGATTTGTGCTTTATTCATGACAAATCAGATGTGTACAAACCTGGCCAGTAGTACATATAGACTTTTTTCCCTTTTTTCTGCATGGTGACCCACAGCGGCTCTGATCCATCCCACCACATGGGCAGACGGCTGTCCGAATTGGTTCCGATCAGGAATTCCTTCTGGGTGTCTGTGTCCCACATGTAATTCCCAGTCATCTGGTGCACCTCGCAGTGGCGTCCTGAAACGTGAGGAAGAGTGCAAAAAAACTTTATATATTAAAATCACATGACAAAAACAAACACACACGGGAGACTCGGTGTGACATCTATACAGCTTAACGTGACATTTAAAGGCTTAAATAGGTTAATTAGGTTAACTAGGCAGGTTAGGGTAATTAGGCAAGTTATTGTATAATGATGGTTTGTTCTGTAGACTATCGAAAAATATATAGTTTGAATGATTCTCTAGCGTAATGTCTAAAGTGATGACAAAACAGGTGATTTTGCTCACATTTTAAGATTATAAGGCTGAACAGCATGAAATGCCATCAGTCTAAAGGGATTTCCCAGTATTTCTCTGTTGTAATCAGGAGATCACAATAAATAACCCAGAAAAAGCCAAAGCAGCGCAAACACTACCAGATTACTGTTGTATTTGCGATAAGGAAAAACACTAAACACATGCGGGCATTTCTTCTTTCTTTCTTTTTACTGAACTAGTCTGCAGTAACAAAAACAAGAGACTCATTAGAAACAGATGGCCAACCAAAAAATAACTCAGGGTTATACATAGAGTGGCCAACATAAAATACATACATTCCTGATATGAGTCCCATCTCACACTCAACACACTACAATTACTATGGTATAAATACAGCAATGTAACATACAAGAGGGAAAGATCGACTTGGGTGATGACACTCACTAATTTTATAATGCTTTGATCAGCAGTAGTTTAAAAAAACACTGATCTTTCTCTAAGGGCTTATTATGCAGTCTCTGTCGCCATCTTGTGGATGGACGTCAACAGTCTTTGCTCTGCTCAATGACAGGCACAGTATCTCAGAAATTATAAATGTTTAAAATAGGCACTATACTTATAAATAAACTGTATAGTTGCAATCTAAACAATTACATTCTTGACAAAAAAGCCTCAAAAGTAGATTATGTTGTCCAACAGCTGCAATATTTGTCAAACTGTTGAGTGTTAATTTATCTGCTGTCACTCTATGTGGGCGGAGTAATACACAAGGGTGAAGAGGCTGTAGGAGTTACACATATATATATATATATATATATATATATATATATATATATATATATATATATATATATATATATATATATATATATATATATATATATATATATATATATATGGTACATATATGGTACATGGTACATATTTCTCAACAAATTTAACAATATTTGGCAATCTCTATCTGGAAATACTGTATCAATACAATGTACTGTTCAAATGACACAGGAAACAGCAAACAAGAGGTCAAAAGCATGCCATCTCTGAACTGTCAGCTCTGCTTTGTTTGATGATTCTGGAATTGAACGAGTCAGTCTGATGAGTTGAAACCTTTCATAACAGAAGATTCATTTTCTCCCACAACAGACAAACTTCTAAACATTCTGGCACACCAAACACCATCAATCAAATATCTAAATATGCAGAGCTTAGGAAATCAAATAAACAGATAGTTTTACTTTGACAGCGGTATGCTAATGCTGCTGATAAAGCACATCTCTTTGGAATCTCTGTACTTTAGATCTTATGCCAAAACCCCAGTGTTAAGGATTACATTGTTCTGCACTGTATATGTAAAAGACCTGAATGACTATCATATAAAGCTGTTTAGATATGTGTGATATTATGGGATCTGATTTAAAAAGAGAAAACCAGCCCTATAAAGATGCACTAAAACAGAAACGCCACCCATTCAACAAACACAAAACACACTCGCAACTGCAAAGCAGCCTTGGCAAAGGCCCAGATCAGCCACTGTACAGTTCTGCATGGGCAAGCATGTTTAATTAGAGTGCCTTTGACGTTTTAGTTTCCAATTTAATTTTAAATGAACTCTGAGATGTTAATGCTATATACAGTTGAAACCAGAAGTTTACATACACTATATAAAAGGGACAAAGCCATTAAAAAAAAGGCAGATTTTAATGTGACTAAGCTTTTTCTTTTTTAGGGATGTTAGAATTATCGAATTGGTTTCTGTTATGCTTAATAGCAGAATAATGAGAGAGAGATTTTTTTAAAGAAATTTGGTATAACTTCTCTTTAAAGTCAAAAGTTTATATTCAATAAGATTATTATACCTCTGAAAACGCTCAGATGATGGTGTCAAGATTTTAAAAGTTTCTGATTGGCTAATTGACAACATTTGAGTTAATTGGAGGCACAACTGTGGAATAGTACTAAAGGTAAACCTCAAACACACTGCTTCCTTGTGCGACAACACAAATCAACAAGCCAGAATCAACATAAAAGCCAGATTACAATTTGGTAAATTACACTGGGAAAAAGACTAATGTTTGGAGACATGTCCTGTGGTCTGATGGAACTAAGATTGAACTGTTTGGCCATAATGACCAGTGTTACATTTGGAGGACAAAGGGGAAATCTTACAAGCCTAGGAACACCATCCCAACTGTGAAGTATGGGGGCTGCAGCATCATGTTGTGGGGCTGTTTTGCTGCAGGAGGGACTGGTCCACTTCACAGCATAGATGGCATCATGAAGAAAGAACATTATGTAGAAATACTGAAGCAACGTCTCAAGACATCAGCCAGGAAATTAAAACTTGGCCACAAATGGGTCTTCCAAACAGACCACGACCCTAAGCATACTGCCAAATTAGTTCAAATGTGCTTTAAGGACAACAGAGTGAATGTTTTTGAGTGGCCAACACAAAGCCCTGATCTCAATCCTATAGAGAATTTGTGGGCAGAGTTGAAAAAGCTTGTGCGAGCAAGACAACCTACAAATCTGACTCAGTTACACCAGTTCTGTCAGGAGGCATGGGCCAAAATTCCTGCAAACTATTGTGAGAAGCTTGTGGAAGGATACTCAAAACATTTGACCAAAGTTATACAGTTTAAAAGCAAAGCTGAAAAAATACCAAGGAAATGTGTGTAAATTTTTGACTGTCTAGAGCAGGGGTCACCAATCTGGGGGGCCGGTGTCCCTGCAGGGTTTACCTCCAACTTGTCTCAACACACCTGCCTGGATGTTTCAAGTACACCTAGGAAGACTTTGATTAGCTTGTTCAGGTGTGTTTGATTAGGGTTGGAGCTAAAATCTGAAGGACACCGGCCCTCCAGGTACAAGTTTGGTGACCCCTGGTCTAGAGATTAATAAAAAATTCTCCAAAAAAATTCCCTCATTATTCTGGCATTTAACAAATGTAAATCATTTAGGTAATCCTAACAGACCTAAAATAGTAAACGTTTAGTGTGATTTAACATCAGACATTTTTTTTAAATGGTTATGTTCCTTTTTTTAGAGTGTATGTAAACTTCTGGTTTCAACTGTATTGATGACTGCTTGGACAGGAATAACCAATGCTTGATCCATCTTAAACTGAAGTGTTAAATTTAATCTGCTGAATGTTCAGGCGTACACAGTGCAAAGAGCAGGCTCAGCGCTAACATTAAACAAATAGACGCAATCCTTTAATAACACACACTGCTATAAAACAATGAAGGTGCCAAGAACCTTTGGCCAGCGCTAAGAGCCCAACAAACCTCTAGAAATGGCCACACTTTACAGTAACGTTTCTTCAGTTATTGTTTGTTAATGTATTAAAGTATTTACTAACATGAACAACACACAAGAAAATGTTATTATTTAAAACAGCAATCACGATCGCGTCAAAGCAAGAAGGTCACTGGTTCGAGCCCCGGCTGGGTCAGTTGGCATTTCTGTGTGGAGTTTGTACTGTATGTTCTCCCCGTGTTGGCGTGGGTTTCCTCCAGGTGCTCCGGTTTCTACCACAGTCCAAAGACATGCGGTACTGGTGAATTGAATAAACTAAATTGGCCATAGTGTATGTGTGTGAATGAGTGTATGGGTGTTTTCCCAGTGTTGGGTTGTGGTTGGAAGGGCATCCGCTGTGTTAAACATATGCTGGATAAGTTGGAAGTTAATTCAGCTGTGGTGACCCATGAATAATAAAGGGACTAAGCCAAAAAAGAAAATGAATGTGTAACGTGAAGTGGTGCTGGACAAAGGAGTATGGATCCAAACGCAGGTTTATTAAAAAGAAATGGTCAGGTAAGCACTGGTCAACACAGGGGCAAACAGATGTACACAGGAAATCCAGAGTCGTAGTCATAGACAGATTGTCAAAAAGGCAGACAACGTAAAACAAACAAAACAGGGAAAACACGTCGTAATTCTCACAGTACAGTTTACAAGACTCAGCAAAGTATGTGTGTTTGTGTGCTGTATAAATAGTCCAACTAATCAGTCTATGAGCAGCTTCAGCTGTGAGAGTAATCAATGGAAACTTGGAGCAGGTGTGTGTGTAGGAGGTGTGTGGGACTTGTAGTCCATATACTGGTGAAATTGTAGTTCTTGAAAATGTGAATGTTCTCCAGCGATCTATGAAGGTTAGACTGCTGGTTATCGTGACAGAATGGGCTTATTTAAAATGAGTTGAAACAACAATTTTTTTTTGGGGGGGGGGGGGGGGGTACAACTTAATTGTTTTTATGTTCAATCCACTTAAATTTGCTAAGTTAACTTAATTTATTCATGTTGCCCCAATATTCACATTAATCATGATTTAACATTTACTAACACATTATTAAAATTAAAATTCATGCTTGTTAACATTAATTAACGCACTGTGAGTCTAACATGAACAATATTTTTTATTCGTTAACAAACATGAATAATTACTGTCATGTATTGTTCATTGTTTGCTCATGTTCATAAATATATCAACTAATACAACCTTATTGTAAAGTGTTACCGTTATAATTTAATCTAATTGGTTTAAATTAATTGGTTATTATTTGCTATATTCTTTAAGACTGATAACATTTCTTAACTAGTGCTTTTGGGTGGCATGGTGGCTCAGTGGTTAGCACTGTCGCCTCACAGCAAGAAAAACGCTGGTTCGAGTCAGTTGGCTTTCTGTATGGAGTGTATGGGTGTTTCCCAGTACAGGGTTGCAGCTGGAAGGGCATCCGCTGCGTAAAACATATGCTGGATAAGTTGGCGGTTCATTCCACTGTGGCGACCCCAGATTAATAAAGGGACTAAGATGAAGAAAAATCAATGAATGCAAATAATTCGCATACAAGATAAAAGTTTGTATTTACATAATATAGTAATGTACAAAAGTGCTAATGTACTGTGTACGTTTTTGTATATAATACACACACCTACTGTTCATAAAATACAAAAATATGCAAAATAGATCAATTTACATTCATATTTATATCTAATTATCATTTGTTTTAGATAAACATATTTATATATAAACATAAAGAAGCAGTTTATACAATATAGTAATGCATATATTCATTCATTTTCCTTCAGCTTAGTCCCTTTATTCAACAAGGGTCGCCACAGTGGAATGAACCGCCACCTTATCCAGCACATATTTTACACAGAGGATGCCCTTCCAGCCGCAACCCAACACTGGGAAACATCCATTCACTGTCATTCACACTTATACAATATCGCGGTGGTGACCGCTGATAAATCAGGGACTAAGCCAAAGGAAAATGAATGAATGAATGAATGAATGAATGAATGAATGAATGAATGAATGAAAAAAGATTTGTTAAATGATTTAGTAATGTATTTTTAATGATATTAATGTAAGTTCTTCTTAGACTGGGGTAGGGGGTCGGGCAGACGTCCCTCACGGTGTCCCAGTTTTACCATCATTGTTTGCAGCTGGAGCTCAGTTTGACAGCAGACTGTCTTCTGAAGCTTTGTGGAGAAGAGAATGAGCCCAAACAAAACAACTGCCATCAGCAAAGAGCTGAAGCGTTGGCAGTGAGCTCTGTGATTGGTGGAGGGGGGTCAAAGCGGGTGTGCCTTTGTTATCATGAAGGCTGGTGGTGGACAGACAACACAACACTACACTACACTACACTACACCACACCACACTACACACTCTATCGGTATGTGATTCAGCAGCCAGATTCACCTGAGTCAACTGAGTCAACATGATCATATTGTACAAAATGGACAGGAAGTTTTCTAATGGAATACTTCTCCTATTTTTCCATATTTTGATTTATTTGGACATAAAAAGCTTCAGGGATGTGCAGAGACATTTTGAAAGGCAGGTGCTCAGATGAAAACAAGCGAACTTTTCTTATGTATTTAAAAAATAGCATATATTTCTAAAACTAAACTACACACTCACCTGCCACTTTATTAGGTACTGTTATTATTATTATTATTATTATTATTATTATACTAGTACTGGGTTGGACCCCATTTTGCCTTCAGAACTGCCTTAATCCTTCATGGCATAGATTCATCAAGGTACTGGAAATATTCCTCAGAGATTTTGCTCCAGATTGACATGATAGTATCACGCTGTTGTTGTAGATTTGTCGGCTGCACATCCATAATGCAAATCTCCCGTTCCACCACATCCCAAAGGTGCTCTATTGGATTAAGTTCTGGTGACTGTGGAGGCCCTTTGAATACAGAGAACTCATTGTCATGTTCAAGAAACCAGTATGAGATGATTCTCGCTTTATGACATGGTGCGTTATCCTGCTGGAAGTAGCCATCAGAAGTACACTGTGGTCATAAAGGGGTGGGCATGGTCAGCAACAATACTCAGGTAGGCTGTGGCATTGACACGAGGCTCATTTGGTACTAATGGGCCCAAAGTGTGCCAAGAAAATATCCCCCACACCATTACACCACCACCAGCAGCATGAACTATTGATACAAGGCAGGATGGATCCATGCTTTCATGTTGTTGACGCCAAATTCTGACCCGACCATCTCAATGTCACAGCAGAAATAGAGACTCATCAGACCAGGCAACGTTTCTCCAATCTTCTGTTGTCCAGTTTTGGTGAGCATGTGTGAAAGTTTTTTGCTGACAGGAGTGGCACCCGGTGTGGTCTTCTGCTGCTGTAGCCCATCCGCCTCAAGGCTGGACGTGTTGTGTGTTCAGAGATGCTCTTCTGCAGACCTCAGTTGTAACGAGTTGTATTTGAGATACTGTTGCCTTTCTATCAGCTGGAACCAGTCTGGCCATTCTCCTCTGATTTCTGACATCAACAAGGCATTTGCACCCACAGAACTGCACATCTGGCAACAACAACCATGCCACGTTCAAAGTCACTTAAATCACCTTTCTTCCCCATTCTGATGCTCAGTTTAAATTGCAGCAGATCGTCTTGACCATGTCTACATGACTAAATGCATGGAGTTGCTGCCATGTGATTGGCTGATTAGAAATTTGCGTTAACGAGCAGTTGGACAGGTGTACCTAATAAAGTGGCCGGTGAGTGTATTTATATAAAACTAAAATACATTAAAGGGATAGTTCACCCCAAAATTAAATGTACTCCTGTAATCACGCCTTAAGTGGTTCAAAACATTTATGAGTTTCTTTTTTTTTTGTAGAACAAAAAATGAGTTGTTTTGAAGAATGTTGGACACTTAAACTCAATGTTGTAAGTTTTGAAATAAATTATTATTTAACTGTTAAATTAACATTTGTAGACATGACAGAAATCGAAACACTTTGATTCTAATAGACAGCTTACTAACACCGTGTCCTAACAAAACCCTTCACAACAAGATCCCAGCGACAAGCAATTTGTCTTTCTGCAAAAGCAACACGACATGACAGAAACATTTAAATACCAGCCACTGCACTCCAAACTTTTAAAGGTGTTTAATGTAATTATGCATATTAAACCTCTTTGACATATATATAGTGAATGAGGGTATATGGGTGATTTCGTGCACAACCCATGTGATCTCATAATGCCATTGTAATATTCAGGTCGGGACTCTGTGGAAATCTAATTTCACTTTATTAGCAGTGTGTTTGAGATCATTATCATGCTGAAAAATAAAACAACCACCAATGAGGTGTTTTCTAGAAGGAATGACACAATGTATTAAGTCACTGTAATATTCAGGTCGGGACTCTGTTGATCTTTCTCCATGGTGTGCTTTCACTTTATTAGCAGTGTGTTTGGGGTTATTATCATGCTGAAAAATAAAACAACCACCAATATGGTGCTTTCTAGAAGGAATTTCATGATGAATTAAAACCTGTTTGCGCTTTTCAGCTTTCACAATCTCATCAATTCTGATAATATTGCCAAGAGCGCTGGCAGAAATGCAGCTCAAAACAGCCTCCAGCATGTTTCACTGAAGGCCAAAAGCTCTCATTCTTCCATCTCTCTCAATATGAAAACTCAGTCTTTCATATGCCAAGAAGACAATTATATTATTAACATAGTATTTATTGTTTAATTAAAGATAAAAGGGTAATGTTTTTGCAATTAATTTTCCTGCAATCTATAATTTTGTTTTATTTTCACAAAAGTTACTTTACTTAACTTGGATTTAATATTATTTCTAAATGAAATTTTAATTTAATTGAAAAAATAAATAAATAAATATATTGTTGGGTGAACAAATAAATGGAGTTGTCATAACCCAAATTTGGGTAAAAATGGATAAAGTCAATGTTGGAAATTGTAATATATATATATATTACAATTCAATTACAATACAATAAAGTCAATGTTGGAAATTGTAATATATATATATATTACAATTTCCAACATTGACTTTATCCATTTTTACCTAAATTTGGGTTATGACAACTCCATTTATTTGTTCACATTTGGCATACATATTTGCGAGGAACAATTGACGATGGATCCTTATTATCTATTATATATTTATTATTATATTATATCATATTATATATTATTATATTTATCATTCATTCATTCATTTTCTTTTCAGCTTAGTCCCTTTATTAATTCGGGGTCGCCCCAGTGGAATGAACTGCCAACTTTTCCAGCTCGTTTTACGCAGCGGATGCCCTTCCAGTCGCAACCCATCTCTGAGAAACATCCACACACACTCATTCGCACACATACACTACGGACTATCCAATTCACCTGTACCACATGTCTTTGGACAGTGGGGGAAACGGGAGCACCCGGAGGAAACCCACGCAAATGCAGGGAGAACATGCAAACTCCACACAGAAACGCCAACTGACCCAGCTGAGGCTCGAACCAGCGACCTTCTTGCTGTGAGGCGACAGCGCTACCTACTGCGCCACTGCGTTGCCAATTATTTTAATTTAAGATATTTAATTTAAATAACTTAAATGATTGATTTTGAGCAACACAGTGGCTCAGTGGTTAGCAATAATATAAGCTTCCTAAAACATTGAATAATATGAAGTGATAAAATCAGTAATATGATGGCGCAGTCCCTTCACAGCAAGAAAGTCGCTGGTTTGAGTCCCGAATGGGTCAGATGGCATTTCTGTGTGGAGTTTGCATGTTCTCCCCGTGTTGTCGTGGGTTTCTTCCGGGTGCTCCGGTTTCCCACACAGTTCAAACTCATGCGCTATAGGTGAATTGAATAAACTAAACTGACTGTAGTGAGTCAATGTGTGTGTATGGGTGTTTCCCAGAATTGGGTTTCAGCTGAAAGGGTGTATCTGACGCTGATCGGTCAGTTTGTGTTTTTTTGGCTGTTTTCTTGTTTTTGTATTTCATTATTTGAATGTGTTTTGGTGTATGTTTATGTTAAAAATTTCTTTGTTTCCGGTTGGCTTGAGTCGGAGGTCACGTGATTCTCTTTGATTGATTTAACCTGGAAGAGTTGGTATGGAAGGGCTGCACAGTGGCACAGTGGGTAGCACGTTCGCCTCACAGCAAGAAAGTCACTGGTTCAAGCCTTGGCTGGGTCAGTTGACTTTTCTGTGTGGAGTTTGCATGTTCTCCCCATGTTTGTGTGTGTTTCCTCCAGGTGCTCCGGTTTCCCCCACAGTCCAAAGACATGCGCTATAGGTGAATTGGGTAGGCTAAATTGTCCGTAGTGTGTGTATGGATGTTTCACATTGATGGGTTGTGGCTGGAAGGGCATCCGCTGCGTAAAACATATGCTGGATAAGTTGGCGGTTCATTCCGCTGTGGCGACCGCAGATTAATAAAGGGACTAAGCCGAAAAGAATATGAATGAATGAATGAGTTGGTATGGACAGCATACCTGTTAAATGCTCCTGATTATTCTACTGTTGGTTCTCAGGCCAACACGGTAAACGAAACATTGTTTGTACGCTGTTTGTTTATTTTGATGTTGTTTTGCTTGTTTGTTTATGTTTTAAGTTTTTACGGTGTTCAACACATGATATGCACGGACATAACCGACGGGTATAGCTACAAAGGGCATCTGCAGTGTGAAACATATGCTGGATAAGTTGGCGGTTCATTCCGCTGTGGCGACCCATGATGAATAAAGGGACTAAGCCAAAATGAATGAATGACAATGAATTCCACAACTTTGAAGGACTTCCTAATAAAAAAATGTAATCAATTTCTACAAGTTTCAGAATTTGTATTATTTCAGACATAAAACCTACAACCTACATAACCTTTCAGCTACTTTCTCAAATTTGGACTTCTTGCTGAATGATAATAATTCATATAAACCTCCTAAAAGAAAAAAAACTGTGTTAGGCTCACATTTACACTCCACAAACAAAATAATAGGCCCTTCTCATGACAACAACTCAAATTATTCCACTTGATAAGGGATATCCTACTAGAAACGTACATTTTCACTTATAAAAATGTGACAGGGCCTGACTTCAGCTTGTCCTCCTCAAAAAAACATACAAAAACAAGCATAAAATCATATATTCAATGATAGAACGCGTCCTCAGCATCTCCTCCGTCAAATGATTTCAATTCCAAGTCTTAAATGTGTAACGCACGCATTTTACGTTAAATTCAATGCAAATGTGACAGGACTATCGGCTTTATGCACACAGACTTTTAATTTTCAGCCAGGCAGCCCAAGGGTCTTTTCATTACAAAATTGTCACATTTAAGATCTGATTTCTTTAAAAATCAGCAATCTTCACTGCCTGTTAGATATACGATATGAAGTGGGTCTCAAATCGGACAAGAAGCACTGCATTATATTAAATTTCCCCCCGCCATCTCTTTAAAAAGTGATTACAACTGTCTTTCATCACGTTTTACTCTTGAACGACTAAATGAACGCTTAAGTCTATTTAACTGAATGTTTTGTAATGACATTACAACATCCATGCTGTAAAAACAACCTTGTGAAATTGAAAACACTCACATTAAGCTTTCAAGTTTATCATCGGCCATAAAACTCTAGCTGCCCATTGTAAATGTATTTGTATGATACATTTATTTGTAATATTTCTTTATTATTGTATGTTTTTAAAATAATTAATGTGAATAAAACTTGCTATTTCTGAAGTATTTTTATTAAAATTAACAATTTTTAGCATAACAAAACTATTTAAGCTGTAGGTTCAATTGGGCTGAGGACAATAACAATGACCGGGTACATTTCGTCACCTTGCAATTATAAGGTTCAATCTGCGTTCTGAGATATTTAGAGATATTGAGCTTCAAAGTTTTTGCATTCCATAGCAAACAGTATGTGTGTAACATTTGTTTTTTAAATTAAAAATCCCTAAAATGTAAACAACTTATAAATAACATTTCATAATGTAAATAAGTTATTAATAAGAATATGTCAATAACTCAGTTTTGACAAAAAAATGTCAGAAAGAAGCTTGTAATTCTAAGGTGAAGATTTGTAAAGCGTTTTTAATAAAGAAAAGACATCTGAGAACCAAATAAATGGCATATCCTTTACAGAACAACGCACAGAAATCAACCATCGGTCCATTTTAGGAATGAAATGCTTTTTATTCACTGTATTTATGTTTTATTTCAGGGACAGATGATGTACGTTTCTGTACGTTGTACGTTTCGATGTGGAAAGTATTTTATTGGCTGTCAATGATTATACATCGTGCATCTATAGATTATATAAGCCAAAATATATTAATAAATAAACATTCTGTCATTTGAAAATAATTTGTGCTTAAATATTCTGGTACTTGAGCAAGCTGTTTGTCTGTAGTCATTGTGCAGAAGGACTCATCATTTGTGCCTGTCCCCTCAAATCAATGGCTCTATTCAGACAATAATATACGAGCAGATCCAACATATCTCTGCTGTTCTGCAGTAAGAGTAAGTTTAACGACCTTTACACTCTTCTTGAACTGTTTCTAACATCTTAAAATGCCACACAAAGATGAATTATACGGTGAAACACCAGAGCGCCAACAGTGACAGCGTGTGTATACGGTTTGTAAGTATGTGGTATTAATTAAACGCTATATAGGAGTTGGTAGCGTCCAACATTCCTGCATGTAATTAAAGCCACAGAAGTTCAATGCCATTCAATACTTCAGCTTTCTATATCATAATGCAGAGTTGCTCTGTCAGAAACTCACCTGTCATTAGAGAGTAGTAGTTTGGATAGGACAGACTGGGGAAATCTGGAGTCAGGTAATCCACTTTGACGCCGTTTTCCACGATCTCCCGAAAGCCCGGCAAGTTTTGTAAGTCGTCCATGTAATCATGGCGGAATCCGTCGATCAGAAACACCAGGAGTTTGCGGTTTGCGTCGCACTGTCGGCACAGGAGGAGGATGAAGAGGGTGTAGATTTTGAGGAGTGTTCGAGTCATGATGCTGCTGTTCTGAGAGAGACTGGCCGACTGAGAGGCTGAAAGAGAGATGAACACACTCATCTGCTGATTCAGGATAAACTCTCCATCTGGTGGGCCGCGAAACTAAGCGGACAGAAACTAAATAACAAGCTGGAGAGAGAGGACGAACTTCGGATACTGGAATCATCCCAGACTATTTTTTTAATATATCATAATATATAATAATATATTTTAATATATTAGTATATTATATATAATTTGGGAGTGGGATTTGGGGAGTGGCGATCCATCAGCGAAGTTGTGGGGAGGACGTGAAAGAGGGGCACTTTCATTTTGAGGGGGCACTTTCTCTCCAAGAAGTCAGAATTATTATTATAACACATTTCTAAACATAATAGTTTTAATAACTCATTTCTAATAACTGATTTATTTTATCTTTGCCATGATGACAGTGAATAATATTTGACTAGATATTTTTCATGCAGCTTAAAGTGACATTTAAAGGCTTAACTAGGTTAATTAGACAAGTTATGCTAATTAGGCAAATCAGTGTACAGTGGTTTGTTCTACAGACAATCGAAAATAAAATTAGCTTATGGAAGATAAAATATTGACCTTAAAATGTTTTTTTTTTATAAACACTGCTTTCAAGCCAAAATAAAACAAATAAGACTTTCTCCAGAAGAAAAAATATTATCATAAATACTGTGAAAATTTCTTTGCTCTGTTAAACATCATTTGGGAAATATTTGAATAAGAAAAAAAATCATAGGAGGGCAAATAGTTTTGACATGCTGTAGTCAATATCTGAAGAGGATCAAAGATGTTTTTCAAACATGTCCGAAGGCAAGAATATATTAAGTCAGCTGTTTTTGTATAGTTTTAGGACAATTTTGACTCAAGCCGTCAGACTGATTTATGTATGATGATGACTTAAGTCAGAAATACTGCACAACTGCCAATAGGGGAGATTAGAAAAGAATAGAAGAAGAAGTGAAAACAGAAATAGTAAGACGTGGAAAAAAGTGAACATTTTCAGCAGCAATAATGAGATATCCCTACTGAAAAAAAACAGCTTAAACCAGCCTAGGCTGGTTGGCTGGTTTTAGCTGGTTGACCAGGCTGGTTTTAGAGGGGTTTTGGCCACTTTCAGGCTGGTTTCCAGCCATTTCCAGCCTGGTCTTAGCTGGTCAGGCTGGGAGATGACCAGCTAAAACCAGCTTGACCACCTAGCCAGGCTGGGAACCCAGCCAAAACCAGCTATGTCCAGCTAAAACCAGGCTGGTTTTAGCTGGTCATTTTCCAGCCTGACCAGCTAAGACCAGGCTGGAAATGGCTGGAAACCAGCCTGGAAATGGCCAAAACCCCTCTAAAACTGGGCTGGTTAACCAGCTAAAACCAGCCAACCAGCCTAGGCTGGTTTAAGCTGGATTTTTCAGCAGGGATTTCATGGTGTTGTTTATGTTCTGAACGTGCCATAAGGCAAAAGTCCTAACATATTCACAATAAAAGCTAGAACAAACTAACACCTTTGTTCATGTTTTATGAAGATTTTACTCCTTGATTTTACCCTTAAAGTAATAGTTGATCCAACAATTAACATTCTGTTGAAATTTGCTCACCTTCCACTTGTTTTAAACTCGAGTTTCTTCTGTTGAACACAAAATAGGACATTTTAAGTAATGCTAAAAACTAAAATGAGTTTTTCCTGCTATGGAAATCGGCTTACGGGTTTTAAGCTTCAAATATATATTTTGTATTTTTGACCGAAATGTTTTGTGTCACGTCCCCATCTGGTAATAATACATTTGGTAAATTTGGGGTAAAGATGGTTTACTCAAATATACTTTCTCTTTAATAAAAAGAGAAAAAAAAGTATTTTTTGCTAATGCTAATTAGGAAATCATATTAGCAGCTAGTGCCCTACTAAAAATCCAGCTTAAACCAGCCTAGGCTAGTTAGCTGGTTTTAGCTGGTTGACCAGTCTGGTTTTAGAGGGGTTTTGGTTTAAGCTGGACATAGCTGGTTTTGGCTGGGCTCCCAGCCTGGCTAGGCTGGTCAAGCTGGTTTTAGCTGGTCATTTTCCAGCCTGACCAGCTAAGACCTGCTGAAAATGCCAGGAAACTAGCAAGGAAATGGCCAAAACCCCTCTTAAACCAGGCTTGTCGACCAGCTTAAACCAGCCAACCAGCCTAGGCTGGTTTAAGCAGTTTTTTTCAGTAGAGTGACGAGCAAAGTACAACATCATTCAGTCAATTAAATAGTGGTAATGTTGTTTTGATGTTAAACTTGCAATTTTAGACAGAATATTTAAAGTATCGTGGTAAACAAAGCAATATAGGGACTATGTCACAAGTTGTCACTGTTCAAAAATGACCAAATGTGAACCCAACTTTACCTCAAACCAACTTTACCTCAGTTTGAGGTAGCCTAAGTGTGGCATTTCAACTCCCGCTCCAACTTTCTCGAACACAACAGAAGTTATACTGTATGAGTATATACCTGCATTATGAGAACAGCTCTGTTTATTATATATCTACTGTATGTTCACAGTGTGAGTTGTATTGATAAGGTTGTTGAAATCTCAGTCTGTTTACCTTCACTCCCATTCAGTGGTTATTTAACATGCGGATTCCTGAGATGTTTGAAGTCAGCTGATACGGGTATGTGTGAGCTCAAACTGAAGCTCAACAGAAGCTCAGTCCTTTGACCAAGTTCAATATTGTATGATTCAGATAAGCTAACTTGCTATCCGTGTTACTTCAGGCCTGTTTTGTGAAACACCTGCTATATTAAATGTTTACTGGCTTCCGGTGAACACTTTGTAACTTAAAAAAAATGTTCTCAGCAACTGGTTTAAAAGGATAGTTTACCCAGAAATGGATGCTCAACATTTCAAATTCTCACTCACACTCTTTGTTTTTTTGTGTATTTTCCGTCATCACAGCAGAAACAAAAATACCATGGAGATCATTCCCCATTATTCTTCAGTATATCTCCTCTGTGTTTAGCAGAACGGTTTAAAACAACTTGAGGATGAGTAAATGATGACAGAACTTTCATTTTTTTAAACTACTAGGTTTGCTCTACATGATGATCTGCACTGACCTCTTGCGTCTGGAAATGTTTAAAACATCCCTACTAGACTGAACCTGAAGGGTCTTGACTCTACCACTAGGCTGTGCAGTAACCTCAACTTTATGCCCTCACTAAAGACTCAAGTGTGCAGAAAAATAGAAAAACAATAACATAAGAAAAGCAGTTATAATACAGCAATCAACCACATCACAGCTGGATTCAGTACATAAAGGCGAATCTATGTTTAAGTATGGAGGGCCAAATTAAATCAATGTTTATATACAGTTGAAGTCAGAATTATTAGCCCCTCTTAATTATTAGCCCCCCTGTTTATTTTTTTCCACAATTTCTGTTTAACGGAGAAGATTTTTTCAACACATTTCTAAACATAATAGTTTTAATAACTCATCTCTAATAACTGATTTATTTTATCTTTGCCATGATGACAGTAAATAATATTTCACTAGATATTTTTCTATACAGCTTAAAGTGACATTTAAAGGCTTAACTAGGTTAATTAGGTTAACTAGGCAAGATAGGGTAATTAGGCAAGTTACTGTATAACGATGGTTTGTTCTGTAGACTGTCGAAAAAAAAATTAGCTTAGAGGGGCTAATAATATTGACCTTAAATCGGTTTATAAAAATTTTAAAACTTTTATTCTAGCCAAATAAAACAAATAAGACTTTCTCCAGAAGAAAAATATTATTAGACTTCTGTATATATATATATATATATATATTTATGTGTGTATTATTAAATAATTACATAAATCCATATTTAAAAATATTTAATTATATATTATTAATGCTTTCAACAATTAAATTATATGTTTAACGATATATAGTTTAATTATGGAAAGCATTAATAATATATAATTATTTATTTATAAATATGTAATTATTTAATTATACACACATATATATTCATACATATATAGTTACGTGAATTATTTAATTATTTATATATTTATGTAATGTACGTAATGTAATTATTGAAAGTATTATTAATATATAAATATTGTTATAAATATCTTTCAGTCATTCATTTAATTTTTAATTTAATTATTTATGTATTTACCAAAGGGTGTCACGGTGGCGCAGTGGGGGGCACAATCGCCTCACAGTAAGAAGGTCACTGGTTTGCGCCCTGGCTGGGTCAGTTGGCATTTCTGTGTGGAGTTTGTACTGTATGTTCTCCATGTGTTGGCGTGGGTTTCCTCCGGGTGCTCTGGTTTCCCCCACAAGTCCAAAGACATGCGCTATAGATGAATTGGGTAAGCTAAATTGTTCATAGTGTATGTATGAGTGTGAATGAGTGTGTATGGATGTTTCCCAGTGATGGGTTGCAGCTGGAAGGGCATCCGCTGTGTAAAATGCTGGATAAGTTGGGGGTTCATTCCGCTGTGGCAACCCCAGATGAATAAAGGACTAAGCCGAAAAGAAAATGAATGAATGAATTTACCAACATTTGTAAGCTGAAAATGAAATGTGGAGGCAATAAAAAAAAATAAATAATAAAATAAATAAATAAATAAATATACTTCCTTTGCTGAACACTTTTCCATATCTATGTATGAGTGTATGTACGGTATGTATAATGGTAAATATGATATGTACAGTTGTGTTTGCAGCTGTGTGGTGATGATCTGCTTTGTTTGTTGTTGTCATAGTAACCCAGGTGCAATTAGGGTTGAATTAAGAAGAGTAAATGAAACCATAAGACACACACACACACACACACGCACGCACGCATGCACGCACGCACGCACACACACACACACACACGGCAGATCTCTTTACACACAACAGAGCATGAGTTGTGTTCAAACCTGCTAAATAAGAGACATTACAGCACATTCTTCTATCAGCTACTGCACTGGAGGGGAAATCTGCGTTATAAATAAATGTGATTCATGAAGGCTTCAAACTGTTTCTTTTAAAAAGACCATCAGCCATAGAGTTTGAACTTATTTGCATTTTTTGCTAGGAGCAAAAATAATAATAATAAAAACATAGAGGTTCACTTTAGATTCACTAAAGGTTATTTATTATCATTCTTTAAAGGGCAGCTGACAAGTAAAAGCTTAACATTAGCTGAAGCGGAACCTAAAAGTTTTTTTTTTTAATCCTGATTATATCTAGATTATATCTTCTTCTCAGTGTCAGTATATTGCACATCTTCCTCTGTTTGAAACCAAGCACAGGCACATCCAGTGTACACATCGCAAACAAGTGTGACACTTGAACGTGCGCAATATACTGACACTGAGGAGAAGAAACTGTCGAATAAAGTCGTTATTTTTGTTTTATGTGTGCAAAAAAAGTATTCTCGTAACTAATTTATTCAGTAACACTTGAACATGCACAATATACTGACACTAAGGGGGAAAACTGTCGAATAAAGCCGTTACTTTTGTTTCATGTGCGCACAAAAGTATCCTCGTAACTAATTTATTCAGTTACACTTGAACATGCACAATATACTGACACTGAGGAGAAGAAACTGTCAAACTAAATTGTTATTTTTGTTTCATGTGTGCACAAAAGTATTCTCGTAACTTGAATATATTAGGTGTCACACTTGAACATGCGCAATATACTGACACTGAAGGGAAGAAACTGTGAAATAAAGTCGTTATTTTTGTTTTATGTGCATACAAAAGTATTCTCGTAACTTGATATTCAGTGTCACAATTGAACATGCACAATATACTGACACTGAGGAGAAGAAACTGTCAAATAAAGTCGTTATTTTTGTTTTATGTGCGTACAAAAGTATTCTCGTAACTTGATATTCAGTGTCACACTTAAACATGCGCAATATACTGACACTGAGGAGAAGAAACTGTCAGATAATGTTGTTATTTCTGTTTTAAGTGCGAACAAAAGTATTCTCGTAACTTGAATATATTCAGTCACACATGAACATGCACAATATACTGACAATGAGGAGAAGAAACTGTCAGATGTTGTTATTTCTGTTTTAAATGCGAACAAAAGTATTCTCCTAACTTGAATATATCAGGTGCCACACTCGAACATGCACAATATACTGACACTGAGGAGAAGAAACTGTCAAATAAAGTCGTTATTTTTGTTTTATGTGCATACAAAAGTATCCTCGTAACTTGATATTCAGTGTCACAATTAAACATGCACAATATACTGACACTGAGGAGAAGAAACTGTCAGATAATGTTGTTATTTCTGTTTTAAGTGCGAACAAAAGTATTCTCGTAACTTGAATATATTCAGTCACACTTGAATATGCACAATATACTGACACTGAGGGGAAGAAACTGTAGAATAAAGTCGTTATTTTTGTTTTATGTGCGTACAAAGGTATCCTCGTAACTAAAATATATTCAGTGTCACAATTGAACGTGCACAATATACTGACACTGAGGGGAAGAAACTGTAGAATAAAGTCGTTACTTTTGTTTCATGTGCGCAAAATTTTTTTCTCGTAACTTAAAAACCTTCAGTGTCACACTTGAACATGCGCAATATACTGACACTGAGGGGAAGAAACTGTTGAATAAAGTCGTTACTTTTGTTTTATGTGCGCACAAAAATATTCTCGTAACTTGAAAATATTCAGATTGAACAACTGAAGAAATAAGGTCTGTTTTGAGGATTTGTTTCTGGACTTTAAAGTTTCACGCTTTTTGTTATGTCGTTTTAAATGCACAATACAAATTTAGAACAAAATAGCCACTAGAAAACGAGTTCTTAAATATAAACACACAGATAAAAGACACCGCAAGAGACCAAATCTGACCAAACAGCATCTGTCATTTATTCTTATGATCGCATGATATTTTTTATACACCAGAATCTCGAGGAAAATAATTAAAGAAGCCCTTGTACTTTTACAAAGATCTGAAAGGCACAACACACACATTATCTGGGACACACAAAGACAAGCAGGGCATCTTTACCTTCACATATACAGTAGAAAGAGACACATGAAAAGATACGTTTGACTTAAAACTTAAAAACAAAACAAATTACAAACACAAGTGCTTTTGTTTCTCATCATAAAAAAACACAAACTCACACAGGATTTTCTTACGTCATCGTGTAAAATGGCATCTATCCGTTGCATAAGATATAAAAATATATTCGCTCATGACGGGATAAGTTACGATTACGTGGTTTTACCAGCGCACATAAACATCGAAAAGTCACTGATTATGGCGGCCAGTGCTCATCCATAAGGTGCTAAAGGCAATTAGGCAATGATCCCACTATATATACACATTCACAATGGCTTCAGATCAGCGTATGGATACACCATGCTCCAAATCTCCCTGAATTTTGCGCTCACGCTTCCTGTCCCATCTGGGGATTCTGTCCCATCTGGGAACAATTCTGTGTTACCTCTTATGGGATGGTCCCGTGAGCTGGTAGGTCCTGTAAGGATGTTAGTGTCGTAGTCAAGTCGACTTGAATCGCCCTCAGCAGCTCTTGACGGAGGATTTGGACACGTCCGAGGTCTTCATGATGACGCTAGCCCGTTTCTCGTGGGCCGCCGCTTGGCCCGAGGGTCCGGGTTTGTGGGACGGTGTGGGGAAGAGGCTCCAGGATGTCTCAACAGCGAAGGGCAGCACCGAGTCTTGGACGGTGGTGATCTTGAAGTTGGGTTTGTCTGGAGAAATGAAGGAGGACATGCCAGGCAGGGGGAAACGCCGGTTTTTGTTTTCGTTGCGGTATATTAAGGCCTGGATCCGCTGCAGGATAAAAACACAGGGATGTTAGTAATCTGAAAGACAAGGGGAAGGAATAAATTGTTTTGTTGCACAAGGGATTTTAAGGATGAAAGGTAAAATATCTAAACAATATTGTAAAAAATATTGTATTTCGTGCTTTTTTGGGTTTATTTTTGCTTTTTTTATTTGCATTATGAGACTTTGATGTTGAAAAGTTCAGAAAAGTTACATTTATTGACATTTTTAATATTTTTAAGTGATGTATTGTCTAGGTTGGTGTTATGTTACAATAACCTGGTAATAAATGGACACTACCTTTTTTGTTTTTTTGTTTAAGACTTTACAATACAATAAGTACTTAATTTATATAAATTGCTACTGCTACGAGTGTGATAGTGCGTTTATACAACAGTTCGATGGCATAATCGTGTATATAAAAATGCAAATCAAACCCGGAGAGTCTCAGAAATCCTTTTGTATTAGGAACTACTTTCTGCCGCCATTCATTCACAGGTGATTTTGCTCACATTTTAAGATTATAAGGCTGAACAGCATGAAATGCCATCAGTCTACAGAGATTTCCCAGTATTTCTCTCTTGCAATCAGGAGATCACAATAATTAACCCTGAACAAACCAAAGCAGCGCAAACACTACCAGATTACTATGGTATAAATACAGCACTAAAACATACAAAAGAGGGAGATCGACTTAGAATGTCGATAATAATTATATAATTTGATATATTTAATAATTATATATAATATTATAATAATTTGATCAGCTCTAATTTAAAATTTTCAATTCGAGTAAAAATTTGAGTTTTTCTCTCCTAAGTACTTATTATGCAGTCTCGTTTTGTTGCACAAGGGATTTTAAGGATGAAAGGCAAAATGTCTAAAAAATATTGTATTTCGTGCTTTTTTGGGTTTATATTTGCTTTTTTTAATTTGCATTATGGGACTTTGATGTTGAAAAGTTCAGAAAAGTTACATTTATTGACATTTTTAATATTTTTAAGTGATGTATTGTCTAGGTTGGTGTTATGGTACAAAAACGTGGTAATAAATGGACAGCACCTTTTTTTTTTTTGTTAAAGACTTTACTATACATTAAGTACTTCATTTATATAAATTGCTACTGCTACGAGTGTGATATTGCGTTTATACAACAGTTCGATGGCATAAACGTGTATATAAAAATGCAAATCAAACCCGGAGAGTCTCAGAAATCCTTTTGTATTAGGAACTACTTTCTGCCGCCATTCATTCACAGGTGATTTTGCTCACAATTTAAGATTATAAGACTAAACAGCAAGAAATGCCATCAGTCGACAGAGATTTCCCAGTATTTCTCTGTTGCAATCAGGAGATCACAATAATTAACCCTGAACAAACCAAAGCAGCGCAAACACTACCAGATTATTATGGTATAAATAAAGCACTACAACATACAAAAGAGGGAGATCGACTTAGAATGTCGATAATAATTATATAATTTAATATATATAATAATTATAAATAATATTATAATAATTTGATCAGCTCTAATTTGAAATTTTCAATTTGAGTAATAATTTGAGTTTTTCTCTCCTAAGTACTTATTATGCAGTCTCTGTCGCCATCTTGTGGCGGACTGTCAACCCTCTTTGCTCTGCTCAGTATGATAGCCGCTGACACGCTGAATCTCCGAAATTATAAATGTTTAAAATAGGCACTGTCCTTTTAAATAAACTGCATAGTTGCAATTTAAATAACTACATTCTCGCCTGAAAGAGCCTCAAAAGTACATTATGTTGTCCAACAGCTGCAAAATTTGTCAAACTGTAGTGAGTTTATTGATCTGCAGTCACTCTATGTGGGCGGAGTAATACAGAAAGGTGAAGAGGCTGTGAGAGTGCTGTTCTTGCAGAATATCGCACGGCTATCAGCCAATCAGATTCGAGAACCAGACAGAACTTTCTTTTGTATGTATATATATATATATATATATATATATATATATATATATATATATATATATATATATATATATATATATATATATATATACAGTTGAAGTCATAGTTAATAGCCCTCCTTTGATTTTTTTTTTATTAAATATTTCCCAAATGATGTTTAACAGAGCAAGGAAATTTTCACAGTATGTCTGATAATATTTTTTTCTTCTGAAGAAAGTCTTATTTGTTTTATTTCGGCTAGAATGAAAGCAGTTTTTAATTGTTTATAGCTATATTTTTTCCCATTGTCTACAGAACGAACCATCGCTATACAAGAACTTGTCTAATTACCCTAACCTGCCTAGTTAACCTAATTAACCTAGTTAAGCCTTTAAATGTCACTTTAAGCTGTATAGAATTGTCTTGAAAAATATCTAGTCAAATATTATTTACTGTCATCATGGCAAAGATAAAAATAAATCAGTTATTAGAGATGAGTTATTAAAACTATTGTGTAATTTTTAAATATTTCTTCATATTTTTATGTTTATTTGTTATGTTTGTTTTTCTAGAAACTCCTTCAGGGACCGTAGTTTTAAAAAAAAATCTTTTTTATAATTTTTTTTTTTTGTATTTTTTATTTAATATATTTATAATTATATTTATATTTATGTAAGAATAAAAAGCATATATATATATATTAATTGTTCTTTATATTTCTTCATATTTATAATACATTTAACTTTTATATTTGCTATAATCAACATATTTAGGGACACCAGTTTAAAAATCACCTTTATTTTATTGTATTATTATTATTTTTTTTACTTTTAATTATAAAAAAAAGTCCAATTAAAACATGTGAATACATTAAAAATCAAAACAAATGAAATTTATTTATTTCCCACACTGTCATAAGATCATTAACTGGCATGAGGAACATTTGCATGCGACAAATGATCAAAATATTATCTCAGTGGGCATTTAAAGTCAATATTTTAGGTTCAATTCTAGCTCTAGAAATACCAGAAAGTACCAGAAAGAGGTCAAAGATCTACTGATGAGATATATCGGTATATTTTCATGAATTACAGCCCACACACACACTTCACACTTCAGTCATTATTCACTGCCACTATTGTTTCTACTGAGTGAATTATGTGGACACACACAATATCATCACACTGCAGGACCTGCGGCTTCCTGACCGCATGCGGAGGAAAAGGCATAAAACCTAAAGAACAAAAACTATAGTCTAACAGAGCTGAAAGATAAAGCCAAGGCAGTCAAAGTATATATTTATATTTTAAGTCTAAATGTAATTATCATTCATTCATTCATTCATTTTCCTTTGGTTTAGTCCCACAGTGGAATGAACCGTCAACTTATCCAGCACATGTTTTACGCAGTGGATGCCCTTCCAGCTGCAACCCATCTCTGGGAACCCAAAATGTCTTTTAAAGTTTTATTCTTTGCAAAGAAGGCCACACGATCATACAGAACCTAGGAGGAAAAATAACATGGAGAAAACAGATGACCATGGCTCAGTTATACCATAGACAAGTTTGAGTAAAGCTCAGAGTATTCTGTCAGATGATTCCCATCCTAAGCACCACGTTTTATCTTCTCCCTTCTGGTATTCGATACTATTAGTAAAACAAACCGGTTTAAACTTTCATTCATCCCCTCAGCTGTAAAGTCTTTAAATCTCGGGTCGAATTTGTATTGTACAATGTGCTTTTGTGTATTATGTGTGATATGTTTGTATGCTGCAACCAAATTGCCTTCTGGAAATGAATAAAGACTGGCTGACTAAACTAAGAAATAATAATGCGGTTAGCGCTGTCGCCTTACAGCAAGAAGGTGACTGGTTTGAGTCTCGGCTTGTTCAGTTGGCGTTTCTGTGTGGAGTTTGCATGTTCTCCCCGTGTTGGTGTGGATTTTCCTCCGGGTGCTCTGGTTTCCCCCACAGCAAAGACATGCGCTATAGGTGAATTGAATAAACTAATTGGCCATAGTGTATGAGTGTGAATGAGTGTATATGGATGTTAGGGTTAGGGTTAGGGTTAGGGTTAGGGTTAGGGTTAGGGTTAGTAATCCCAGTACTGGGATTCAGCTGGAAGGGCATCCCCTGTGTAAAACATATGCTGGATAAGTTGGCGGTTCATTCCACTGTGGTGACCCCTGATGAATAAAGGGACTAAACCGAAGGAAAATGAATGAATGAATGAATAAATTCAATTCATTGTTTCATTTATTTTTCCTTTATCAATTTAATCAGTATTTTATTAATATTTATGACTTGTTGCTGTGGTTAGATAATCTAAGAAATAAATGGTTCTTGATTTGTCAGATACCTATTAAAACAAGAAATAAAATAAATCAAAGAAGTACTCAAATAAAAACGTATCAAATATATCAAATTAATTCAAACTAATTAATAAAAAACGATATAACATGTATGTAAAATAACACATGCTTTCTAAAATATTGAATAATATAAAGGGATTAAATGAGTAATGTGTGTTAGGCTACTTATTGCGGTGCTGTAGATAAACTAAGAAATGAACGGGTGTGGATTGGTCAGATCATAAGCACCAATTCAGTCATGCGCGTCCACGTATGTGTAGTTTTCAGTTTAAAATCTTGTCGCTTTCGTGCTTCTAAGCAGAAATTCCCCTCCGACAAAACACATCGTGACATTTAAAGCAAAAGTCACCGATTCACTCTTTCTATTCTCCAGTTTTGGAACAAACCGCGGCACATTTGCGGGAATCAGCGCCTTCTGGCGTCACTGCTTGCGCTTTCGTTTTTTTTTTTTCTGCTCTTGTTTTGCATCACAGTTCTGAGGTACAGGAACCGAAAACACTGTCTGCAGTGCGCAAGAGTGTGTGTGTGTGTTTGTGTGCAGATTACACTGCGCTTGCAAAAGGAACTAGGAAAAGCCACAATCTTTCAGGCATGAAACAATCACAAGACCCGACCTGATTTAGTCCAAAAGTTGATTTAGTCCTACGATATTATATGTATGTATCCCTTTATATGTTTCTGTTTGTGAATTTAAAATGTTTAATGTTATACAACTTATGGACTACATATTCAGTCATGCCACACACACACACACACACACACACACACCTGCTCCAAGTCTCCACTGATTAGACTCCCACAGGTGATGCTGCTTCTGGACTGATTACACACACTACTTTAGCAGCGCACACACTCACTTCCTTGCTGAGTCTTGTTTACCTGTAAGTGACAATTCAACGCGGTCTCCTTAGTCTTGTTTCTCCGCGTTTTGATCTTTGCCTTGTTTACCTTTCTCCTTGTCTGCCGCCTGTCTTCCGACCTCTCGCCTGATACATTTGACTACGATTCTGGACTGCCTTTATACATCTGTTTGCACCTGTGTTGACCATTGCTTCCCTGACTTCGAATAAACCTGCAAGTGGATCCTAACTTCAGTTGTCTGTGTCACTCCCCGTGTTACACGTATTAGGTGCATGTTTAAAATGCGTTTACAATTTTTTTTTTTTTTTTTTTTTTTTTTTTTTGCAAAAACAGAGACGCTGCTCAGTCTAAAGAACTAAAATGGTTTAAACTGCCCCTATTTCGCTTGTTTTTTTCATGTGTTTCTGTTTGTTTGTAAATTTAAAATGTTTCTAAAAGTGCAGGTATTGCAAAAGAAAGGAGCGATTCTGAACTGCCTGAAATCACCAGTAATTTCAGTTTTACTTCCTCCACAGCCATACATAAGTTTGCAAAACATTTACACAATGCCAGTCTATGGCCTCTATTGGCTGCTCACAAATATATATATTCACTATAATTGTAGCTGATGTGTGCAATGCCAATTTGAACATTCTGAACCAGATCTGACCAATCAGAGCACAGGAGGTTCTTAAAAAGGCGGGGTTTAGAAAGACTGGATCCTGATTGTTTCAGACACCGAGAAAAACACTGATCCTGCAACGAATATTACACACACACACACACACACACATACACACACACATACACATATATATATATATATATATATATATATATATATATATATATATAATATTTGACTTTTTTTTCCTTAGATAGACATAAACCTAGCATATGTTTAAAAAAAGAGAGAGAGAGAGACCCTTAAAATAACACAATTGGCGCTTTTAACAGAGGCTTATACTGTGTTCCTGATATTTGCTGGTGTTTCTGATTGGCTGATTAACATTCGAAGGGCTCATTCACACCAAATGCATCTTTGTTTCTTAAAACGTGAGATGCAACACTTCGGACTGGTTAGAAAAGAAGCGCAGTATAAAGCACGATGGTATCTGGACACAGCCACTGAGTGCCTGTATACAGAAACTTGCAACAATTGTCCCACTTCCGAGCTCTTCGGATTGTTACACTGTTCTGGAACTGACAGTGATGAGCAGCGCTGCGTGTGAATGTCGAAGATCGTTTAACTTCACACAGTGTCAAAAAGACGTGCATGACGCTTAAAAAGACGCAAACGAGACAGCAGCTGATTGGTCAGAAGATCTGATGAGACGCTGGTGTTAGCGATGATGTCATAAAACATGATTCTAACTGGCAGCACATAGTTTATAGATAAAATAAAGACTATAGCCGCGGTCACACTAGAGTATGTGTATGTGAAACTCTGTCATACCTCAAGGTATAAAACAATACACTACCAGACAAATGTCTTGTCGTCGATCCTAGTTGTAAGAACAACAAATAACTTGACTTCTAGTTGATCATTTGGAAAAGTGGCAGAAGGTCGATTTTTCTGATGAATCACCTGTTTGTCTGGATCCCAATCATCACAGATACTGCAGAAGACCTACTGGAACCCGCATGAAGCCAAGATTCTCACAGAAATCAGTCAAGTTTGGTGAAGGAGAAATCATGGTTTGGGGTTACATTCAGTATGGGGACGTGCGAGAGATCTGCAGAGTGGATGGCAACATCAACAGCCTGAGGTATCAAGACATTTGTGCTGCCCATTACATTACAAACCACAGGAGAGGGTAAATTCTTCAGCAGGATAGTTCTCCTTCTCATACTTCAGCCTCCACATCAAAGTTCCTGAAAGCAAAGACAGTCAAAGTGCTCCAGGATTGGCCAGCCCAGTCACCAGACATGAACATTATTGAGCATGTCTGGGGTAAGATGAAGAAGGAGGCATTGAAGATGAATCCAAAGAATCTTGATGAACTCTGGGAGTCCTGCAGGAACGCTTTCTTTGCCGTTCCAGATGACTTTATTAATAAGTGATTGGAGTCATTGCAGAGATGTATGGCATGATCAAGGCAGGATCATATTTTATTTTGGAGGCCTTTGCCTTTCATATTAGCCACTTCTGACACCAAATGGTCAACTAAAAGTCAAGTTATTATTTGTTGTTTTAGGAACAAGATGTTTGTCAGGTAGTGTAAGTTTAGACATCGATAAAGCAAGCGATTGCTCCATATTTTACAATTCAGTATACAGAGAGGTCAGGTTTTTGTTCATGTAAAATGCTTGTTTACAATACATTAGGAAATCAGTGCCAAACTGTACAGTAAGATACAGTTGATTTATATGCATGGTATGCTTCTACAAGCACAATTACACAATATTAGACTCAGGAAATGGCCCTCGAGACTGGTTTACTCAAAAACAGCTGTAAATTTCCATAGAGACAATCCCAGACCAGACCGTTCTCCTCAAATTTGTTAGACTATCTGGATAAATTTGCTCATCCTTCACTCGTCCCAGACCTGTTTGAATCTCCCACTGAACACCACGAAAGATATACTGAAGAATGCTGAAAAAAATACTTATTAACCTCCATAGTATTTCTGATGTCTGCTATGGATGTCAGTTTTTTCTTCAGTTTCTTCAGATTCTTCAGTTTATCAAGTTTTGTATTTGGTGAAAGACACTCATAAAATTTTGACCAGTGCTCTTCTTTCATATCAGGCCAAACTATTTCTCTCTGCCTGTATCAGCATATGCACTACATGCGTATTTGTATCATGTTGGTAAACAATTTTCAGAACAAGAGGCCGATAAGGAGGAATCTGCCATTAAACTGAATACTATCATTCAGGTTGCTTCTATAAACAGTAGCCTGCTCGGCAAGATTCTCCTCAAGCTGTTCAATTCACGGTAGATGACCTCAAGTGCACAATGCAAGTGTGAAGTTCATGTGACAATGCATCTTGTTGAACGACTAAGAATGCAATAAATAATTCACATTTAGTACATTATGATGCTGTGAAGACGAAGCTTGAAGTGTCCACAACCCATCACATCAGGGCATCTGCATCAGTTTTCAACATTACATTTAATGCACAAACAATTAAAGAGATAGTTCACCCAAAAATGAACACTCAAGTGATTCTCTAACACACACACAAAAAAAAGATATTTGTAAGAATGTAATTGGCATTCATAGTTGGAACAAAAATATGATGGATGTCAATGGCTGCTTTTCTCCAACATTCTTCAAAATATCTTCTTTTGTGTTCGACAGAATAAAGAAACTCAAACAGGTTTGGAACAAGTGGAGGGTGAGTAATGAAGGGAGAATTGTCAATTTCGGGTGAACTGTGGCTTTAATACTAATGTATGTGGCAAAATACTAAACTTTGCATGACTACAGAAATCAGGTTAAACAACTTTAGAGTTCAAATAAAGATTTTAATGGAAAATGGAATAGGGAAATGAGAATAAAAAGAGTCCCAATACTATACTTGGTATTTTCCTAGTGCACTTTGTTAAAATACAGGGTGGGAAATGTTCTATTTATATTCATTCATTCATTCATTTTCTTTTCGGCTTAGTCCCTTCATTAATCAGCGGTCGCCACAGCGGAATGAACCGCCAATTTATCCAACATATGTTTTACCCAGCGGATGCCCTTCCAGCTGCAACCCAGTACTGGGAAACATCCATACACTTTCACACACATACACTACGACCAATTTAGTTTATTCTATTCACCTAATGCACATGTGTTTGGGAAACTAGGACTTGAACCAGAAAGCTTCTTGCTGTGAGTGCTAAACATATGCTGGATAAGTTGGCAGTTCATTCCGCTGTGGCGACCCCTGATGAATAACGGGACTGAGACAAAAGAAAATGAATGAACATTTTAATCTGCCAAAATTAAGTTCTGTATAATGTATTTCACAAAAATAGGAAATGTAGTATAAAAAAAGTGATGGAACATGATCTTTACTTAATATACTAATGATTTTGTCATAAAAGAAAAATCTATAATGGTGACCTATACAATATATTTTTGTCATATATTTTGTGCAACATAAGACCAGGTCACATGGTCTCATATAGAGTCTTTTAATATGTCTTAATTTTTTAAATATTCTAAATAAGATGTCAAAAGTTTGTGAAACAGTTTCTATTTTGTATTACACTGAATGATGTTTTAGCCGGCACGGTGGCTCAGTGGTTAGCACTGTCGCCTCACATCACAGGTCACTGGTTTGAGTCCTGGCTGGTCAGTTGGCATTTCTGTGTGTAGTAGACATGTTCTCCCCGTGTTGGCGTGGGTTTCCTCCTGGTGCTCCGGTTTTCCCCCATAGTCCAAACACATGCACTATGGGTGAATTGAATAAACTAAATTGTCTTTAGTGTATTAGTGTGTGTGTGAGTGAGTGTGTATGGGTGCTTCTCAATACTGGGTTGCAGCTGGAAGGGCATCCGCTGCGTAAAAAACATATACTGGAATAGTTGGCGGTTCATTTGACCTCTAAAATAGAGACTAAGCTGATGGAAAATGAATGCATGAATGAATGATGCTTTATTTTTCTGCCATGAAACCTGCAGTCTTTGTCCTTAATTTTAATATACAATATTTAAAGGGATAGTTCACCCAAAGATGACAATTCTGCCGCCATTTGTTCACCCTTTAATTCTGTTGAACACAAAGTGTGGTTTATTTATAAACTAATTTCGAGAGGATCACGTGCTTATGATCAACACGGCTGGCTCCTCATTAGCTCTGTAATCTGACCCATTAGTTGATTACGGAAGCATTATAAATAACCAGAGTTTTTCCACTCCAGTTATCTTCGTCTTGAAGCTTCCCCCCTTCCACCCCTACTTCCTTCCCCTTTTCTGATAGGGCGACACGGTGGCCCGGTGGCTAGCACTGTTGCCTCACAGCAAGAACACCACTGGTCTAACCTCTTATTGGGCTGGTTGGTGTTTCTGTGCGGAGTTTACATGTTCTCCCCGTGTTTGCGTGGGTTTCCCCCGGGTTCCCCGGTTCCCTCCCACCGTCCAAAAACAAACAATAGCCAATCGACTGAACCAATTATCACCTAAAACAACTTTAGTTTACACTTCTCACGCGGCGACAAGCAGGGGAGTTCTCGAGACCTACCTGAGCTCGAACTCCCCTCTCGCCCTTCTAATGGGAGGGAACCCCGGGCTCGAGGATATTACGAGCTCAGCGCTCTCTCCCGGGACAGCATGCCAAATACGCTTTATTGATTATCAGCTAAGTGTGATAAGAAGTGTGAACTCTTGAAAGAAGATATTTTTAAAAAAATGTTGAAAATCCTGTAAGCATTGACTTCCATAGTAGGAAACAAATATCATGGAAGTCAGTGGTTACAGGTTTCCAACATTCCTCAAAATATCTTCTTTTGTGTTCAACAGAAAAAAACAACAACAACAACCTCAAACTTTTTTCTTTTTTTTTATTTGTGAGTGAACTATCCCTTAGAGTAGACTATGATAAAAACTGAATTCTCACACCCCTGAAGCTTCAGCAATAAACCCACACACACACACACACACACACACACACACACACAAAAGGATTCTGGGAATTGTTTGGACACACCCAATTTAAAAGCATGGATTTTTTTTCTTCTATCCGCTATCACTCAGTAATAATTTCATAACCCAAAACATCCGTGATCTGCTGTGCGTTTCAACCTGTCAGCTCTCTATCAGAAACTCTATTTATTTAGTTTGTTTTTTTGCACGTACCTCTTTGGAGTCTTCCTCGCTGGCGCTGTCTGTTTCGCTCTCAGCTGGAAGACACAGAAAAAGCGAAGCAGTCAGACTGAGAAATCCAGGAGATCCTGACAGACTGGTTATCGTGTACGGGTGGATGAAACAATGCAATGGATCATCAGATTAAATAAAACAGCTCAACCGATGGACTGTTTGCTCTACTTCAATATTTCAGCCTTACAGGTTAACTGATCTCCTCAGGGCCAATCATTTATGATGTTACCTCATTTATTAAGAAATGACAGACTGAATACATCCTGACACAACAAATGCACTTTACACTTTACCTTCCATTAGTTTGCTATTATTAGTTACTGCATTAGCTAACATCGAGTGACACATTTTGATCATTTTTGTTAATCAACAGTTGTACTTTATTAGTTCACGTTAGCTCATTTCTGTTAGATGACAGTAGCTACGTTTCCATCCAAAAACGCTAATTAAATTTATGCGCAAAACTGGATTATTGCATGAAAGATGTGCGAATAAAGCAGTGTTTCCGTCCAATGAGTCAAAGAGAACAAAATAGTCACTTCCTGATTAACTGGTGCCAAATTTTTAAAATAAGGACAGAATTTGCTGCGTGAGTCTTTTCTTTATTAAATAAATAACTTCTAGACAATGCCGATACACAATGAACACATGGTGGCGTTTGAACCCAGCAGGCACACAACATCATGAGACATTAATGTTAGGTTCGATTTAGCTCGTGATGTCAGGTGACCAAAATTCAATGTCTAGCCAGTATCTAAGGACGTTATTTTGACATCCAATAACGATGCCTAATTACATTGATATTTGGTTGATTTTAGGTTGCATTTGAAAGTGACCAAAATCTAACATCTGATAAATGTCATAGTGGTAATGTCCACACAATGTGAAGTTGTACGATGATTAGGCGTTAATGTTTAGTTGATTTTAGGTTGGACGTTGGACATTGACGTCGGCCTGACGTTGGGTTCTGACGTCAACCCGATTTTCATTTCCAAATAAAATCCAACATCCCCTTGACGTTGGGGTACAACGTCAATATGACGTCATGTTGATGTCCTGTGCCTGCAGGGAGGGCATCTCTTGGAGATCATTATTAATATAATAACACTAATACTGAGATGGTTGCAGTGTTTTAGAATAACCAAAACAACATTTCAGATGTTTTACAGTGTGCTCAGCCTGCTGGTTTGTCCATTCACACACATTTTTATCATCACATGATCTCTTATAACAAAATCACTTGACATTTTTTAATGCGCATACTGGAATTTGTTAGGTAAAAGTGTTTCCATCGTAGTTTATGCGCATCTTTTCTCATCGAATAAAAAGTTTCTCCTACTCAGTCATACGCATATGGTTTTTTTATGCACATTTTCAAAATTGATGTGCATCTTGGCGTTTTCATCAACTGATTTTTTTATGAACATATCCAAAACGCGCATAAAAATAGGTGGATGGAAACATAGCTATTGACTAATACGTTATTTAAATCAGAAGTTGTCTTGTTTAATGGTGAAATTAAAGGTAACCAAAATGTTTAGAAGCATGTTACAAATGTAGTCAACTAACTAATCCTCATTGTAAAAGATTTTTAGGTATTACAAGTTTTTTGAAATGTGACCCTGAACTACAAGTGTCAATTTTTTGAGTTCAAGATTTATACATCGTCATTTATTTTATATTAATGTATGGTTTGTTAATATAGGACAATATTTGGTTGAGATACAACTATTAAAAAAAAATTTAAATATTGACAAAATGACATTTAAAGAGTGAATGAACCAACCCAGGCTTATTAATGATACGTATCCCTGTATACATTTCTGGAGAGCAGCAAATACCACCCAGGAGCTACTTTTTTTTGCAGTTTCTGTTTTTCGCAAATCCACCAGAGGCCACTGTGTATGCTTTTTCAGATCTCAAATTTCTCTCGCGAGTACCATTCATGCCTGCTGTTCTTGTGTAAATCCACCAGAGGCCGCTGTCGACTGACTGACTGACCGAACGATCCCCCCATCCACCAGCTTCCCTAAACCCAAATGTTTTCAAAAGCACAGATTAACCCTTCCCTAAACCCAACCCACAGTGTTTTTAAAAGCAATCCAGAAAAAGAAAAGCCCTCGCCTAATTTTTACTTTTTTTCAGATTTTACCACATTCTTACCCTGTTATTTACTTGTTTATTTTTAATTTGTTTGCCTTTTGTTTTCGTTTTATCTGCTTTATAGAACCATTCTTCATCTGACTCGAACCCCGTCATCGTGGTCAACTCTTCTCTGCATCTCAAGTCCGCCGACGTACGCGGCGAGCCACTGGGCAAACTGGTAACAGCGGAAAAGCCATCCACATGGAGGTAAACGGTCAGCTGCTAGCGCGAAAAGAAACAAAAGACGCCGGTAGCGTCATACCACTGAAGTGTTCGTTTTAAAGACAAAATGCAGCCATACGTAGTTCTGGCTACATAATTCATGATCTCCAGAAATGTATGCGGGGGTACGTTTTCACAATGAGCCTATGTTGCAATGAACATTAAAAAATATTTCTGCTTCTTGTTCAAACTAAGTATTTAAATTGAGCTGAATCAACACAATTCTTGAGTTTTTTTGGGTACAACTTAATTGTTTTATGTTAAATCCACTTAAATTTGTTAAAACAATTAATTTAACTTTATCAATTTGTGTTGGAATTGCATAGAACCCAGCATTTTTTACAGTGAAGTTCTTAGCGATAATCAAAAATGACATTTTGATATAATTACAGTCTGAAATTGACAAAATGTTCTTCAGGGATCATTTTGGCCACTACAATGTCCAAATTGCCAAAAATATCTGAACATCTGAATATCTGAACAGCTTAAGACTTAAGTTTCTGTAGCCCAGGGTCACATCATAAATATGCAAATGAGGCATAATCTAATTTAAATATGCACTAGTAAACAGAAATTTGAACAATGGATAAAGCCTGCTTCAAAATTCTTGTTTTATTTAATTGTGTTAACATCTAAACTCCATAAAACATCACATTTCTAAACATAATAGTTTTAATAACTCATTTCTAATAACTGATTTATTTTATCTTTGCCATGATGACAGTAAATAATATTTGACTAGATATTTTACAAGATACTAGTATTCAGCTTAAAGTGACATTTAAAGGCTTAACTAGGGTAATTAGGCAAGTTACTGTATAATGATGGTTTGTTCTGTAGACCATCGGGAAAAAAATATTGCTTAATGGGGCGAATAATGACCTTTAACCTTTAAATGATTTTTAAAAAATTCAAAAATAGTATTAATTCTAGCCCAAATAAAACAAATACATTTTCTCTGGAAGAAAAAATATTATAGGAAATACTGTGAAAATTTCCTTGCTCTGTTAAACATCATTTAAGAAATATTTAAAAAAGAAAGATTTTTTTTACAGGAGGCCTAATCATTTTTTTTTCAACTGTATGAATCAGGTAGGTGATCAGCCGAGGACAAAAAAACTAAATATATATATATATATATATATATATATATATATATATATATATATATATATATATATATATATATATATATATATATATATAATATATTAAAATTGTATATATATATATATATATATATATATATATATATATATATATATATATATATATATATATATATATATATATATATATATATATATATATATCTGTGTGTTTTAAATAGTAAAAAAAAAATAATAGAAATAATAATTCCAAAAAACAATTATAAATAATATTCTTTATATAAATATTTGATTTTAGTCACACAAGTTTCATTTTTTGTTTCATCAGTTTGCACAGCTGCGCACACATTCAAAACGATTTTATAATATTGCATATGGTCAGCAGCTTCGTCATCGGCACACATTATAGGACTACACAATATATTATATTTTACACACAGTAGCCTAGTACGTCTACAATTACATGCCTGAACGACGTCTGGAATGAGTTGTGCACAATGATGAACAGTGAAGACCCAAAGCATCAGGTCGTCAGCTCTGATGATGATGAACCTCATTGAGATCTCCTCCCATTCAAAAAAAAAAAAAAAACTTTGGAATTAAGCAAATTACAGCTCGGAAAATCCCGAAATCCAGAAGTTTGTATTTTTATGGAAGAATCACATCCCTGATGAATAAATCCCTTTGTAAAAACCATAAGAAGCACAGATAAAAATGCCACATTTTGGCTCAGTGTGTGAGAAAAAAAACTTAATTTCATCATCATCTTCAGCTTAACCTCACGAAAACGGAAATGCTTGAAGTTTCTGCCAACCCGATTCTACACCATAACTTTTCAATCCAGATGGAGTGGGCAACCGTTACTGCATCCAAAATGGTAAAAAGCCTTGGAGTAACGATTGATGACCAACTAAACTTCTCTGACCACATTTCTAGAACTGCTCGATCTTGCAGATTCGCACTCTATAACATCAGAAAGGTCCGATCCTTCCTATCTGAACATGCAACTCAACTCATTGTTCAAGCTCTTGTTCTCTCCAAACTGGATTATTGCAACTCTCTGCTAGCCGGGCTACCAGCTAATTCTATCAAACCTCTTCAGCTGCTTCAGAACGCAGCAGCACGAGTGGTCTTTGATGAACCCAAAAGAGCACACGTCACTCCGCTACTCACCCTTTTGCACTGGCTGCCAGTTGCTGCTCGCATCAAATTCAAAGCTCTGATGTTTGCTTACAAAGCGACCTCTGGCTTTGCTCCTTCGTATCTGCTCTCACTTCTGCAGATTTATGTGCCCTCCAGAAACTTGCGTTCTGTGAATGAACGTCGCCTCGTGGTTCCATCCCTAAGAGGGAAGAAATCACTTTCCCGAACTCTCGCATTCAATCTGCCCAGTTGGAGGAATGAACTCCCCTACTACATCAGAACGGCAGAGTCACTTGCTGTCTTCAAGAAACGACTAAAAACTCAACTATTTAGTCTCCACTTTCCTTCCTAATCTGTAACTGCCTCTCTGGCTATACCACTAACTGTACTCTCTCTCTCTCAAATAAAAATTCTAATGCTTTGCTTTTTAGACTTTACTGAAACTTGTCTATAGCACTTGTTCACTGCTGCTCTTATAGTTGTGTAAATTGCTTCCTTGTCCTCATTTGTAAGTCGCTTTGGATAAAAGCGTCTGCTAAATGACTAAATGTAAATGTAAATGTAAATTTATTTAAAGTAATATTTTATATTATATTTTATTTATAATATTTTATATGATAGTTTTCTCTCCACCAGCCTGAAACAACATGTTAAGAAAAAGCCAAGCAGCCTAAAACTGCCCAAAGATTCCCTAGAGCCTAAATCAGGCATACCAAATGCAAAAAAGACAGCTCGTTTTCTTTTTGTTTAACTTTGGCATTGTGTTTGTGTTTACCACGAATAACTCGACACTTGAGCAAGAGGTTTGAGCTATAAAACCACACGCTTTCAGCCTCAGGGACTTCTGAGAAAAAAGAAAAAGAAAAGGACTGTTGATTGGAAAACACGGAACAACAGGACATGAGTCAACATTCCCGTCTGAATACAAACGCACTGACAATCGCTACGGTACATTTTTACACCGCTAAAACAAGTTTTGATAAGCCAAGGCCACACAATGCCAACAATGCGCCAAGATCATGTCATGTAAATGATGACAGCGATGTGGATGAATGACATACTCTAAGTGTGCGTTTATTCAACTATTCTAGGAAGTCATTTGCATTCCTTACTCGTAAGTTACTCCCAAAGAAAACAAGATAAAAACTACAACCCTTATAAAAGGGAATGTAGCCTATTAGATCTAGTAGCATTGTGGGTTTTGTATCACTTTACACTTTTAGCATTACACTGAATGACTTTGAATAGTACAAAAAAGTTAGCGCAAGTTTGTGTCATAGTTGGCAACAATTTAGCTATGTTTTAGTTATGTTTGCTAAGATATTGGTATTACTTAATCCAGACTAAGTATTTCTCTTATTTACAAGGATGTAATTTCGGTTTAAATCCTATTTAGTTTATTTACATACAGTTGAGGTATTTCTTTTTTAAATATTTCCCAAATGATGTTTAACAGATGGTAATTTTTCACAATATTTTCTTATAATATTTTTTGTCATCTGGAAAAAAGTCTTATTTGTTTTATTTTCGGCTAGAATAAACAAGAATAAAAAAGACGCAGTGGCGCAGTAGGTAGTGCTGTCGCCTCACAGCAAGAAGGTCGCTGGATCGAGCCTCGGCTGGGTCAGTTGGCGTTTCTGTGTGGAGTTTGCATGTTCTCCCTGCATTCGCATGGGTTTCCCCCCACAGTCCAAAGACATGTGGTACAGGTGAATTGGGTAGGCTTAATTGTCCGTAGTGTATGAATGTGAGTGAGTGTGTGTGGATGTTTCCCAGAGATGGTGCTGGAAATGTGCTGGATAAGTTGGCGGTTCATTCCGCTGTGGCGACCCCAGATTAATAAAGGGACTAAGCCGAAAAGAAAATGAAAGAATGAATTAACCTAGTTAAGCTTAATACTAGTATCTTGAAAAATATCTAGTAAAATATTATGTACACTACCCGACAAACGTCTTGTCATTGATTCCAGTTGTAAGAGCAACAAAAAATAATAACTTGACTTGTAGCTGATCATTTGGAAAAGTGGCAGAAGGTCGATTTTCAGGAATCAATTGTTGACCTGCATCCCAATCATCACAAATACTGCAGAAGACCTACTGGAACCAAGATTCTCACAGAAATCAGAAAACAGAAGTTTGGTGAAGGAAAAATCATGGTTTGGGGTTACATTCAGTATGGGGCCGTGTGAGAGATCTGCAGAGTGGATGGCAACTTCAACAGCCTGAGGTATCAAGACATCTGTGCTGCCCATTACATTACAAACCACAGGAGAGGGCAAATTCTTCAGCAGGATAGCGCTCCTTCTCATACTTCAGCCTCCACATTAAAGCTCCTGAAAGCAAAGAAGGTCAAGGTGCTCCAGGATTGGCCAGCCCAGTCACCAGACATGAACATTATTGAGCATGTCTAGGGTAAGATGAAGGAGGAGGCATTGAAGATGAACACAAAGAATCTTGATGAACTCTGGGAGTCCTGCAGGAATGCTTTCTTTGCCATTCTAGATGACTTTATTAATAAGTGATTTGAGTCATTGCAGAGATGTATGGATGCAGTCCTCCAAGCTCATGATGGAGTCAGACACAATATTCATTCTGTTTCCACTGCAGCATGACTTTATATTCTATACTGAACAATATTTCTGTTCAGTGACAAGACTTTTGTCTAAGCAAAGTCAGACCTTACTGTCCTAAAGAAATCATTAAAAATCAAGACATGATCATATTTTATTTTGGTCAAATAAGCGTAATCTAGAGGCCTTTGCCTTTCATATAAGCCACTTCTGATACCAAATGATCAACTAGAAGTCAAGTTACTTGTTGTTCCTAAAACTTTGATAGGTGACAAGACTTTTGTCTGGTAGTGTACAGGGTAGCTAATAATTTAGGAGAGCTACTATTTTGTACATAATTTAATAGATCATTTTAAGCAATTATTAATTTTATTAAAACAAATAATCTAATTGGAATCAGAACTGAAAATTGTCTAATGATATCCAACAAGTGAAAGCTGCACATACAGCACCACTTACAGCACAAACGTGAAGAAATGTTTATAATATACACCTATATATATAATATACCTGCAAATAATCACCTATCAACCAATCAGAGCTTGACCGCAGCCACAAATCACTTGTGAAGCTACAATGCAATACACTAAACACAGTTTCACCAAGACACCATACAGCCAGTCAACTCTAGTGAAAGAATCAGTGCAAATCGTCTGGATTTTAGCATTAAGTGGATCCCTACATCAGACTGAAGACACACTGTAACTAGGGCACACACACACACACACACACACACACACACACACACACACACACACACACGCACACAGGGGACAGTGAATATTGTGTTCTACCTCTGCGTTATACATTAACTCTGGCCAGAGCTGAGTTACAGTACAGAAGTACAGCCGTGACGTGACACACACGCACTGTGTCCTTGATACACTGATCTCTATAGGACATTGAACAGCACGGAGAACACACACCTGATCTTAATGCCTCAAAGCTTCTGAATTTTCAATACTATTTATTTATTTGTTTATATATCTAATAAAAATGCAGAACAGGGTAACTAACAAATAGTTTTACAGAGCACCCTGTAATTTTCCACCGTAGCTGAAGATCAAGCAGCAGGACGGTTTGGAGGTTTAGATTTTTTTAATGATTAAACAGTAGGTATTTTATGAGTTTGTATGGCACTGAATAAATGACACCAGCAAAACTCTAAACGGCTAATAAAATGATTAAAGGGCCAAACCAACCGTATGAGGAGACGGGGGAGATCTGTAAGGGGTAAAGGTCGCTAGAGGTCACAGCCTGCTCCTCGTTCTCCGTCACCACCTCGATGGTCTGACAGACGTCGGGCAGATCGTTGATGATCAGATGGTCCTCTGAGGAACAACAACAGGGAAGAGAGAGTCAATATGGAGAACAGTGAAGAGGGAAGTGAACAGGACTCTTAAAGGACACCTATTATGCCCCTTTTTACAAGATGTCAAATAAGTCTCTGAAGTCTCTAGAATGTGTGTGTGTTTCAGTTCAAAATATCACGCAAATAATGTTTCATAATGCTTCAAAACTGAGCCTTTAAGCCTTTGATTCAAATTGTGTCAGTTTGGTGAGTGTCGCTTTAAATTTAAATGAGATTGTGCACTTTTTAAAAGAGGGCGGGGCTACAAACATCTATGTGTTAGCATAGTGGCAGATTCCAAACAGGACTAATGTTATCTCTGTGAAAAACTGAAAATGTCAAAAAAAAGTGTCTCAGAAGAAGGCCGTCTATGGAGACTACAGTGTTCATTTATGCATCCTAAAATTTAGACATTATTTTGGGCAGGCATGGTGTGAAAACTATAATGGTGGGGCTGCTTCTCACTCAGGACTGTTTATGCCTATGCTAATGAAGGAGAGATCATCACTGATGGGCGGGGCTTTCCTCCTCTGATGCTACATACCAGTTTTATTAGAAGTTGAGTTTGGATGTTTTTCACTCTTTCTATATACAATAAGGAGTGTTAAGGATGGTAATTTGTTTTGTTGTGTACTTTTTATTCAGCTTACAGTGATCTACAAATCTTAGTTTCAAAATAAACCCTTGACTGGTTTTGTGGTCAGTGTTTCTGACTGTTTTCATGAAGTCTGATTATAACAATCTAAAATTTATTAATTTTGACAATTATAGCCCCGCCCTTAATCACTGATAGCTCCACCCTAAAGGACCTATAGCCCCTCCCTAAAGAACTGATAGCCCCGCCTTACGGGACTGATAGCCCCCTCTCTAATAGACTGATAGCCCCTCCTAAAGGACTCATAGCACCGCCTTACAGGACTGATAGCCCTGCCCTAAAGGACTGATAGCCCCTTCCTAAAAGACTAATAGCCACGCCCTAAAGGACAAATAGCCCCCTCCATAAACGACTGAAAACCCCACCCTAAAGGACTGATAGCCTCTCCTTAAAGCACTGATAACCACTAGTAGCCCCTAAGTACTAGTAGCCCCTCCCTGAAGGACTGATAGTCCCGCCCGAAATTTCTGATAGTCCCACCCTAAATGACTGTCAGCCCCTCCCTGAAAGACTGATATCCCCGCACTAAAGGACTGATAGTCCCATTCTAAAGGACTGATAGCCCCTCCCTATGACTGATAGACACGGCCTAAATTATAATAGCCCCTCCCTAAATGACTGATAGCCCCTCCATAAATGACTGATATCCTCTCCCTAAATGGCTGATGGCCCAGCTATAAGCCCCTCCCTAAATAACTGTTAGCCCCTCCCCAAATTATGAATAGCCCCGCCATAAATGACTGATAGCCCCACTCTAAAGGACCAATATCTCCGCCCTGAAGTTTACAGATACATCATTTATAGCATGCGCTACTATACAGACATATAAATAACAAGAGTGAATTTTAATTTCAATGTGACGTAAAGAAAAGCCGATATAAGTTTACTCTGGACACAATCCCTCCGGTCCCTGCAACTAAACTGGATTTCCCACGACTCTGTAATAAAATGATGTAGTGGAAATCAGGTTACAAACATATGAAGCAGCTGAAAGGCTTTTTGTAAATCAATTACGTTGCAGTTTGATTTTGCTTTGCCAATTCGATGTGTATCACAAACTCCACATCAGCGCTGACTTACAAAACAAACACAAGCTAAGCTCACCTTTTACCCCAATCCAGCACATTTGAAGAGGGAAGCAGAGAATGGTGGACGTGAGAAACACACACACACACACACGCTAACAAGGAGATCTGGATAAACAGGTCCACCACAGAATGATAGGTGTAGTGCGATCACATCCCATCCCAAACGCAAAAGCACAAATGTTGAAACCTGTCAGGAACACGTTTGGGTGTTCAAGAATTTTTACATGTTTATTTTGGATGAACTGTGAATGTGTTGATATAGCCGGTCAGTTTAATCCATGTTGTTTTTCATTTAATAAATGTTTGTGTTTGGAAATGAGGATTTAATCTGTGTTAAACTCTCAGAAATAAAGGTATGCAAGGGTTCACAGGGGTGGTACCTTTTCAAAGGGTACACATTTGTACTTAAAGTGTCCATATTGGTACCTCAAACGTATATATTTGTACCTGACAATTTTAAATAGGAACATTTTTGTACTTTTTAAGTACCAATATGTACCCTTGAGATATTAATATGGACCTTTCAGGTACAAATTTGTACCTTTTGAAAAGTTACCACCCTAGTGACAGCTCATGTACCTTTATTTCTGAGAGTACAGAGATATATATTAATTATTAACAATCCTCGTATAACAATTTATTTTAGAAAACTGCAATGAAAATGATGATCCTAATTTTCCTTTTATGAAGAAATATGGCCAGATACTGTAATGTAATGTAATGTGTGTGTATATAGCGCATTTATTGTGTATGGCCATACATCCAAAGCACTTCACAATCATGAGGGGGGTCTCTCCACTCCACCACCAGTGTGCAGCATCCTCTTGGATGATGTGACGGCAGCCATAGGACCACACACCAGTTTTTGGTGGAGTGGAGAGACAGTGACAGAGCCAATTCGATGGTTTGGGATGATTTGGAGGCTATGATGATTAAGGACCGATTGAGGGACTTTGGCCAGGACACTGGGGTTACACCCCTACTCTTTACAAGTAGTGCCATGGGATTTTTAATGACCACAGAGAGTCATGACCTCGGTTTAACGTTTCATCTTAAAAACGGCGCTTATTGACAGTGTAGTGTCCCCTTCACTATACTGGGGCATTAGGACTCACACAGATTGCAAGCTGAGCACCCCCTGCTGGCCTCACTAACAACACTTCCAACAGCAACCTAGCATTCCCATGTGGTCTCCCATCCAGCCCTGCTTAGCTTCAGTGAGTAATCTTGGGCTGCAATGTGATATAGCTAAAATAACTGAACCAAAATAACTGCCTATGGCAAAAATGTTTGCATTTAACACCATAATAAAGGCAAACAAGCAAGCTATTAAACAACCAGTAAAATCTATGAATAATTATGAGTTATGACTGGAAATGACACTGGTTTCTCCAAAAACATACTAAGATGATGTACAAGAGGCATCATTGTCGAAATAAATAAATATTTCTCAGCTCTTATTTACATCTGAACAAAAACGTTAAGACAGAATTTGCCAGGATTATGAATAATTTCAGGCTTGACTGCAAAAATACTATATAGCAGTGGTCCTCAACATTTTTAGCATCGCGGACCAGTCAATGCTAGGTTGTAGGTTTCAAGGTGACCATCAACAGTTTTCTCAAGGGAAGACATGCTGACAAAACACTGCTGTCACTCTGATACAAGTATTGTTTATGGAAAAAATTACAAGCACTGCAGTGTTAGGTTGTTCTGTGTTTGTCTGAGATAATTAGTTGACCGAATGTGAATATTCCATACAAGCTGAAGCTCATCGGTCAATTCTTGTCACGTGACTCGCTGTATACTAGGTGCTTCTGGTCTGGAAGCCGTGCAAGTCACGCACCTCCATTGGAAACAATGAACTTGTGCGAACTCTAGAAAAGACGCGATATGTGAACAGCCCCTTACAGGCAGCCGTCATTTGTGATCTCCAGCAGTTGATATTCTTGCACAGACAAGGTGGATTCACCTGATTTGTTGACAAATGGGTTGTGGATCCATTCCTTGGCAGTTCGTGGGCCCTTCACTGGATGTCTGTTTCTTACTCATATTGCTGCTCGTGGGTTAAATTTGGGCGCTCAAGTGACCAAGATGTAACCGAGAGAATACAGTCAACTTTTTAAAATAAAAGATTTTTCAGAATATAAGATCGTTCAGATTTCTTGTGCGGGATGATACCAATTTCCCGATCCGCGGCCTGGTGGTTGAGGATCACTGCTATATATCCAACTGTTTCCATCAGCTCTGTACCAAGTGTTCAAGTGTTTGTTTTTAAAGTTTTGTAAAGCAAATGCAGGGGAAAGTCAACCAGCTGGGGTCGTGTTTTATATATAAACTAGAATAAAAGAGGAGCAGGCAGAATAATCTCAGGCTTTTGTGAGAGAAGCGTGAAGCATTCTGGGTATTTGCAACACTTTGACTGAGGCAGACAGAACAAACTGCTGCAGTGTTTGCAAGAACCCTTTCAAATTCTCTCAATCCACAAGACAAGCCTCTTTTTAAATAGAATGCTAAAATAACCCTGAATTACACCCTTTAACAGCCCCAATTTATTTGACCTATTTGAAATAATAAAAGCAATAATTAATCATAATAACAATAAATAATAATTAAGTTCCAGTATTGTTCATGTTATTTCACAGTGCCTTTAATTACAGTGACACATACAACTTTGTTTACAAATTGATACATTGTTGGTAAATGTAGAAAATATAAGTATAATAAATAAATATTTTTCATAATAGTTTGACTAACTAATTTAAGTCATGTAAACAAACAAAAAAACAGTCAAGTACAGTAGTTTCATAATATGAAATTTTTTATGCTAAAATCTGTTTTTTCTAAACAAAAAAATAAACATTTTTCTTAACCTAAAACATAACTCTGAAACCTACTGCTTTATGTATACTTAATATTATTATTATTATGTAGTAATATCATAATAATACTATTAACAAAATAATAATAATAATAACAACACTAATAATAATAATAATAATAATAATAATAACAAAATGTTATTAATTTAATAACAGAAATAAATAAATATTGAAAAAATACAGATAATGTTTGTTACTACATTTTTATTATTATTAGTAGTAGTAGTAACAGTATTATTATGTTAATAATAATAATCATCATAATGATAACACCATTATTAACATAATCTACTGATTTATGTACATATATTATTATTATTATTATTATTATTATTATTATTATTATTATTATTATTATTATTATTATTATTATTACTATGTTGCTGTTGTTGTTAATAATAAGCATCATAATATTATTATTAACATAATAATATTAATAATAATTATTATTATTATTATTATTATTATTATTATTATTATTATTATTATTATTATTATCAGAAATATTATCAATGTAATAACAGTAATAACTAAATATTTGAAAAAATTAACAAAATACAGAAAATGTTTATTACATTATTAATATTATTATTTTCAATTATTATTATTATAATTGTTGTTGTTAATAATAATAATAATAATAATAATAATAATAATAATAATAATAATAATAATAATAATAATAATAATAATAATAATAATAATAATCATTAATAACAGTTATAACTAAACATTTGAAAAAATTACATTTTAATAATAATTATTATTATTAGTAGTAGTAGTAGTATGTTAATAATAATACTAATAATGCTACTATTAACATAATACTACAAATACTACATATAATTATTATTATTATTTAAACCAACAATAATAATATCGTAATAACAGAAATATTATATTTGAAAAAATGAAAATAAAATAGAAAATGTTTATTACTACATTATAATTATTTTTGCGAATTATTAACATTTTAAATTATTATTATTTCCAATTATTATTATTATTATTATTGTTATTATTATTATTATTATTACAATAGCATTCTGGGTTATTTTATGCTCACTCTTATTTGAGTTTAGTTGTTTAGAAACTTGTCAAGAAGTGCCATTTAATATTAGAGAATAAACAACTGTGAGGATATCAGCATAAAACTAGCTAGCTCTAGTTCGAAAATTGATCTAAAGACGCCTGGATTGTGTTGCAAATAGATGACTTGCATTTGTTGTTGTTGTAAAAGAGCAGAAAGACACAATGAGTGACAGAGAGAAGAGATAATAGACAAGATCAAGATCAGATACGCTTTTTCAAATCTTCACTCAGCGCTGAACTGCTGAACTGGTTCCACCTGAAAGAGTCACATGACCTGAGCTCAGGTGAGCAGGAAAGGATGCGTTTACCTGAGTGATCGGCCTCCTGCTTCACTGTTACCACGCTTTTGCACGGAGAAGAGCCGTTACTGTTCTCCCAGCTGGAGGACATGGAGCACGGCCTCTCTACCTGCACAAAACACACACATTACACACGTCACACACACTCCTGCAGCAGATAGTCTCAACACACAGTTGAAGTCAGAATTATTAGCCGTTAGGGTTACTAATATTCAGCTTAAAGTGACATTTAAAGGTTTAACTAGGTTAATTAGGCAAGTCATGGAATAATGACAACCCAGGCTCATTCTGATTACGTACCCCAATATACATTTCTGGAGAGCGTTAAATGCGTCCCAGGAGATACGTTCTTTGCAGTTTTTGTTTTCGCCAATCCACCAGAGGCCCCTGTGTACGCCTTTTGAGATCTCAAATTTCTCTCGTGAGTGCCATTCGCGGCTGTTGTTCTCACATAAATCCATCAGAGGCCGCTGTCAACTGACTGACTGACTGACTGACCGATCAACTGACCCACCTAAGTCCTTCCCTAAACCCAACCGACAGGTTTAAAAAGCAATCCCGAAAAAGAAAAGCCCTCACCTGATTTTTACCACATTTACAGATTTTACGACATTCTAACCCTGTTATTTACTTGTTTATTTTATTTTTTGGATTCTGTTTTTGTCTTACCTGCTTTCTGGAACCGTTATTTTCCGGACTCGAACTCCGTCGTCACGGTAAACTCCTCTCTGCGTCTCAAATCCTCTTACATACGCGGCGAGCCACTAGACAAACTGATAACAGCGGGAAAGGCGTCCACACGAAAGCAACTGGTCAGCTGGTAAGCACGAAAAGGAACGACATCATACCGCCCCATAGAGTTCGCTTTAAAGACAAAATGCAGCCATACGTACTTCTGGCTCCATAATTCGCAATCTCCAGAAATGTACATAGGGCTACGCTTTCAGAATGAGCCTATGTTGCATAACGATAGTTTATTCGGTAGACAATCCAAAAACAAATATTACTTAAGGGGGCTAATAATATTAAAATTAAAAACTGCTTTTATTTTTGCCGTAATTAACCAAATACTATTTCTTTCTCCAGAAGAAAAATATTATAAGAATTACTGTGAAAAATTCCTTGCTCTGATAAACAATATTAACATGAACTGATAAACATATTTGGGAAATATTTGAAAAAGAAATTCACAGAAGGGCGAATAATAGTGACTTCAACTGTAACCTTTCAGACAGCAGAAACTGCTCGGTCCATACCTTTAACTTTTCTTCTTTTTCAATTGCTCTCTTTTTTCCTTTGGGAAAGAAAAAAAATGAAGAGTTTATTTAAATCAGTGCATGGAAAAAAATAACACTTAAGGAAAATTAAAAAATCTTATTTCACCCTAAAATCCAAACAAAGAGTTGGAAGTTGTGATTTACCAGAAGATATAATTGCTTTTGTTTTTCTTTTTGTCTTGTTTCTGGTCCTAAAATTTATTAAATTAAGAAGCATTTTCTAGACAAGCAAAACATGTCTTGTTTTCAAAAATAATCTCTAAAAATGGACTGAGTTTTTCCTTACAACAAGCGAAACAATCTGTCAATGGGTAAGAAAAATAATCTTATATCAACACAAAAACAAGATAATTTTTCTTACCCCATTGGCAGATTATTTTGCTGGTTTTAAGAGAAAAGTCACTTCATTTTGACATATTATTTCGGAAAGCAAGATTATATGTTTTGCTTATCTATAAAATGCTTCTTGATTTAAGAATATTTAGATATTTGCACTAGAAACAAACAAAAGTTATGCAGTTTATTTACTGAATAAATTGCATCTCTATCTTTCTTAAGCAATCAAAATAATAATAATTTTAAAAAACACATTTTGACATGAATGTGTGTGTCAGTACCTTGTATTCCTCACATTATGGGGACCAAATGTCCCCACAAGTATAGCAAAACCACTAATTTTTTTAATTTGTTTGATCCCCATGAGGGAAAATGCTCATAAATCACACAGAATGAAGTGTTTTGAAGAATTCAAGATGCAGATTGTGTGCTTTGATGGTTGATTTAGGAGTAGACGTAGAGAAAATACTGTCTGTAAACATCATTACGTCTATGGGAATTCCCCATAAAGATCTTAAAGATTTCGTCCGAAACGCATGAAAGTGAGTGGCTGTTTAACTGGGAGAGGAATAGAGTAAGTGTTTTAGTAACATAAACCGTGTGTATCTTACGTGAATAAAGCACATCGTCCAGTTATATATAAAAAGTATTATTATTACCATCTCCATAGGCATCTTTGTCTATTTCACAAACCTTCAATGTTACATTTTGCTAGTAGTCACAGAACTTCCCATACATAGATTTTACTTGGGCGGGCCGCCCAGGTATATTAACGGCCATCCTAGCATATTTAGTGACACGTCTTTTTACTATTATTAACATCCTTTAACACTTGTTTGTCTCCGCTCAATATAACTAAACATTGGTGATCGATTAAGTAGTGAAAAATCTTCTCTCGTTTACCCACTTCGTTCTGTGTGCCCGAGACCAGTCAGCACTCCCACAGACAGTCTCATGTGCTCTTTTGGGACTCAAATTCATCCGGCCCGGGTTTCTAAATCTCCGGGATTCAACTTTTGCTTTCACTTTCTAAAGCTCCTATGTGTTTGTGCATTACATTTTTATTTAAGACTACTTTCCACTTGCTTCACAGCTGACAGTGCGCACAGCCGCGAGGCCAAGAGAAAAAGTAAATAATAGATTCCTTAACCTAAAAAAATTCAGAAAAACTTTACGATATACTCTTGAGAGGATTAAATGACTGGTCTAAACTGTCTGCAAAATATATGTACACCATCAGGTTAATCAACGCATTTGCCTCATTTAAATAATCTACAAGTTGTAATCTTGTAATTAGGATATTTTTATAGATATTGTCTGTTTTGATTCCTTTTTCGTTTGCAGTATATTTTATTAATTTCATGTCAATATATTACATGGGCTATTTTATATACGTATCTAAAATGCTTTGGCATACAAGTTTGCTTTGAACTTGAGAGAGAAGCAGAGTTTACCTGTCAGTGGGTGCACGTGGCTCCTGAAGAGCATTAAGGTAACAGAAATAGTCTTTTACTTTAATCCATTGAAATGAAACGGTGTAAAACAGTGTCATAATAGATTAAATTATTGCTAAAAATTACATTTTATTTTGTTTGTCGCATATAGTTAACTATTTATGTGATGTGGGTAAATGGTGTGTTTCAATCTGGCTACCACCGCAAGTATACGCGAGTGAGGCATGTGTTGAATTTGAATGTCTGAAACCTAAAACGAATGGTATTTGTTTGAAAACACTGATAAATAGTCAAATATTTGAGTTGTAGGAGTTAACGTTTTCTGAATGTTCGCATAAAATGGTTAAAGGTCCCGTGAAGTGCTTTGAAATGTGCATTTTTATTCGATGTTCGACGTAATCTCAACCGAAAAATGAAGCAAAGGTGGGACATAGAGTAGCTCCTCCCCTTTATAAAAAAACAGCCAATAGTGTTTTATTTTTTATCACAGCTCTGCCAATGAGAGTAGTCGAAATGAAAAGCAAATAAGGGCGTACTCACACTATGTACAGTTGCCTTGAACCGGGCCGAAGCACGCTTTCCCCCGTCCCGTCTCCCCCGCAGCCTCACATTACATTCGCGCCTGAGCGCGCTTACGTCATCGATGATACGCTGTTCAGTATGAAGCGCTCTCACTCAGCACTGAGGAGATTTCTTTACATCGTTATATTGTTTTGGTTGTTTGATATGTATTGACACACAGTCAAATGTTTCGCCGAACAGATCAGCCACTTTTGACGCTCAAAAACAATCATAAAGTCCTCGTGCTGCATGAATTAGGAGGTTTGCTGAAGGTGCAGCTGTCGTGCAGTGAGGGGTTTGCATCTTTTTTAATCTACGACAGTTTCTGTTCATTGAACAGTAAGAATGATTAATAAATCCATATGAAACAGTCCCTTAAAAGTCACGTGTCATCTTTCTTTTTGGGCTCAGGTGTGATTTGCACTCACATTACAAGCGTACCACGCCAGAGCCCAAGTGAACCTCGCTCTGGCACACCACACAACCGGGCCAGGGCCGGCCAACTGAACCATGCATGAGCCCGATTCAGAGCACTCACACTTCTCAAACGATCCGGGAAACGGGCCTGGGCACGGTTTGGATAGCATAGTGTGAGTGCGCCCTAAGAAGCATCTTGAAGGGGGCGGGGCATGGCAGACACTAGAGAGCATTTGATTGGTCAGAAGATTTAATGAGAAACTGAAGTATTAGATGACATGAAAAAAACTGTTGATCCATTTAGGCCACAGGTCTCAAACTCAATTCCTGGAGGGCCGCAGCTCTGCACAGTTTTGCTCCAACCCTAATCAAACACAGCTGATTCAAATGATCGAAGTGCTCGAAAGAGTCTTGAGCTCCTTGATTAGTTGCATAAGCTGAGTTTGATTAGGGTTGGAGCAAAACTGTGCAGAGCTGCGGCCCTCCAGGAATTGAGTTTAAGACCTACGAATTAAGCGGAAGTGACAAACTGCAAACTTTGGACGTTTATATCAGTTGTATATCTTCTAAACGTGAATTTTGTCACTGTATTGAAGCTTATCGAGATCCTTAAAACTAAGAGACTGAATCTAACATCTAAAATGTTTTATTTTCATTTAAGCTTTAAGAAGCTGATGAATGCTGTTAAAAGCATTATCCCTGTCTTGTGAAAAGACTCCATTATGTCCAGAGAGTGTAGGCTGATCTCAGATGCAGTATGGGTGTGTGGTATTGACTGACCTCTCTTTGATTGCCTTTCAGACGCTGACAGCATTTTGTACACCCTGAAGGCGTTTGTTCCCTTTTTGTTACTCTTGTCTTTCACCTCCTCGATGTCGGGCAGGGAGTTCATGGCACAGCGGAAGTTGGCCTTCCATGTTTTGGGGTCTGGTTTGTCACCTGGTTGATATTTGCCTAAAATATACGGGGATCAAAAACCACATACACTTAATACGCAGAATGAATTTTTACTATCACTTCAACTGTTTATATTATGTGTATTGCCTCTATTAGCTGTAAACTAACAGTACACTTAAATTACATATGAGAATGAGAACGTCTAACACACAATGTGTTCTTTTGACTTGGGCAATAAGCAAACACTCAGGACAGCCTAGCAACCGAACAAGAACATGTTAACAACCACCCAGAAGACCCTAGCAACCAAATAGGAAAACACTAGCAACAACCTTGAAGATCCTATCAATCAAATAGGAAATGCTTACAAACACAAATAAGATCCTAGCAACCAAATAGGAAAACACTAGCAACTGCTCAGAAGACCCTAGCAACCAAACAGCAAAACTCTAGCAACCACCTAGAAGATGCTACCTACCAAATAGTAAAATGCTAGCAACCACCTAGAAGACCCTAGCAACAAACAGTAAAGTACAAGCAGACACTCAGGACATCCCTAGTAACCAAAAAATCTTAGTACATGCCAGGACACTGATGACACCCTAACAAACAAAAAGGAAAAATTATAACAACCACCCAGAATACCCTAGCAACCAAATAGGAAAAGACTAGTAAAAAAACAGATGACCTTAGCAACCAAACAATTACACACTAGAAACAAATTAAAAAACACTAGCAACTGCCCAAAAGACCCTAGCAACCACATAATGCAATTTAAGAACCACCCAGAAGACCCTAACAACAAATAAGAAAAACACTGACAACTTTCAGAAGACCTTAGCAACCAAATAGTACAATTCTAAAATCCACACAGAAGACCCTAGTAACCAATTAAGAAAACAATGACAACCGCCTAGAAGACCCTAGCAACCAAATAGGACAATTCTATAATCCACCCAGAAGATTATAGCAACCAATTAGGACAACACTAACAACCACCTTGAAGACCCTAGCAACCAAATAAGAAAATTTTTAAAACCACCCAGTATACCCAAGCAACCAATTAGGAAAATACTGACAATCTCCTAGAAGACCCTAGCAACCAAATAGGACGATACTAAGAACCACCCAGAATACCCTATAAATTAAGATAATTCTGACAACCACATGAAAGACCTTAGCAACCAAATAGTAAAATTCTAACAATCACCCAGAAGACCCTAGCAACCAATTAGAAAAACAATGAAAACCACCTAGAACACCCTAGCAATCAAATAAGAAAATTCTAGGAACCATCCAGAAGACCCTAGCAACAAATTAGGAAAACAATGACAAACACCCAGAACACCCTAGCAACCAAATAGGAAAATTCTACTTAAACCACTTAAAGACCTCAGCAACTAAATAAAAAAACTCTAAGAACCGCCCAGAAGACCCCAGCAACCAATTAGAAAAATACTGACAACCGCCTAGAAGACCCTAGCAACCAAATAGAAAAATTCTAAGAACCACCCAGTATACCCAAGCAACCAATTAGGAAAACACTGACAACCTCTTAGAAGACCCATGAATATCCGAATTTGAATATTTAAAAAACCATGCAGTATAGGAAAGCACTGACAACCACCTTGAAGATCTTAGCAACCAAATTGTAAAATTCTAAGAACAACCTAGAAGACCCTAGCAACTCATTAGGAAAACACTTGACAATCATCTAGAAGACCCTAGCAACTAAATAGGAAAATTCTAAGAACAAACCAGTAGCAAACAAACAAACAAACAAACAAAAAAACACTAGCAACTGCCCAGAAGACCCTAGCAACCAAACCGCAAAATCTTATCCCTTTAAACTGATCAAGTTCCATGATTTAATTTAACTGGACATTTATGATTTTTTTTGGAGAGGGGGTTGGGGGGTAAATGCGAGAGTTAAATTTAGGCCTCATTTGCATTCATCAGCATGTTCACCTGTGTGTATGGCCCAGTTTCGAAAAAGAGGAGCATCTTTCTCCACGTCCCAGCCGTGCCGCGCCGCATGCATCCACGGAATCTGGAATATTCTCTTCTCCTGCAGGCAAACAACATGCAAAATATTGCAAGACACACCCAAAGTGCACACACAGCCCTAATTAACCAACAATACGCTTTACAGCCACCATGAGCAAGACTCTATTATCTTAATCAAAACAATGATGAAGAAGAATGATGTTTTTGACCGCCGTTCTCATAGTAGTACCTTGTTGACCCATTTGAGCCCCGGTATTTGACAAGAGTTTATCTGCTCCTCCAACCACGGCCTCATGCGCATTCTCTCCACCGGCATGCTGACCTACAGTAAGACAAAAACACAAAGAGGCATCTGGAACGTGTCAAAGTTTGACAGCTGCTTTTCCTCCTAGAACAGGTTGTGTATTCCTCCGTGACTCTCCAGAAAGCACGATAAACTTGAACCCTATTTCTAAAAAACAACATTTCACCAGGGGAGTCCGTCTGAATCACTGTTTACTGAAAGTTCATGAATTAAATGCATGAGTCAGGCCATAGATGACATCACAGCTACACTGAAAAAATGATTCATTGAACTTACTCTAATTTTTAAGGTAAGTGGTTGCAAACTATTTATATGAGCTGATCTATCTATCTATCTATCTATCTATCTATCTATCTATCTATCTATCTATCTATCTATCTATCTATCTATCTATCTGTCTGTCTGTCTGTCTGTCTGTCTGTCTGTTTATCTATCTATCTATCTATCTATCTATCTATCTATCTATCTATCTATCTATCTATCTATCTATCTATCTATCTATCTATCTATCTATCTATCTATCTGTCTGTCTGTCTGTCTGTCTGTCTGTCTGTCTGTTTATCTATCTATCTATCTATCTATCTATCTATCTATCTATCTATCTATCTATCTATCTATCTATCTATCTGTCTGTCTGTCTGTCTGTCTGTTTATCTATCTATCTATCTATCTATCTATCTATCTATCTATCTATCTATCTATCTATCTATCTATCTATCTATCTATCTATCTATCTATCTATCTATCTATCTATCTGTCTATCTGTCTGTTTATCTATCTATCTATCTATCTATCTATCTATCTATCTATCTATCTATCTATCTATCTATCTATCTATCTATCTATCTATCTATCTGTCTGTCTGTCTGTCTGTCTGTCTGTCTGTCTGTCTGTCTGTCTGTCTGTTTATCTATCTATCTATCTATCTATCTATCTATCTATCTATCTGTCTGTCTGTCTGTCTGTCTGTATGTCTGTCTGTCTGTCTGTCTATCTATCTATCTATCTATCTATCTGTCTGTCTGTCTGTCTGTCTGTCTGTTTATCTATCTATCTATCTGTCTATCTGTCTGTCTGTGTATCTATCTATCTATCTATCTATCTATCTATCTATCTATCTATCTATCTATCTATCTGTCTGTCTGTCTGTCTGTCTGTCTGTCTGTCTGTCTGTCTGTCTGTCTGTCTGTCTGTCTATCTATCTATCTATCTATCTATCTATCTATCTATCTATCTGTCTGTCTGTCTGTCTGTCTGTCTGTTTATCTATCTATCTATCTGTCTATCTGTCTGTCTGTGTATCTATCTATCTATCTATCTATCTATCTATCTATCTATCTATCTATCTATCTATCTATCTATCTATCTATCTATCTATCTATCTATCTGTCTGTCTGTCTGTCTGTCTGTCTGTCTGTCTGTCTGTCTGTTTATCTATCTATCTATCTATCTATCTATCTATCTATCTATCTATCTATCTATCTATCTATCTATCTGTCTGTCTGTCTGTCTGTCTGTCTGTCTGTCTGTCTGTCTGTCCGTCTGTCTGTTTATCTATCTATCTATCTATCTATCTATCTATCTATCTATCTATCTATCTATCTATCTATCTATCTATCTATCTATCTATCTATCTATCTATCTATCTATCTATCTATCTATCTATCTATCTATCTATCTATCTCTCTATCTATCTGTCTGTTTATCTATCTATCTATCTATCTATCTATCTATCTATCTATCTATCTATCTATCTATCTATCTATCTATCTATCTATCTATCTATCTATCTATCTATCTGTCTATCTGTCTGTCTGTCTGTCTGTCTGTCTGTTTATCTGACTATCTATCTATCTATCTATCTATCTATCTATCTATCTATCTATCTATCTATCTATCTATCTATCTATCTATCTATCTATCTATCTGTCTGTCTGTCTGTCTGTCTGTTTATCTGTTTATCTGTCTATCTATCTATCTATCTATCTATCTGTCTGTCTGTCTGTCTGTCTGTCTGTCTGTCTGTCTGTCTGTCTGTCCGTCCGTCCGTCCGTCCGTCCGTCCGTCCGTCCGTCCGTCCGTCCGTCCGTCCGTCTGTCCGTCCGTTTGTCTATCTATCTATCTATCTATCTATCTATCTATCTATCTATCTATCTATCTATCTGTCTGTCTGTCTGTCTGTCTGTCTGTCTGTCTGTCTGTCTGTCTGTCTGTCTGTCTGTCTGTCTGTCTGTCTGTCTGTCTGTCTGTCTATCTATCTATCTATCTATCTATCTATCTATCTATCTATCTATTCTTCCACTACTGTGGCTTTTTTGATTTTGTTGTTTGTACTGTATTTGTTGGCAGATCATGCCATTGTGATATAAAAAGGAAAAGACAGCACTGCATAGCACAAAGAAACAAAACACCATCATTAGAAAAAGTCAAGATTCCCCTGGGAGGAATGTACTAATAGAAAAAAAAGTCTAATGGAAATGCATTTAAAACTGATTAATGACAAAATATTATGACAACTTGTTCAGCCATTTTGCATTTAAAGACTTTTGCCATGAACAAGATATTAAATGTTGTGGAGGAGAGACTACTCAACAGAGACCAAAATAATAGATTTTGACCAACATGTCATGAGCAACTGATAATGTAGGAAAGAGCAGAGAGTTGCACAAAAGCAGAGAGTTGTACAAAAGCATTTGCCACTTGTTCAAAGAAATGAGAAACTGCTTTTCTAAACTGGGAGTTTTGAGAATTTCAATTCTGATCTGAGAAATGGACCAAAGTGACTGAGTAAAACTGTATTGTCATATTGCCATGTGTATTATCTCAAAGTCATTGAAATATATAATTTAATTTTAAAATAAATAGTTGAATAAGTTCTTTATTATATTACATGGTAATATCTTTTTTTTAAAACACTGTCTTTATTTCTTTTATTTCTTCTACTAACGAAAACAAAATGTCCCCACATGTATAGCAATACCAGTACACTTTGGTCTTGCAAGGACATTGTTTTGGGTAAAATTGCTAATAAACCACACAAGTATTTTGAAAATGTAAAAACTCAGATTGTTTCCTCTGAGTTAGAGTTGCATGATGCTGGAAAAATATAGAACATTTCCCTAGAAGAATGCAATTTTATTAGCTATGTTTTAAATCATTTATTTATTTAATGATATTCAACAATATTCGTCAGATCTAACTAATTCTAATCCAGACTTATAAACTGTGATGAGGTGCAAACCTTTGGTCGTTAAAACACTATGGATGAGTGAAAACCTCTGTTTAGAGTTCAGACTCTGATTGGCTGTTGTCATTTTCCCGCTTGGTTCAGTTTTTGGCTGCTCCACCCAATAGCAGAGCAGCAACTACTGCGGGGTGGGGATTAACATAGTAAGGTCCCATCTGATTGGTCAAAAATCTTTGATAATAAACCAATGCATAAAATAAAGGCAATTTATCACAAGTCTGCGATACGTATATTGCATATGCTATTATCACGATAACGATTCTTTCACGATATATCGGTTAGGTGGTTAGGGTGGTTGGGGTAGGGGGACAGAATACATAGTCTGACACTGTACAGTAGAAATATCATTATGTGCCCATAAAGATAGCTGTACAAGTGTGTTTGTGTCTATGTGTGTGTGTGGGTGTGTCTAAGAAATGATGCATGTTGTTAAACCTTTACTATAGATCATGCATGACTAGAAGTAGAAGTACGTCTGCTTGCTTGTTGTTTCTTGATCTGTTTTTATTTCACCAAAAGCAAATCCCGAAGTTATCGATTAACCAATTGGAGCTCATAAAAAGGTTTATAGTTAATCGCAATGAAAACTCACGCTTTAAATTCATCTGTTTGTCGCTCAGACCTTTGAGCTTTTATGGACCATTAGGAAATGAGAGTGAAGAAAGGGAATCATAACAGAACCAACAATATACAGGCATTTTACACAGCATGCAAAACATATAAGCACAGACATTTTAAAAACACCTAAAATAGAAAGAAAACACTCCAAATTGAAGATATTTTGGTCTTATATTAGCTAATTTTATCTGTATTGGTTAATATTGGATATTAAAGTGTGGACATTTGGTGTTTTATTACATTTTTTGTCAAGCTAGCACTATTTTTTATCATTTATAATATTTGTGAATTCATGTGTTTATGCTAAATCCTAACAACCACCTGCAAACCTTATCAACATTTTATACCAGTGTTTCCCAACCCTGTTCCTGAAGGCACACCAACAGTACACATTTTCAACTTCTTCCTAATCTAACACACCTGAATCAACTCATCAGCGACTCCAAACACTGAAGTTAATGGGTCAGATAAAGGAAACATCCAAAATATGTACTGTTGGTGTGCCTCTGGGAACAGGGTTGGGAAACACTGATTTATACCACCTTAATACTCAAAATATCTACTTCTTTTTTATTATTAGAGTCTAATCTGAATATTTACAATCGTATCCTGACCAGTGTTGGGTGTAATTACTTACAACATTACTGTAATTAAATAGTTTTTTCAACTGAAAAGTAAAGAAAGAGATTACATTTATTTTTGGGGTAATTTAATTGCAGTTAATTATATTTTACTTGCCTTAAATACTGCAAATAAATTCAGCAGGTCTGTTTAAATCAATTAAGAGATTTGTTTGTTATTCAAATATATTTTGCAGAATAATTATATATATATATATATATATATATATATATATATATATATATATATATATATATATATATATATATATATATATATATATATATATATATATATATATGTGTGTGTGTGTGTATGTGTAAAATTCTGATAATTCTGATAGAATATATATGTACTGTATATACCATGCAAATTATATTTGATTTACCAAAGTCACACAAATGGCAATTTCACATCCGTCACATCCCTAACGAAGCTTTTCCCACAAAAATGCAAAAATGTCAAAATAAAATAAAATTAATCATTTTTGTTCAATAGAGAGCAGACTCTTATCCTTTTAATGAGCATTGTTTCTTTTGGGTTGTGCAGTTTCATTCACAGAATTTCTACAAAATTTGTTGTATACTGTAAACTCGTCGACTTTTTTGTCACATCCATAATGCATGTTTGTTTTCCTTATTTAAGTATAAAAAATGTTTACAGATTGATATTTTTTGATCCCATAACTCTGTGGTTAGTTGTTTTGGAAAATATAAACAGATGTTTCAATATAATGTCAACGTATACTCTCTCTGTGAATTTATGTTTTGATTTTTTATTGCAAATGTCATGTCCATAATGCTGATATATATATATATATATATATATATATATATATATATATATATATATATATATATATATATATATATATATATATATATATATATATATATATATATATATATATACATACATACATACAGATGAAGTCAGTATTATTAGCCCCCCTTTTAATTTTTTTTCTTTTTTAAAATATTTCCCAAATGATGTTTAACAGAGCAAGGAAATTTTTCACAGTATGTCTGATAATATTTTTTCTTCTGGAGAAAGTCTTATTTGTTTTATTTTGGGCTAGAATAAAAGCGGTTTTTAATTTTTTAAAACTTATTTTAAGGTCAAAATTATTAGCCCCTTTAAGCAAATTTTTTTCCCGATAGTCTACAGAACAAACCATCGTTATAAAACAACTTGCCTAATTACCCTAACCAACCTAGTTAACCTAATTAACCCAGTTAAGCCTTTAATTGTCACTTTAAGCTGTATAAAAGTGTCTTGAAAAATATCTAGTCAAATATTATTTACTGTCATCATGGCAAAGATAAAATAAATCAGTTATTAGAGATGAGTTATTAAAACTATTATGTTTAGAAATATGTTAAAAAATCATCTGTTAAACAGAAAATTGGGGAAAAAACTAAACAGTTGGGCGAATAATTCTGACTTCAACTTATATATATATATATATATATATATATATATATATATATATATATATATATATATATATATATATATATATATATATATATATATATATGTAAAGTTTCAACTTTATATTAAGTATTAATGCACTAATTCAGACAAAGATATTAGACAAAGGTATTTAAATTAAGGTAATTTAAATACACTTTTAATTATTTAACAATTAGTAATTGCTTACTTTTTGAAGTAACTCACCAAACAATGACCCTGACACTGTTATAACACTTCATTTGCATGTATATGTGCATTTATGTTTATGTGCATGATAACCCCCTAAAATATAGAGATGCATGATATTTTGTTCCCATATCAGCTGACGTAATATCTGTTGCTGACCTGTATCAGCTAATAAATGTTTAACTGTAGATATTTGTTATTGCATATTCATTTTCAACTTTTCCAATCATCTAAAACCAATTTAAAAATAGCATTTGAATGACAAATAACAAGTAACATAAAGAAATATTGATACGACATATTCTACCCTCTCGTCGCCTATTCATCTGGAAATTAGTATTACTATACTATATTCACAATACATTATAACACTGTGAAACCTACATTTAATAAAACAAATTACATTATTATTACATTTTCCTAACATATTTTCATGGTATATGATCATGTCAAGCTATATTTATCAGCTTATCAGACCAAATTTGGATTCAGATATTGTTGCAGCATTTGACAACAGACATTTTCCACAGCAGAGTCCATGTTAGACTCCAGCACATGTCCGAATATAAGTAAATAACAACAATAACAACACCAACGAGCCCAACATAAAACTTCCCAACAACATAAACTGAGGATAAAACTCTGTTCTCTATTAATTCGCCTCAGTACTTACGGTAATATGACATTAGAAAAGTAATGTAAATACATTTTTCATTATTTAATTAGTAATTGTTTTGAACCAACTTACACAACGCTGATCCTTAGAACATTTCATTTGTGTGCATGGTAATGTTACACATAAAACCACCCAAAATATAGAGATGTATGATATTTTGTTCCCATATCAGCTGATGAAATATGTGTTGTTGACCTGTATCGGTTAACAAATGATGGATATTTATTAATATTCATGTTCAACTTTGACCATCATCTAAAGCCAATTAAAAAATAGCATTTGACTAACAAATAATAAGTAATATAAATAAATATTAATATGATATATTCCACCCTGTCATCACTATTCATCTGGAAGTCAGTATTACTACACTGCTATTACACAAGTGCAGTTTACTATACATTATAACACTGTGAAACCTACATTTATTAAACAAATTATATTATTATTACATTTTCCTAATATATTTTCATGGTATATGATCATTTCAAGCTATATTTATCAGCTTATCAGACCAAATTTGGATTCAGATATTGTTGCAGCATTTTATGACAGACATTTTCCACAGCAGAGTCCATGTTAGACCCCAGCACGTCCGAATATAAGTAAATAACAACAATAACAACACCCACAAGCCCAGGCAAACTTCTAAACAACATATTCTGACGACAAAACTCCGCGTTATCTATTAATTCGCCTCAGTACTTACAGTTAAATGACATTGCGGTGTGAAGTGTGTCCCAATCATTCTCGCGGCACTACAACCAACTGCCTTCAGCCTCCCCAAAATAAGTCTATTAGTGCTGTCAAGTCAACTCAAAAGTGAAAATAAACATTCCTTGATTCCCATTGGATCCAAACAGCCCATGACTTTCGATTTTACACTCACCAGCAGCAACTCTACGTGGCCTACAGCATAAACATCCACTCACATGCATATATCAACCCTATAAATATATGCGGAAATGCCATTTATTACCTGCGACGTGCGGAAATCACTCCAGAAATAAAAAGAAAGAGTGTGTAAAGGGGTCTCGACAATTTGTAGTTCTCGATATCAAAACGAAAAGTCAAATGGGATTGATTTCGCTCTTCAGATCGAAAGCAAAACAAGTGAAGGAAACAAGCGCTTGGGTGGAAATCCCCAGTGTGCGTGCGCGCGCGTGTGTGTTGTGCGCTTACTTCGTATTTACGGATTCTACTACGGCGTAGCCCTGGGTTATGAATATTAATGACGTAGCGAGACGCTCGCGCGCTGATTGGCTGAAGGCGCAAATGGGAGGCAGTTCAAGAAAAGTTTACGGATGAGATAGCTTATGAATATTAAATACGTAAAGAGACGTTCGCTCACCTGTTGGCTTGAGATTTTTGTATTATTAATCATTTTGCATTTGTTTTGTTTC